>NC_091979.1:230235598-230537473 GCF_044704955.1 Pristiophorus japonicus | reverse complement strand
ATTTAGTCCTCATTCAACAGCACTAAAACAGATTATCTGGTTATTATCACATTGCTGTTTGTGGGAGCTTGCTGTGCACAAATAGGCTGCCGCGATTCCTACATTACAACAGTGACTACAAGTTTTGGAAAGTACTTCATTGGCTGTAAAGCGCTTTGGGACGTCTGGTGTGTGTGAAGGTGCGGTCGAAATGCAAGTCTTCGGGGAGGATTTTCTGTTGTCTAACGCCTCAGTTAGTGGCCAGAGGGGGCGTTAATGGAAGCGTTGGAGCTTATCGACCGGGAGCGCAGCATTTATCGCCCTGACTGAACATTCATTCGAGGCTCACCAGTAGCACCCAGCTACTGACGATCACTTTGATCATGACGTATTCCTGGTGCAATGCCCACACTTGCGGCCCGGTCGAAATTCGGTGCGGCCACCTCCTTGAGCGCCCGCCAATAACACCGTCTGGAAAAACAGTGGGTCCAGGCTTGCAGAGCCATTAACTGGGGGCTACTTAAAGGGATGAGGAAGCACTTCCCTCAGGAGGTCACAGTCGGTGTAACATTTACACACAGCACGGTGCGTGAGCCTCTGAGTTTGCAGTGGCAGACAAACACAACAGTGGGGGGAAAATGTACCGACCAAACTTTCGTTACTGGTGTTCCCCCCCCCCCCCCCCCCCCCGCCGCCCCCCAGCTCTGGTGTTCAATGGTTGGTTTATCGCCCCGTCAGCTCTTCGACCGATTCTGACCAATTTCTGGGCGGGAGGCGCAAACCTATTCAAGGCGCAAAAATTCCCGCTCCGCCTGGATTACTGCCCCAACAGAGGCGCGGCTGAATTTCTCCTCCTTTCTTTCTTAAAAGAGCCATCGCAGCCCTGACCAACCCTACTTTCTCGCCGTGTCCGCAGACTCACAGCAGGCGGGGGGGCGGTCACTGAACAGTGATCATGCATGGGAACCTGGGCTGGTCTCGGGTAGATTGAAGTCACTTGTTCTTTTCCCCAGAGAATAGCAGACGGGTGGAACACACTGCTGGCTATTGTCTTCGCCCCTTCAACTGAGAGCTGGAGCCTTTCGTGGATATTAAGGGCAACTGACCTCAGGTGGGTATATGGAACTACGATGCAGATCCGCCATGGTCTCAGTGAATGCTGGAGCAGGCTCGAGGAGCTGAATGGCTGACTCCTGTTTCTACATTCTTGGGAGGGATGGGGATTATCTCATACAGGAGCTAAATGCCAAGTAACATAAGTCATGGTCATTGTGGTCTCATGGACTGGTTATGATCCCAAAGCGCTTTGCAACCAATGAAGTACTTGTTGAAGTGTCGTCACTGTTGTAATGTGGGAAACGCGGGAGGCAGTTTGCAGGGAAGAGAGGACTCACACTTATCACCCACTGTGAAGCTGTGGTAAGCACAGGACACTCCCTGCAATCACGCCTCTGCTAAAGGGCATCTTGTGCCCTGAGCCTGACTCCAACACACCGTGTCATGGCTCCCTGAGTTCCAGTGTGCCCTGACGCGGTCTGGTCGCTTCAGCTCGCTGCCCGAGTGTTCAATCACCCTGGTTACACCACTGGTCACATTCGGCATGGGGTCAAAGGTCAC
The DNA here is from genome assembly GCF_044704955.1 of Pristiophorus japonicus. NCBI lineage: Eukaryota > Metazoa > Chordata > Chondrichthyes > Pristiophoridae > Pristiophorus > Pristiophorus japonicus. Next base: position 230,535,877 of record NC_091979.1, on the reverse strand, counting down.
TGAGCTTCTCCAGGGTCAGGGAAGTTCTGTGGAGGCCAGCCACAATGCATGGAGTGGGCTGCATGGCTGGCTGAACGTGATGGGTTGTACGGGATGGACTGCACAGGATGGGTTGGACGGGATGGGTTGCACAGGTGGGTTGCATGGGATGGGTTGCACGGAATGGGTTGAACGGGATGCGTTGCATGGGTGGGTTGGACGGGGCGGGTTGCACGGAATGGGCTGCACGGGATGCGTTGCATGGGTGGGTTGGACGGGGTGGTTTGCACGGGTGGGTTGCACGGAATGAGTTGCATGGGATGGGTTGCACAGGCGGGTTGCATGGGTGGGTTGCATGGGATGGGCTGCATGGATGAGTTGCATGGGTGGATTGTATGGGTGGGTTGCACGGGGTGGGTTGTATGTGGGGTTGCACAGGTGGGTTGCACAGGATGGGTTGCACGGGTGGGTTGTGTGTGTGGGCTGCACAGGTGGGTTGCACGGGATGGGTTGCATGGGTGGGTTGCACGGGCGGGTTGTATGGGTGGGTTGTATGGGTGGGTTGCACGGGTGGACTGCACGGGTGGGCTGCACGGGTGAGCTCAGCTTGAAGTTATTTTCCAAATCAGGGTCTTTGATCATATTGGCAAACATTGTTCATGCAGCAAAAGCATTAGTTTTGGGAGAGAGCCGGTGTACATCCAAGAGACTAAATCGCCCGTCCCCCAGACACAGATGGACAGCGATTCCCTGCGGGTAACAGCGGGCGAGGGATAGGCCCCGCTAACCATTCTCTTGCTATCGAAGCAGATGCAGCGCACCAGCTCCTCGTGGCCCTCCAGGAGCCGCAGGTACGCACCACACTCAATGTCCCACAGTCTGTGGGGCCAAAACAGGAGGGAGTTAACATCCGTTCAGCTGCCCCACACTTCCAATTAACAGTCCCCGGGACAACAGCACAGCCCCAGTCCCTGAACTCCAGCCCCAGTCCCTGGTACAGCAGTTACAGAGTACTACGCAGGATATACGGCACAGAAACAGCCCATTCGGCCCAACCAGTCCACGCCGGTGTTTATTCTCTCACACACACTCTCTCATTCTCCCTCTCACACGCTCACCCTCTTTCTCTCTCACACACTCTTTCTCACTCTCTCTCTCTCTCTCTCTCTTTCTCACACAGTCTCACTCTTTCTCACACTCTCTCTCACACACTCACACATTCTCTCTCTCACACTCTCACTCTCTCTCACACACTCTCACTCTCTCTCACACTCTCTCTCTCTCACTCTCCATGAGCTGTAAGTGCCCTACATGCACATCACTCGGTTTTCAATACAGTTTAATGGTGGGTGTTTACAATCTTCATCCTCTCACCAGCTGAACTGTGAAAAGGCCCAGCAGTACAAACATTGGGAAGGTTTGTCTAGACTTGGGGTGTATTTGGAAAGGGATTTTATAGCTATATACTTGGGTGAAGTAGTGATGGGCACAGGTCTGTCACTGACAGTAACAGGGCCAATATAAGGTGATGGATCGAGTGTCACACAGTATTACCCAGGATATACGGCACAGAAACAGGCCATTCGGCCCAGCCAGTCCATGCCGGTGTTTATTCTCCACTCGAGCCTCCTCTAGTCTTTCCTCATCTAAATCTATCAGCATAACCCTCTATTCCCTTCTCCCTCATATGCTTGTCTAGCCTCCCCTTAAATGCATCTGTACTATTCGCTTCAACCACTCCCTGTGGTAGTGAGTTCCACATTCTCACCACTCTCTGGGTAAAGAAATTTCTCCTGAATTCCCAATTGGATTTCTTGGTGACTATCTTATATTGATGGCCTTAGTTATGCTCTTCCCCACAAGTAGAAGCATTCTCTCTGTATCCACTCTATCAAAACCTTTCATCATTTTAAAGACCTCTATTAGGTTACCCCTCAGCCTTCTATTTTCCAAGAGAAAAGAGACCCAGCTTGTTCATCCTTTCCTGATATGTATACCCTCGCATTTCTGGTATCATCCTTGTAAATTTTCTCTGCACCTTCTCCAGTGCCTCTATATCCTTTTTATAATATGGCGACCAGAACTGTATAAAAAGAATATAGAAGCATATTAGGACAAGAGCCCCAATACAGAAAAGAGAGCTTGCATTTCTATAGCGCCTTACATGACCACCGGATGTCCCAAAACGCTTTACAGCCAATGAAGTACTTTTTGAAGTGTAGTCACTGTTGTAATGTGGGAAATGTGGCAGCCAATTTGTGCACAGCAAGCTCCCACAAATAGCAATGTGATAATGAGCAGATAATCTGTTTTAGTGATGTTGATTGAGGGATAAATATTGACCCCAGGACACCGGGGATAACTCCACTGCTCTTCTTCAAAATAGTGCCATGGGATCTTTTACATCCACCTGAGAGAGCAAACGGGGCCTCGGTTTAACGTCTCATCTGAAAGACGACACCTCCGGCAGTGCAGCGCTCCCTCAGTACTGCCCCTCCGACAGTGTGGCACTCCCTCAGTACTGCCTCTCCAACAGTGCAGCGCTCCCTCAGTACTGCCCCTCCGACAATGCGACGCTCCCTCAGCCCTGCACTGGGAGTGACAGTCTGGATTTTATGCTCAAGTCCCTGGAGTGGGACTGGAATCCACACCCCTCTGACTCAGAGCCGAGGTGTGCCAAGTGTGAAGTGTAAGTACTGGCCCAGCACTGGTATCTTGGGTGTCACTGCTAGTTCAGCTGCGTGGATATGCGATCTCATTGCGGATAATGCCACAATTTCATGATCAAACATGTTTGGTTAAATTGATACATTAACACGTTCCCTTCTATTCAGACAGGGTTACAAAACACACAAGTTAACAGACCTTGGTGATTTTACACAGATTACTTAACTGGACAAGGAAGTGGTGGAGTGAAGCTCAGCGAATGGTGTTATCCGATGATCCGCTGACAAGCAGCCTGACCCTTTACAGTAAACAGGCAATGCCAAGCTTGTGCCCATTTAGTGTCCGTACAAATTCACACGTGCTCCTGTTCCAAATCTAGTATCAGTGGGAAGGGGAGAAAGGCTTTCAGTTATTCTTCATCAGAACATAAGGCACAATAAGTAATTAGCAAGCTATTCATTTGGAGAATGAGAGAGAGTTACAGGCTGGAATCTAATCGAGGGATTCGGGGGGTTTATATATAGAATAACAGATACCCGGGAGTGAGTTACAGGCTGGAATCTAATCGAAGGGTTCGGGGGGTTTATATATAGAATAACAGATACCTGGGAGTGAGTTACAGGCTGGAATCTAATCGAGGGGTTCGGGGGGTTTATATATAGAATAACAGATACCCGGCAGTGAGTTACAGGCTGGAATCTAATCGAGGGGTTCGGGGGTTTATATATAGAATAATAGATAACCGGGGGTGAGTTACAGGCTGGAATCTAATCGAGGGGTTCGGGGGGTTTATATATAGAATAACAGATACCCGGCAGTGAGTTACAGGCTGGAATCTAATCGAGGGGTTCGGGGGTTTATATATAGAATAACAGATAACCGGGGGTGAGTTACAGGCTGGAATCTAATCGAGGGGTTCGGGGGGTTTATATATAGAATAACAGATACCTGGGAGTGAGTTACAGGTTGGAATCTCATCGAGGGGTTCGGGGGTTTATATATAGAATAACAGATACCTGGGAGTGAGTTACAGGCTGGAATCTAATCGAGGGGTTCGGGGGTTTATATATAGAATAACAGATAACCGGGAGTTTAATCGATGTGTTTAGATGCTGTTATACTCTACCAGCCGATGCTCAGCTGTAGATTATTGCCATGTGGGCCCCGAGTTGAGGTCTAGCCAGGTGTATTCGTTAAGGTAAAGGTAAGTGTGGACTATCGGGTCTGGGGCCTTCAGCACCCCTGAGAGCAGCTGTTAGTGTGGACACCGGCCGTCACTCCTCTCCATGGCCTTTCGCAGGTGAATGCTGGCAGAAGATCACAGCAGAGTCACTCTGTGTGCTTGTGGGCACTGGGAGACTACGGTGCATGAATGACATGGGATTGCACCTGAGGAGAGGGGCTGATTACAGCAGAGAGCACAGTAATCCTCGGAAGGGTAATGAGGCTAATGAGAGCATTCGACAAGTTCACCCTCTGGAACGGACCCCGCAGAGCTGGCTCTCATTAACCCAATCAAACAATGCCGGCAACCTGCAGCAAAAGGCAAACGCAAAACACCTTCGCGAGTGTGACTGGCAGAGCGCTGGGCGAGATCGGTCCCAGCTCAGGCACGTGGCAGCAAAGGTCCTTTGGTCCACCCGCTGTCGGGGTCTACATGACAGGAGACCGGGGGAGTCACCAACCAGCCCCACTGGGCCTGGGTCCATCGCAGCAACACGGCCAGGGACTGAGGGGCGAGGGACATGCTGGGACTGAGGGGCTGAGGGACTGAGGGCCATGCTGGGACTGAGGGACTGAGGGACATGCTGGGACTGAGGGAATGAGGGACTGAGAGACTGAGGGACTGAGGGACATGCTGGGACTGAGGAACATGCTGGGACAGAGGGTCTGAGAGACTGAGGGACTGAGAGACTGAGGAACTGAGGGACATGCTAGGACTGAGGAACATGCTCGGGCTGAGGGACTGAGGGAATGAGGGACTGAGAGACTGAGGAACATGCTGGGACTGAGGAACATGCTGGGACTGAGGGACTGAGGGAATGAGGGACTGAGAGACTGAGGGACATGCTGGGACTGAGGGACATGCTGAGACTGAGGGACTGAGAGACTGAGGGACTGAGAGACAGTGGGACTGAGGGACTGAGGGATTGAGAGACTGAAGGACTGAGCGATTGAGGGGCTGAGGGACTGAGGGACTGTAGGACTGAGACTGAGGGACTGAGGGAATGAAGGACTGAGAGACTGAGGGTCTGAGGGACATGCTGGATCTGAGGGGCTGAGTGACTGAGGGACATGGTGGAACTGAGGGACCGAGGAACCGGCTGGGACTGGGACTGAGAGACTGAGGGACTGTGGGACTGAGGGATTGTGGGACTGAGGGACTGAGAGACTGGGGGACTGTGAGACTGAGGGACTGAGTGACAGAGGGACTGGGGGACTGAGGGACTGAGGGACTGAGGGATTGAGAGACTGAAGGACTGAGGGATTGAGGTGCTGAGGACTGTAGGACTGAGAGACTGAGGGACTGAGGGAATGAAGGACTGAGAGACTGAGGGACTGAGGGACTGGGGGACTGGAGAAATGAGGGACTGAGGGAATGAAGGACTGAGAGACTGAGGGTCTGAGGGAGATGCTGGGTCTGAGGGGCTGAGGGACTGAGGGACATGGTGGAACTAAAGGACTGAGGAACAGGCTGAGACTGAGGGACTGAGAGAGTGTGGGACTGAGGGACTGAGGGATTGAGGGACTGAGGGACTGAGAGACTGGGGGACTGTGAGATTGAGGGACTGAGTGACAGTGGGACTGGGAGACTGAGGGACTGGGGGATTGAGGGATTGAGGGACTGAGGGATTGAGAGACTGAAGGACTGAGGAATTGAGGGGCTGAGGGACTGAGGGACTGTTGGACTGAGAGACTGAGGGACTGAGGGAATGAAGGACTGAGAGACTGAGGGACTGGGGGACTGGGGAACTGAGGGACTGAGGGAATGAAGGACTGAGAGACTGAGGGTCTGAGGGACATGCTGGGACTGAGGAACATGCTGGGACAGAGGTCTGAGAGACTGAGGGACTGAGAGACTGAGGAACTGAGGGACATGCTAGGACTGAGGAACATGCTCGGACTGAGGGACTGATGGAATGAGGGACTGAGAGACTGAGGAACATGCTGGGACTGAGGAACATGCTGGGACTGAGGGACTGAGGGACATGCTGGGACTGAAGGACATGCTGAGACTGAGGGACTGAGAGACTGAGGGACTGAGAGACTGAGGGACTGAGGGATTGAGAGACTGAAGGACTGAGGGATTGAGGGGCTGAGGGACTGAGGGACTGTAGGTCTGAGACTGAGGGACTGAGGGAATGAAGGACTGAGAGACTGAGGGACTGAGGGACATGGTGGAACTGAGGGACCAAGGAACCGGCTGGGACTGAGGGACTGAGAGACTGAGGGACTGTGGGACTGAGGGACTGAGGGATTGAGGGGCTGAGGGACTGAGAGACTGGGGGACTGTGAGACTGAGGGACTGAGTGACAGAGGGACTGGGGGACTGAGGGACTGAGGGATTGAGAGACTGATGGACTGAGGGATTGAGGTGCTGAGGACTGCAGGACTGAGAGACTGAGGGACTGAGGGTATGAAGGACTGAGAGACTGAGGGACTGAGGGACTGGGAGACTGGAGAAATGAGGGACTGAGGGAATGAAGGACTGAGAGACTGAGGGTCTGAGGGAGATGCTGGGTCTGAGGGGCTGAGGGACTGAGGGACATGGTGGAACTAAAGGACCGAGAAACAGGCTGGGACTGAGGGACTGAGGGACTGTGGGACTGAGGGACTGAGGGATTGAGGGACTGAGGGACTGAGAGACTGGGGGACTGTGAGATTGAGGGACTGAGTGACAGAGGGACTGGGGGACTGAGGGACTGGGGGATTGAGGGATTGAGGGACTGAGGGATTGAGAGACTGAAGGACTGAGGAATTGAGGGGCTGAGGGACTGAGGGACTGTTGGACTGAGCGACTGAGGGACTGAGGGAATGAAGGACTGAGAGACTGAGGGACTGGGGGACTGGGGAACTGAGGGACTGAGGGAATAGAATCATAGACATAGAAAATAGGTGCAGGAGTAGGCCATTCGGCCCTTCTAGCCTGCACCGCCATTCAATGAGTTCATGGCTGAACATGCAACTTCAGTATCCCATTCCTGCTATCTCACCATACCCCTTGATTCCCCTAGTAGTAAGGACTTCATCTAACTCCCTTTTGAATATATTTAGTGAATTGGCCTCAACAACGTTCTGTGGTAGAGAATTCCACAGGTTCACCACTCTCTGGGTGAAGAAATTCCTCCTCATCTCGGTCCTAAATGGCTTCCCCCTTATCCTTAGACTGTGTCCCCTGGTTCTGGACTTCCCCAACATTGGGAACATTCTTCCTGCATCTAACCTGTCTAACCCCGTCAGAATTTTAATCGTTTCTATGAGGTCCCCTCTCATTCTTCTGAACTCCAGTGAATACAAGCCCAGTTGATCCAGTCTTTCTTGATAGGTCAGTCCCGCCATCCCGGGAATCAGTCTGGTGAACCTTCGCTGCACTCCCTCAATAGCAAGAATGTCCTTCCTCAGGTTAGGAGTCCAAAACTGTACACAATATTCCAGGTGTGGCCTCACCAAGGCCCTGTACAATTGTAGCAACACCTCCCTGCCCTTGTACTCAAATCCCCTCGCTATGAAGGCCAACATGCCATTTGCTTTCTTAACCGCCTGCTGTACCTGCATGCCAACCTTCAATGACTGATGTACCATGACACCCAGGTCTCGTTGCACCTCCTCTTTTCCTAATCTGTCACCATTCAGATAATAGTCTGTCTCTCTGTTTTTACCACCAAAGTGGATAACCTCACATTTATCCACATTATACTTCATCTGCCATGCATTTGCCCACTCACCTAACCTATCCAAGTCGCTCTGCAGCCTCATAGAATCCTCCTTGCAGCTCACACTGCCACCCAACTTAGTGTCATCTGCAAATTTGGAGATACTACCTTTAATCCCCTCGTCTAAATCATTAATGTACAGTGTAAACAGCTGGGGCCCCAGCACAGAACCTTGCGGTACCCCACTAGTCACTGCCTGCCATTCTGAAAAGTACCCATTTACTCCTACTCTTTGCTTCCTGTCTGACAACCAGTTCTCAATCCATGTCAGCACACTACCCCCAATCCCATGTGCTTTAACTTTGCACATTAATCTCTTGTGTGGGACCTTGTCGAAAGCCTTCTGAAAGTCCAAATATACCACATCAACTGGTTCTCCCTTGTCCACTCTACTGGAAACATCCTCAAAAAATTCCAGAAGATTTGTCAAGCATGATTTCCCTTTCATAAATCCATGCTGACTTGGACCTATCATATTATCTCTTTCCAAATGCACTGCTATGACATCCTTAATAATTGATTCCATCATTTTACCCACTACCGATGTCAGGCTGACCGGTCTGTAATTCCCTGTTTTCTCTCTCCCTCCTTTTTTAAAAAGTGGGGTTACATTGGCTACCCTCCACTCCATAGGAACTGATCCAGAGTCAATGGAATGTTGGAAAATGACTGTCAATGCATCCACTATTTCCAAGGCCACCTCCTTAAGTACTCTGGGATGCAGTCCATCAGGCCCAGAGGATTTATCGGCCTTCAATCCCATCAATTTCCCCAACACAATTTCCCGACTAATAAGGATTTCCCTCAGTTCCTCCTCCTTACTAGACCCTCCGACCCCTTTTATATCCGGAAGGTTGTTTGTGTCCTCCTCAGTGAGTACCGAACCAAAGTACTTGTTCAATTGGTCCGCCATTTCTTTGTTCCCCGTTATGACTTCCCCTGATTCTGACTGCAGGGGACCTACGTTTGTCTTTACTAACCTTTTTCTCTTTACATATCTATCGAAACTTTTGCAATCCGTCTTAATGTTCCCTGCAAGCTTCTTCTCGTACTCCATTTTCCCTGCCCTAATCAAACCCTTTGTCCTCCTCTGCTGAGTTCTAAGGGCTTGAGGGACTGAGAGACTGGGGAACTGTGAGACTAAGGGACTGAGTGACAGAGGGACTGGGAGACTGTGGGAGTGGGGGATTGAGGGACTGAGGGACTGGGAGACTGAGGGATTGATAGACTGAGGGGCTGAGGGATTGTGGGACTGAGGGACTGTGGGACTGAGAGACTGAGGGACTTGAGGGACTGGGGGACTGAGGGAATGAAGGACTGAGAGACTGAGGGACTGTGGGACTGAGAGACTGAGAGACTGAGAGACTGAGGGACTGAGAGACTGGGGGACTGGGGGACTGAGAGAATGAAGGACTGAGAGACTGAGGGGCTGAAGGACATGCTGGGACTGAGGGTCTGAGGGAATTAGGGACATGCTGGGACTGAGGTACCGAGGGACATGCTGGGACTGAGGGACTGAGGGAATGAGGGACTGAGGGACTGAGAGACTGAGGGACCGAGGGACATGCTGGTAATGAGGGACTGGGAGACTGAGGGACTGAGAATTTGAGGGACTGAGGGATTGAGGGACTGAGAGATTGAGGGACTGAGAGACTGAGGGACTGGGAAACTGAGCGAATGAGGGACTGTGGGGCTGAGGGAATGAGGGACTGAGGAACCGACGGACTGAGGGACTGAGGAACTCTGGAATTGATGGGCTGAGGGACTGAGAAACTGAGGGCCTGAGAGACTGAGGGATTGAGAGGCTGAGGGACTGGGGGACTGGGGAAAGAGGGATATTCTGGGACTGAGGGACTGAGGGACTAAGAAACTGAGGGACTGAGGGACCGTGGGACTGTGGGACTGACAGCCTGAGGGACTGAGAGAATGAGGGACTGAGGGACTGAGAGACTGAGGATCTGAGAGACTGATGGTCTGAGAGACTGAGGAACTGAGGGACTGGGGGCCCGTGGGAATGAGGGACTGAAGGACTGAGGTACTGAGAGACTGAGGGACTGAGGGACTGAGGGACTGAGGGACTGGGGAACTGGGGAAAGAGGGATATGCAGGGACTGAGGGACTGAGGGACTGAGTGACTGAGTGACTGAGGGACTGAGGGACTGAGAGACTGAGGGACTGTGTGACTGATGCCTGAGGGACTGGGGGAGTGAGTGACTGAGGGAATGAGTGACTGAGAGACTGAGGAACTGAGGGACTGAGGGACCGTGGGACCGAGGGAATGAGGGATTGGGGATTGATAGGCTGAGGGACTGAGAGACTGAGAGACTGCGGGATTGTGGGATTGTGGGACTGAAGGACTGAGGGACTGAGAGACTGAGGGACTGGGGTCTGGGAAAGGGGGATATGGTGGGACTGAGGGACTGAGTTACTGAGGGACTGAGGGACTGAGGGGCTGAGGGACTGCAGGACTGGGGAACTGAGGGACTGAAGGGCTGAGAGACTGAGGGCTGCGGGACATGCTGGGACTGAGGGACTGAGAGACTTAGGGACATGCTGGGACTGAGGGACTGTGGACTGTGAGACTGAGGGACTGGGGGATTGAGGGACTGAGGGACTGGGGGAATAAGGGACTGAGGGACTATGGGACTGAGGGAATGAGGGACTGAGGAACTGAGGGACTCTGGGATTGAGGGTCTGAGGAACTAAGGACTGAGGGACTGGGGGACTGTGAGACTAAGGGACTGAGTGACAGAGGGACTGGGAGACTGTGGGAGTGGGGGATTGAGGGACTGAGGGACTGGGAGACTGAGGGATTGATAGACTGAGGGGCTGAGGGATTGTGGGACTGAGGGACTGTGGGACTGAGAGACTGAGGGACTTGAGGGACTGGGGTACTGAGGGAATGAAGGACTGAGAGACTGTGGGACTGAGAGACTGAGAGACTGAGGGACAGAGGGACTGAGGGTCTGGGGGACTGAGGGACTGAGGGACTGAGGGACTGGGGGACTGAGGGAATGAAGGACTGAGAGACTGAGGGGCTGAAGGACATGCTGGGACTGAGGGGCTGAGGGAATAAGGGACATGCTGGGACTGAGGTACCGAGGGACATGCTGGGACTGAGGGACTGAGGGAATGAGGGACTGAGGGACTGAGGGACCGAGGGACATGCTGGTAATGAGGGACTAAGGGACTGGGAGACTGAGGGACTGAGGATTTGAGGGACTGAGGGATTGAGGGACTGAGAGATTGAGGGACTGAGAGACTGAGGGACTGGGGAACTGAGGGAATGAGGGACTGTGGGGCTGAGGGAATGAGGGACTGAGGAACTGACGGACTGAGGAACTCTGGAATTGATAGGCTGAGGGACTGAGAAACTGAGAGCCTGAGAGACTGAGAGATTGAGAGGCTGAGGGACTGTGGGACTGGGGAAAGAGGGATATTCTGGGACTGAGGGACTGAGGGACTAAGAAACTGAGGGACTGAGGGACCGTGTGACTGTGAGACTGACGGCCTGAGAGAATGAGGGACTGAGGGACTGAGAGACTGAGGATCTGAGAGACTGAGGGTCTGAGAGACTGAGGAACTGAGGGACTGGGGGACCGTGGGAATGAGGGACTGAAGGACTGAGGTACTGAGAGACTGAGGGACTGAGGGACTGGGGGACTGAGGAACTGAGGGAATGGGGTTTGGGGAAAGAGGGATATGCAGGGACTGAGGGACTGAGAGACTGAGGGACTGTAAGGCTGAGGGACTGAGGGACTGGGGGACTAAGGGACTGAGGTATTGAGGGACTGGGAGACTGAAGGATTGAGAGACTGAGGGACTGGGGAACTGAGGGGCTGAGGGAATGAAGGACTGAGACACTGAGGGACTGAGGGACTGCGGGACTGGGCAATTGAGGGACTGAGGGAATGAAGGGCTGAGAGACTGAGGGAATGAGGGACTGAGAGACTGAGGGACCGAGGGACATGTTGGGACTGAGGACTGAAGGACATGCTGGGACTGAGGGACTGAGAGACTAAGGGATATGCTGGGACTGAGGGACTGTGAGACTGAGGGACTGGGGGATTGAGGGACTGAGGGACTGGGGGACTGAGGGACCGAGAGACTGAGTGACTGGGGGACTGAGGGACTGAGGAACTGGGTGACTGAGGGACTAAGGATTTGAGGGAATGAGAGATTGAGGGACAGAGGGACTGAGGGACTGAGAGTTTGATGGACTGAGGGACTGAGAGACTGCAGGGTTGAGGGATTGAGAGACTGAAGGACTGGGGGACTGAGGGAATGAGGGACTGAGGGACTATGGGATTGAGGGAATGAGGGACTGAGGGACTATGGGATTGAGGGAATGACTGACTGAGGGACTCTGGGATTGAGGGACTGAGGAACTGAGGACTGAGGGACTGAGGAACTGGGGGATTGAGGGAATGAGGGACTGAGGAACTGAGAGACTGAGGGACTTAGAGATTGAGGGACTGAGAGACTGCAGGACAGAGGGACTGAGAGACTGAGGGACTGGGGGACTGAGGGAATTAGGGACTAAGGGACTGTGGGACTGAGGGACTGAGGGACTGAGTGACTCTGGGATTGATGGGCTGAGGGACTGAGGAACTGAGAGACTGAGGGACTTAGAGATTGAGAGACTGGGGGACTGAGGGACTGAGAGACTGTAAGATTGAGGGACTGAGATACTGGGGGACTAAGGGACTGTGGTATTGAGGGACTGAGGGACTGAGAGACTGAGGGATTGAGAGACTGAGGGACTGGGGGACTGAGGGACTGAGGGAATGAAGGACTGAGACACTGAGGGACTGAGGGACTGCGGGACTGGGGAACTGAATGACTGAGGGAATGAAGGGCTGAGAGACTGAGGGCTGAGGGACATGCTGGGACTGAGGGGCTGAGGGACTGAGGGACATGCTGGGACTTAGGTACTGAGGGACATACTGGGACTGAGGTACTGAGGGAATGAGGGACTGAGAGACTGAGGGACCGAGGGTCATGTTGGGACTGAGGACTGAGGGACATGCTGGGACTGAGGGACTGAGAGACTAAGGGACATGCTGGGACTGAGGGACTGTGGACTGTGAGACTGAGGGACTGGGGGATTGAGGGACTGAGGGACTGGGGGACTGAGGGACTGAGTGACTAGGGGATTGAGGGACTGAGGGACAGGGAGACTGAGGGACTGAGGATTTGAGGGACTGAGGGATTGAGGGACAGAGGAACTGAGAGTTTGATCGACTGAGGGACTGAGAGACTGCAGGACTGAAAGACTGAGGGACTGGGGGACTGAGGGAATGAGGGACTGAGGGACTGAGGGACTGAGGGACTCTGGGATTGAGGGTCTGAGGAACTAAGGACTGAGGGACTGGGGGACTGTGAGACTAAGGGACTGAGTGACAGAGGGACTGGGAGACTGTGGGAGTGGGGGATTGAGGGACTGAGGGACTGGGAGACTGAGGGATTGATAGACTGAGGGGCTGAGGGATTGTGGGACTGAGGGACTGTGGGACTGAGAGACTGAGGGACTTGAGGGACTGGGGGACTGAGGGAATGAAGGACTGAGAGACTGAGGGACTGTGGGACTGAGAGACTGAGAGACTGAGGGACTGACGGACTGAGGGACTGGGGGACTGAGGGACTGAGGGACTGGGGGACTGAGGGACTGAGGGAATGAAGGACTGAGAGACTAAGGGGCTGAAGGACATGCTGGGACTGAGGGGCTGAGGGAATAAGGGACATGCTGGGACTGAGGTACCGAGGGACATGCTGGGACTGAGGGACCGAGGGACATGCTGGTAATGAGGGACTGAGGGACTGGGAGATTGAGGGACTGAGGATTTGAGGGACAGAGGGATTGAGGGACTGAGAGATTGAGGGACTGTGAGACTGAGGGACTGGGGAACTGAGGGAATGAGGGACTGTGGGGCTGAGGGAATGAGGGACTGAGGAACTGACGGACTGAGGGACTGAGGAACTCTGGAATTGATGGGCTGAGGGACTGAGAAACTGAGGGCCTGAGAGACTGAGGGATTGAGAGGCTGAGGGACTGGGGGACTGGGGAAAGAGGGATATTCTGGGACTGAGGGACTCAGGGACTAAGAAACTAAGGGACTGAGGGACCGTGAGACTGTGGGACTGACGGCCTGAGGGACTGAGAGAATGAGGGACTGAGGGACTGAGAGACTGAGGATCTGAGAGACTGAGGGTCTGAGAGACTGAGGAACTGAGGGACTGGGGGACCGTGGGAATGAGGGACTGAAGGACTGAGGTACTGAGAGACTGAGGGACTGAGGGACTGGGGGACTGAGGGACTGAGGGAATGGGGGATTGGGGAAAGAGGGATATGCAGGGACTGAGGGACTGAGAGACTGAGGGACTGAGGGACTGAGAGACTGAGGGACTTAGAGACTGTGGGACTGTGGGACTGAATGCCTGAGGGACTGGGGGACTGAGTGACTGAGGGAATGAGTGACTGAGAGACTGAGGAACTGAGGGACTGAGGGACCGTGGGACCGAGGGAATGAGGGACTGGGGGATTGATAGGCTGAGGGACTGAGAGACTGAGAGACTGCGGGATTGTGGGACTGTGGGACTGAAGGACTGAGGGACTGAGAGACTGAGGGACTGGGGGACTGGGAAAGGGGGATATGGTGGGACTGAGGGACTGAGTTACTGAGGGACTGAGAGACTGAGGGACTGTAAGACTGAGGGACTGGGGACTAAGGGACTGAGGTATTGAGGGACTGGGAGACTGAAGGATGGAGAGACTGAGGGACTGGGGAACTGGGGGACTGAGGGGCTGAGGGAATGAAGGATTGAGACACTGAGGGGCTGAGGGAATGCGGGACTGGGGAACTGAGGGACTGAGGGAATGAAGGGCTGAGAGACTGAGGGGCTGAGGGTCATGCTGGGACTGAGGGGCTGAGGGACTGAGGGACATGCTGGGACTTAGGTACTGAGGGACATGCTGGTACTGAGGTACTGAGGGACATGCTGGGACTGAGAGACTGAGGGACCGAGGGACATGTTGGGACTGAGGACTGAGGGACATGTTGGGACTGAGGGACTGAGAGACTAAGGGATATGCTGGGACTGAGGGACTGTGGGACTGTGAGACTGAGGGACTGGGGGATTGAGGGACTGAGGGACTGGGGGACTGAGGGACCGAGAGACTGAGTGACTGGGGGACTGAGGAACTGAGAAACTTGGTGACTGAGGGACTAAGGATTTGAAGGAATGAGGGATTGAGTGACAGAGGGACTGAGGGACTGAGAGTTTGATGGACTGAGGGACTGAGAGACTGCAGGACTGAGGGATTGAGAGACTGAAGGACTGGGGGACTGAGGGAATGAGGGACTGAGGGACTTAGAGATTGAGGGACTGAGAGACTGCAGGACAGAGGGACTGAGGGACTGAGGGACTGAGAGACTGAGGGACTGGGGGACTGAGGGAATTAGGGACTAAGCGACTGTGGGACTGAGGGACTGAGGGACTCTGGGATTGATGGGCTGTGGGACTGCGGGACTGGGGAACTGAATGACTGAGGGAATGAAGGGCTGAGAGACTGAGGGCTGAGGGACATTCTGGGACTGAGGGGCTGAGGGACTGAGGGACATGCTGGGACTGAGGGACTGAGAGACTAAGGGACATGCTGGGACTGAGGGACTGTGGACTGTGAGACTGAGGGACTGGGGGATTGAGGGACTGAGGGACTGGGGGACTGAGGGACTGAGAGACTGAGTGACTAGGGGATTGAGGGACTGAGGGACTGGTAGACTGAGGGACTGAGGATTTGAGGGACTGAGGGATTGAGGGACTCCTCTCCTCTCAACCATCATTGCTCCAAGGAGAACAACCCCAGCTTCTATAGTCTATCAACATAACTTTGAAGTGGAGCAGAGGAGGTTCTCCCCGGTATCCTGGGGCCAACATTTATCCCTCAACCAACATCACTAAAACATTATCTGGGTCATTATCACATTGCTGTTTGTGGGAGCTTGCTGTGCATAAATTGGCTGCTGGGTTTCCTACATTGCAACAGTGACCATACTTCAAATAGTACTTCATTGGCTGTAAAGCGCTTTGCGACGTCCTGAGGCAATATAAATGCAAGTCTTCCTTTATTCTGATGCTTCCCACGGCAGCACTCAGTGTCAGGGCATGGATGAGAATTGGCCTTTTGGCACCGGTGGAACTGAACACCAGGAAGATATAAGGGAGTGAAGGGTTATGGGGAGCAGGTGCGGAAGAAAAAAGTCACCTCCATGGAGTTGGCTTCGGCATCAAGGATGAGCTGGTGGACCGTCTCAGAGACTCCCCCTGCGGGATAAGGGAGCGTCTTATGACTCAGCGGCTCATCCTATCACAGACCCAGTGCACCACAGTTATAGAAACATAGAAAATAGGTGCAGGAGTAGGCCATTCGGCCCTTCGAGACTGCACCACCATTCAACAAGATCATGGCTGATCATTCACTTCAGTACCCCTTTCCTGCTTTCTCTCCATACCCCTTGATCCCTTTAGCTGCATCTAGCTCCCTCTTGAAGATATCCAACGAACTGGCATCAACAACTCTCTGCAGTGGGGACGTCCACAGGTTAACAACTCTCTGAGTGAAGAAGTTTCTCCTCATCTCAGTCCTAAGTGGCTTACCCCTTATCCTTAGACTGTGTCCCCTGGTTCTGGACTTCTCCAACATTGGGAACATTCTTCCTGCATCTAACCTGTCCAGTCCCATCAGAATTTTATATGTTTCTATGAGATCCCCTCTCATACTTCTAAACTCCAGTGAATACAGGCCCAGTCGATCCAGTCCCTCCTCATATGTCAGTCCCGCCATCCCGGGAATCAGTCTGGTGAACCTTCGCTGCACTCCCTCTGTTACATATATGGACTTGTATTTATCCTGTACAGCCACCAGAGGGCTCATATCCCAGAGTCCCAAGGGATCACATAATCCCATGGGAGCACAGGTATTTTAGGAGGCTTCACAGGTTGGAGAGGCACTCTGGAGACCTGCAATAAAAGACTAAGGTCACACTTTACTTTGAACTCAGAGTGTTCAGTCTGACTCTTTCTCCATACACACCAACTGGTGACAAGATACAGATAGCGAACCCAAAGATGCAGAGAACAGTGGGCATCCTGGAGAAATTTTCGGAGAGAGAAGATTGGGAAACTTTTGTTGAGCGACTCGACCAATACTTCGTAGCCAACGAGCTATATGGGGAAGAGAGTGCTGCCAAACGAAGGGCGATCCTCCTCACCGTCTGTGAGGCACCAACATATGTCCTCATGAAGAATCTGCTCACTCCAGCGAAACTCACGGAGAAATCGTACGACAATTTGTGCACACTGGTCCGAGAGCATTTGAACCCGAAGGAAAGTATTCTGATGGCGAGGTACCAACAAAAGTTCTGAAGGCCAGGAAGTGGCGAGTTATGTCGCTGAGCTGAGACGCCTTGCAGGACATTGCGAATTTGAAGGACATTTGGAGCACATGCTCAGGGACTTTTTCGTACTTGGCATTGGCCATGAAACCATACTTTGCAAACTTTTCACTGTAGAGACCCCAACCTTGAGTAAGGCCATAGCGATAGCCCAGACGTTCATTGCCACCAGTGACAATACTAAGCAAATCTCTCAGCACACAAGTGCTGCTACAAGTACTGTGAACAAAGTGATGTTGTTTTCGAATCGTAACGTACAGGGCAGGTCACACATACCTGCAGCTACACGTCTGCAGATGTCTCAGATTCCACTATCAAGGGTGATGAATGCAAGGCCATTAACACCTTGTTGGCGCTGCGGGGGTGATCAACGTTTCCATTCATGCCGATTCAAAGGATACGTTTGCAAGGGCTGTGGAACAATGGGACACCTCCAACGAGTGTGCAAGCGACCTGCTAAACCTGTTAAACCTGCAAACCACCATGTTGCAGAGGAAGACAGATCCACGGAGGATCACGATGAACCAGAGCCTCAGATAGAGGAGGCAGAGGTACATGGGGTGCACACATTCACCACAAATTGTCCCCCGATAATGCTGAATGTTGAACTAAATGGACTCCCGGTGTCAATGGAGCTGGACACAGGCACGAGCCAGTCCACCATGGGCAAAAAGACTTTCGAAAGGTTGTGGTGCAACAAGGCCTCAAGGCCAGTCTTAACTCCAGTTCGCACGAGAATAAGAACTTACACTAAAGAACTGATTCCTGTAATCAGCAGTGCTACCGTAAAGGTCTCCTACGATGGAGCGGTGCACAAGCTACCACTCTGGGTGGTACTGGGCGATGGTCCCACGCTGCTCAGCAGGAGCTGGCTGGGAAAGATACGCTGGAACTGGGACAACGTCCGAGCACTATCGCCCGCTGACGACAATTCATGTGCCCAGGTCTTAACAAATTTCCTTCGCTGTTCAAAACAGGCATCGGGAAATTCCAAGGAGCAAAAGTGTAGATCCACCTAATTCCGGTGGAGCGACCCATCCATCACAAGGCCAGAGCAGTACCGTACATGATGAGAGAAAGGGTAGAGATCGAGCTAGACCGGCTGCAACGAGAGGGCATCATTTCACCGATCGAGTTCAGCGAGTGGGCCAGTCCTATTGTCCCAGTCCTCAAGGGAGACAGCACCGTCAGAATCTGTGGCGATTGCAAAGTAACTATCAATCGTTTCTCCCTGCAGGACCAATACCCACTACCAAAGGCCGATGACCTCTTTGCAACGCTGGTAGGAGGAAAGACGTTCACGAAGCTGGATCTGACTTCAACCTACATGACGCAGGAATTGGAGGAATCATCGAAGGTCCTCACACACAAAGGTCATTTTGTTTATAAAAGATGCCTGTTTGGAATCCGATCGGCGGCGGCGATATTCCAGAGAAACATGGAAAGCTTACTGAAGTCGGTCCCACACATCGTGGTCTTCCAGGGCAACATCTTGGTCGAGCATCTGCAGAACTTGGAGGAGGCTCTTAGTCGACTCAACTGCGTGGGGCTCAGGTTAAAACGCTCGAAGTGTGTTTTCCTGGCGCCTGAAGTGGAGTTCCTGGGAAGGAGGATTGCAGCGGACAGCATCAGGCCCATCAACGTGAAGACAGAGGCAATCGAGAATGCACCAAGGCCACAGAACGGCACAGTGTCATTTCTGGGACTCCTGAACTACTTTGGTAACTTCTTACCGGGTCTCAGCACACTGTTAGAACCACTGCATGTCTTACTACGAAAAGAAGACGAATGGGTTTGGGGCAAAAGCCAAGAAAATGTCTTTGCAAAAACGAGAAAATTGTTATGCTCAAACAAATTGCTTGTGTTGTATGATCCATGTAAGCGTTTGGTACTAGCATGTGATGCGTCGTCATATGGCGTCGGGTGTGTATTGCACCAAGCTAATGATTTCGGGAAACTGCAACCGGTTGCTTATGCATCCAGGAATCTGTCTAAGGCTGAGAGAGCCTACAGCATGATTGAAAAAGAAGCATTAGCGTGTGTCTATGGGGTAAAGAAAATGCATCAATATCTGTTTGGGCTAAAATTCAAATTGGAAACTGAACATAAGCCACTTATATCCCTATTCTCCGAGAATAAAGGAATAAATACCAACGCATCGGCCTGCATCCAGAGATGGGCGCTCACGTTGTCCGCATTCAAGTACGCCAGCCGCCACAGGTCAGGCACAGAAAACTGCGCCGATGCTCTCAGTAGGCTGCCATTGCCCACCACGGGGGTGGAAATGGCGCAGCCCGCAGATCTAGCCATGGTTATGGAAGCATTTGAGAGTGAGCAATCACCTGTCACTGCCCGGCAGATCAAAACCTGGACAAGCCAGGAGCCCTTATTATCTCTAGTCAAAAGCTGTGTGTTTCACGGGAGTTGGCCCAGTGTCCCAGTGGAAATGCAGGAAGAGATAAAGCCATTCCAGCAGCTATAAATGAAATGTCTATACAGGCAGACTGCCTTCTGTGGGGCAATCGAGTAGTGGTCCCCAAGAAGGGCAGAGACACCTTCATCAATGACCTCTACAGTACCCACCCAGGCAATGTAATGATGAAAGCGATAGCCAGATCCAACGTGTGGTGGCCCGGTATCGATGCGGACTTAGAGTCCTGTATTCACAGATGTAATACATGCTCACAGTTAAGCAATGTACCCAGGGAGACGCCACTAAGTTTATGGTCTTGGCCCTCCAAACCGTGGTCTAGGGTACACGTCGACTATGCAGGCCCGTTCTTGGGTAAAATGTTCCTTGTGGTTGTAGACGCGTACTACAAGTGGATTGAATGTGAGACAATGTCGGCTAGCACATCCGCTGCCACCACTGAAAGCCTGCGGGCCATGTTTGCCACTCACGGCCTACCCGATGTCCTGGTGAGTGACAACGGGCCATGTTTTACCAGTGCCGAGTTCAAAGAATTCATGACCCGTAACGGGATCAAACATGTCACATCTGCCCCGTTTAAACCAGGGTCTAATGGTCAGGCAGAGAGAGCAGTGCAAATCATCAAGCAAGGCTTGAAGAAGGTAACTGAAGACTCACTGCAGATTCGCATATCCCGAGTCCTGCTTAGCTACCGCACGAGACCCCACTCGCTCACTGGGATCCCACCTGCTGAACTGCTCATGAAAAAAGTACTCAAGGCAAGGCTCTTGTTAGTTCACCCTGATCTACATGAACAGGTAGAGAGCAGGCAGCTTCAACAAAGTGCTTACCATGATAGCGTAAATGTGTCACGCGAGATTGAAGTCAACGATCCTGTATTTGTATTAAATTATGGACAAGGTCCGAAGTGGCTTCCCAGCACTGTCATGGCCAAAGAGGGGAGCAGGGTGTTTCAGGTCAAACTTTCAAATGGACTCATTCACCGGAAACACTTGGACCAAATCAAACTCAGATTCACGGACTATCCTGAGCAACCCACCTTGGACCCTACCTTTTTTGGTCCCCCAACATACACACCAGTGGCAACTGACACCACGGTTGACCACAAAGCAGAACCCATCATCCACAGCAGCCAGCAGCCAGCAGGACCCAACACACCAGGCAGCCCAGCAAGGCCAGCTGCACAGCAGCCCAGCGAGGGCCCAACAAATGATTCAACAACACCAGCTTTCACACCGAGATGATCAACCAGGGCAAGAAGGGCACCAAATCGACTCACATTGTAAATAGTTACACCATTGACTTTGGGGGGGGAATGTTGTTATATATGTGGACTTGTATTTACTCTGTGCAGCCACCAGAGGGCTCATTCCCCCAGAGAACAGGTATTTAAGAAGGCTTCACAGGTTGGAGAAGCACTCTGGAGACCTGCAATAAAAGTCTAAGGTCATACTTTACTTTGAGCTCACAGTGTTCAGTCTGACTCTTTCTCCATACACAACACCCTCAATAGCAAGAACGTCCTTCCTCAGATTAGGAGACCAAAACTGTACACAATATTCCAGGTGAGGCCTCACCAAGGCCCTGTACAACTGCAGTAAGACCTCCCTGCTCTCGGCCTTTTGGCTAAGATCATGCGTAACTGACCTGACAGGGGAGTAACCACCATAACCCCAAGGTGGTTCTCCCTGGATCAGGAAGGTATATGCTTGCTTTTTTGGAAATAGGAGGTGGGTGGGGTGGCTTGACCCATCCACCTCCATGGCACGAACCTGGTATTGCAGTACTTCCAGGAACGGTGCAGTGGCTCTAGGCCTTTTGGCTAAGAGCATTGGCGCAGAGTGATCCTTGGCGTGTGCAAGGTGACCTCTGGCGTTTGTGATTTGACAAAGAATTGGAACGATTGGCTACGAATTAAAAAAAAAAAAAGACCTCCCTGCTCCTATACTCAAATCCCCTAGCTATGAAGGCCAACATACCATTTGCCTTCTTCACCGCCTGCTGTACCTGCATGCCAACTTTCAATGACTGATGTATCATGACACCCAGGATTCATTGCACATCCCCTTTTCCTAATCTGCTGCCATTCAGATAATATTCTGCCTTCATGCTTTTGCCACCAAAGTGGATAACCTCACATTTATCCACATTATACTGCATCTGCCATGCATTTGCCCACTCACCTAACCTGTCCAAGTCACCCTGTAGCCTCTTAGCATCCTCCTCACAGCTCACACCGCCACCCAGCTTAGTATCATCTGCAAACTTGAAGACATTACACTCAATTCCTTCATCTAAATCATTGATGTATATTGTAAATAGCTGGGGTCCCAGCACTGAGCCCTGCGGCACCCCACTAGTCACTGCCTGCCATTCTGAAAAGGACCCGTTTATCCCGACTCTCTGCTTCCTGTCTACCAACCAGTTCTCTATCCACGTCAATACATTACCCACAATACCATGTGCTTTGATTTTGCACACTAATCTCTTGTGTGGGAACTTGTCAAAAGCCTTTTGAAAGTCCAAATACACCACATCCACTGGTTCTCCCTTGTCCACTCTACTAGTTACATCCTCAAAAAATTCTGGAAGATTTGTCAAGCATGATTTCCCTTTCATAAATCCATGCTGACTTGGACCGATCCTGTCACTGCTTTCCAAATGCGCTGCTATTCATCTTTAATAATTGATTCGAACATTTTCCCCACTACTGATGTCAGGCTAACCGGTCTATAATTATTCACCTTCTCTCTCTCTCCTTTCTTAAAAAGTGGTGTTACATTAGCTACCCTCCAGTCCATAGGAACTGATCCAGAGTCGATAGACTGCTGGAAAATGATCACCAATGCATCCACTATTTCTAGGGCCATTTTCTTAAGTACTCTGGGATGCAGACTATCAGGCCCTGGGGATTTATCGGCCTTCAATCCCATCAATTTACCTAACACAATTTCCTGACTGATAAGGATTTCCTTCAGTTCCTCCTTCTCGCTAGACCCTTGGTCCCCTAGTATTTCCGGAAGGTTATATGTGTCTTCCTTCGTGAAGACAGAACCAAAGAATTTGTTCAATTGGTCTGCCATTTCTTTGTTCCCCATTATGAATTCACCTGATTCTGACTGCAAAGGACCTACGTTTGTTTTCATTAATCTTTTTCTCTACACATATCTATAGAAGCTTTTGCAGTCAGTTTTTATGTTCCCAGCAAGCTTCCTCTCATAGTCTATTTTCCCCCTTCTAATTAAACCCTTTGGTCTCCTCTGCTGAATTCTAAATTTCTCCCAGTCCTCAGGTTTGCTGCTTTTTTTGGCCAATTTATATGCTTCTTCTTTGAAAAGACAAGAGCAACTTTCAATTGGACTACATCGGATACATGGCACAGAAACAGGCCATTCGGCCCAAGCAGTCCGTGCCGGCGTTTATGCTCCATTCGAGCCTCCTCCCACCCCTCTTCATCTCACCCTACCAGCATATCCTTCTATTCCCTTCTCCCTGATGTGTTTATCCAGCATTGCCTTAAATACATTGATACTCTTCAACCCCTCCCTGTGGCAGCGAGTTCCACATTCTCACCACTCTCTGGGTAAAGAAGTTTCTCCTGAATTCCCAATTGGATTTCTTGGTGACTATCTTATATTGATGGCCTCCAGTTATACTCCACTTCACAAGTGGAAATATTCTCTCTGTATCCACTCGATCAAAACCTTTCATAAATTTAAAAATCTCTATTCGGTAACTCCTCAGCCTTCTTTTTTCAAGAGAAAAGAGACCCAGCTTGTTCATCCCTTCCTGGTTGAATACTTGAAAAGGAAATATTTGCAGGGCTACGAGCATTGCTCTGTCAAAGAGCCAGCACAGGCACAATGTGCCGAATGACCTTCTGCACAGAATGATTCTATGATTGTACAAGAGACACTCATGCTCCCGTCTCACACCCCCATCGCACACACAAAGTACAGCACATCCTCTCAACATCTGGCCCTCCAGGAGTTAGCGTT
Organism: Pristiophorus japonicus; assembly: GCF_044704955.1. Classification (NCBI taxonomy): domain Eukaryota; kingdom Metazoa; phylum Chordata; class Chondrichthyes; family Pristiophoridae; genus Pristiophorus; species Pristiophorus japonicus. The sequence goes on along the minus strand of NC_091979.1, from coordinate 230,512,413 downwards.
CTCCAAATGCTTCCATATCGGTGATGCTGAGAGATGTAAAGTTTGGGTCTGATACAGCCCGATTACCCACCCCGTAACCCTGGATGTGCAATCAGCCCCTCTTTGCACCGGAATACAAACCGTGCTGGAAGCCCTTCGAGTTCCATCATAACCGGCTCGGCCTGTCTCTGTGCATCGATCTTACCATCGTCTCTGCTGCCCTGGCCTCTCCCATCCAGTCTCTCCCCAGCTGCGAAACCCACAGTCCGACACTCCCCTGTACTCCTCATGCTGTTGTGTCAGCCATGGCACAGCGGGCAGCATTTGGCCTGTGAGTCAGCAGTTGTGCGTTCAAGTCCCACTCCACCGGCTTGAGTCCACAATCCAGTCTGACACTCCCAATGCAGTACTGAAGGAGCGGCGCACTGTCGAAGGGGCAGTACCGAGTGAGCGCTGCACTGTCAAAGGGGCAGTACTGAGGGAGTGCCTCACTGTCAAAGGGGCAGTACCGAGCGAGCGCTGCACTGTCAAAGGGGCAGTACTGAGGGAGTGCCTCACTGTCAAAGGGGCAGTACCGAGCGAGCGCTGCACTGTCAAGGGGCAGTACTGAGGGAGCGCCTCACTGTCAAAGGGGCAGTACCGAGGGAGCGCTGCACTGTCAAAGGGGCAGTACTGAGGGAGCGCCTCACTGTCGGATGGGCAGTACTGAGGGAGCGCCTCACTGTCAAAGGGGCAGTACTGAGGGAGCGCTGCACTGTCGAAGGGGCAGTACTGAGGGAGCACCACACTGTCAAAGGGGCAGTACTGAGGGAGCGCCTCACTGTCGGATGGGCAGTACTGAGGGAGCGCTGCACTGTCGAAGGGGCAGTACTGAGGGAGCACCACACTGTCGAAGGGGCAGTACTGAGGGAGCGCTGCACTGTCGAAGGGGCAGTACTGAGGGAGCACCACACTGTCAAAGGGGCAGTACTGAGGGAGCGCCTCACTGTCGGATGGGCAGTACTGAGGGAGCGCTGCACTGTCAAAGGGGCAGTACTGAGGGAGCGCTGCACTGTCAAAGGGGCAGTACCGAGCGAGCGCTGCACTGTCAAAGGGGCAGTACTGAGGAAGCGCCGCACTGTCGGAGGGGCAGTACTGAGGGAGCGCTGCACTGTCGGAGGGGCAGTACTGAGGGAGCGCTGCACTGTCGGAGGGGCAGTACTGAAGGAGCGGCGCACTGTCGGAGGGACAGTACTGAGGGAGCACCACACTGTCGGAGGGGCAGTACTGAGGGAGCACCACACTGTCGGAGGGGCAGTACTGAAGGAGCGGCGCACTGTCGGAGGGACAGTACTGAGGGAGCACCACACTGTCGGAGGGGCAGTACTGAGGGAGCGCTGCACTGTCGAAGGGGCAGTACTGAGGGAGCGCTGCACTGTCGGAGGGGCAGTACTGAGGGAGCGCTGCACTGTCGGAGGGGTAGTACTGAGGGAGCACCACACTGTCGGAGGGACAGTACTGAGGGAGCGCTGCACTGTCGGAGGGACAGTACTGAGGGAGCACCACACTGTCGGAGGGACAGTACTGAGGGAGCACCACACTGTCGGAGGGGCAGTACTGAGGGAGCACCACACTGTCGAAGGGGCAGTACTGAGGGAGCACCACACTGTCGAAGGGGCAGTACTGAGGGAGCGCTGCACTGTCAAAGGGGCTGTACTGAGGGAGCACCACACTGTCGAAGGGGCAGTACTGAGGGAGCGCTGCACTGTCAAAGGGGCAGTACTGAGGGAGAGAATTAGGGACTGAGGGACTGTGGGACTGAGGGAATGAGGAACTGAGGGACTGAGGGACTCTGGGATTGATGGGCTGAGGAACTGAGGAACTGAGAGACTGAGGGAGTGAGAGACTGAGGGACTGGGGGACTGGGGACTGAGGGACTGAGGGACTGAGAGGCTGAGGTACTGTGGGACTGAAAGGCTGAAGGATATGCTGGGACTGAGGAATATGGTGGGAAGGTGGGATTGAGTCCTGTAACAAGGTACGGGCTAGTCGAGTCAAGCTTTTCCTGTTCCGTTCATAAACTGATTGTGCTGAAGTCAGTGCTTGTCCACTGAAGGCCGAGATTCCACTGACAGCACACCCAGATACCCAGCCTGAGAAATAAATCCACTATATCTCAATGGTTCTGTCCCCAGAGGCTGACACGATATATTTGTCATCAAAATCCACCCCGTTGCCAGCTGACCCACCAGGACCCTGGTCAGGGCAATGTCGCTGGGTGAGGCCAAGGCCCAGTGGGGCGATGGAGCGATCCTTGGAGCAGGTCACCATCCCGCAGCAAAAGCCCAGTGCAGCACTGCCTCGCAGTGGTGAATCAGTGTGTTCAGCATCTCCCCCGTCGATCCAACCCACACTCTGTCACACAGGGATCTGTTACCGAGCAGCGGCCAGCCTGGACACGTATATCGTCCTAATGCCCCCCTACCCCTGCCTGAAGGGGGCAGCTCAGGCTGGGGCTTTCGGTTATACCGGTGCCGGCAGCTCTCCAGCATCTTCCCAACACACCCCAACCCCATCCCCATATCCGCAATCCCACTGACCCATATCCCCAACCCCACCTACCCATCTTCTCCCCATATCCCGGAACCCCACCTACCCTTCTCCCCATATCCCGGAACCCCACCTCCCCATCTTCTCCCCATATCCCCCAACCCCACCTCCCCACCTTCTCCCCATATCCCGGAACCCCACCTACCCTTCTCCCCATATCCCGGAACCCCACCTACCCATCTTCTCACCATATCCCCCAACCCCACCTCCCCACCTTCTCCCCATATCCCGGAACCCCACCTACCCTTCTCCCCATATCCCGGAACCCCACCTACCCATCTTCTCCCCATATCCCCCAACCCCACCTCCCCACCTTCTCCCCATATCCCGGAACCCCACCTACCCTTCTCCCCATATCCCGGAACCCCACCTACCCACCACACTGTCGAAGTGGCAGTACTGAGGGAGCGCCGCACTGTCGGAGGGACAGTACTGAGGGAGCGCCGCACTGTCGGAGGGGCAGTACTGAGGGAGCACCAAACTGTCGAAGGGGCAGTACTGAGGGAGCGCCACACTGTCAAAGGGGCAGTACTGAGGGAGCGCCGCAATGTCGGAGGGACAGTACTGAGGGAGCGCCGCACTGTCGAAGGGGCAGTACTGAGGGAGAGCCGCACTGTCGAAGGGGCAGTACTGAGGGAGCGCCTCACTGTCGGAGGGGCAGTACTGAGGGAGCCCCGCACTGCTGGAGGGGCAGTACTGAGGGAGCGTCGCACTGTCGGAGGTGCCGTCTTTCGGATGAGGCATTAAACCGAGAGTGAAAGGTGAGAGTTCACACTCAGTGTTCCTGAGGTGACCTGTTGATCTACTTTTTATGGGAGGCTCATATGGGAGATCGCGAGCTCCTGGACAAGAATAGTGAACTTGCGGCTGAGAATCTCGGAGAATCGTGGGCTTCTCACTGGGAAAAGCTTGCACAGATAACTGTGGGATTTGGGGAGAATCTATTGGTAATGCAGTTGGAATTGTTGTAAAGAGAGGGAGCGATATGAGCAGAGAGCAGGTTGATGCCTGGGCCATTCCGAGGTCCCATGTCACATGTGCAGCTGGCCGTTTCTCTCGCTTTGGTCCCAGCCGATGTTTCAGGCATTGGTCAATGACCCGCGGTAATAGCCCCACATTTCTTCCGCAACATTTCACCTGCACTTGCCTTGAAGGAGCCTCGCTCAACCTTGCCCATTCTCCTTCAACCTACCTTGAGCTTAAAAGCAGCGGCGGTGTGCGGTGCAGGAGCAGCGTGGAGGCATACCACACATCAGGGTGAAGCGCAGGCTGGTGCAGGAGGGTTACGGCAGTGAAGAGCGATGTCATCAAAGTCCAGGTCGGTGATTAGAGCATGGGCAGATACAGCAGGAAAGGCGAGAGACTGTGAAGGTATGTGATCGAGGCCTAGGAGAGGCATGAGTTTGGGGCCCAGAAGAGGCGAGGGCCCAGGGCCAGCACGGGCCAGCCCACACTGCGATAAGTGTGCGCACTAGGTCCGTGCAGCAGAGCTGGTCTCCAGTTAGTCTTGGGTAATGCTTGCCACTGGACCAAGACCTCGCTCTGTCAAGCCCATGTGGTGGCTGGTGTGCAATGGCCACCCGACGTTAACAAATTCCAAGCATAGGCATCTTCCACCTTTAAACATGCAGTTCAGGACCTGAAATATTAGGTCCTTCATTGGAACACCTGTGAATGCATCCTTTATTTGGCATGGAAGCAAGTCATCCTTGTTTCGAGGGACCGCCTATGATGATGAGACACTGAATCACCCAGGAGGTGTGACAGTACTGGTGGTGGGGAGGTTTAGGTGTGACAGTACTGGTGGAGGGGAGCTTTAGGTGTGACACGACTTGTGATGGGGAGGTGTAGGTGTGACAGTACTGGTGGTGGGGAGGGTTAGGTGTGACAGTACTGGTGCTGGGGAGGTGTAGGTGTGACAGTACTGGTGGAGGGGAGGTTTAGGTGTGACAGTACTGGTGGTGGGGAGGTTTAGGTCTGACACGACTGGTGGTGGGGAGGTTGGAGGTGTGACAGTACTGGTGGTGGGGAGGTTTAGGTGTGACACGACTGGTGGTGGGGGGGTTGGAGGTGTGGCAGAACTGGTGGTAGGGAGGTTGGAGTTGAGACAGTACTGGTGGTGGGGAGGTTGGAGGTGTGACAGTACTGGTGGTGGGAAGGTTGGAGGTGTGACAGTACTGGTAGTGGGGAGGTTGGAGGTGTGACAGTACTGGTGGTGGGAAGGTTTGAGGTGTGACAGTACTGGTGGTGGGGAGGTTGGAGGTGTGACAGTACTGGTGGTGGGGAGGTTGGAGGTGTGACAGTACTGGTGGTGGGGAGGTTTAGGTGTGACAGTACTGGTGGTGGGGAGTGTTTGCTAGTGCTGTTGGGGAGGAGTTAAACTAATATGGCAGGGGGATGGGAACCAATGCCGAGAGACAAAGGGAAAGAAAAAGGAGGCAAAAGCAAAAGACAGAAAGGAGATGAGGAAAAGTGGAGGGCAGAGAAACCCAAGGCAAAGAACAAAAAGGGCCACTGTACAGCAAAATTCTAAAAGGACAAAGGGTGTTAAAAAAACAAGCCTGAAGGATTTGTGTCTTAATGCAAGGAGTATCCGCAATAAGGTGGATGAATTAACTGTGCAAATAGATGTTAACAAATGTGATTGGGATTAAGGAGACGTGGCTCCAGGTTGATCAGGGCTGGGAACTCAACATCGAGGGGTATTCAACATTCAGGAAGGATAGAATAAAAGGAAAAGGAGGTGGGGTAGCATTTCTGGTTAAAGAGGAGATTAATGCAATAGTTAGGAAAGACATTAGCTTGGATGATGTGGAATCTATATGGGTAGAGCTGCAGAACACCAAAGGGCAAAAAACGTTAGTGGGAGTTGTGTACAGACCTCCAAACAGTAGTAGTGATGTTGAGGAGGGCATCAAACAGGAAATTAGGGGTGCATGCAATAAAGGTGCAGCAGTTATAATGGGTGACTTTAACATGCATATAGATTGGGCTAGCCAAACTGGAAGCAATACGGTGGAGGAGGATTTCCTGGAGTGCATAAGGGATGGTTTTCTAGACCAATATGTCGAGGAACCAACTAGGGGGGAGGCCATCTTAGACTGGGTGTTGTGTAATGAGAGAGGATTAATTAGCAATCTCATTGTGCGAGGCCCCTTGGGGAAGAGTGACCATAATATGGTGGAATTCTGCATTAGGATGGAGAATGAAACAGTTAATTTAGAGACCATGGTCCAGAACTTAAAGAAGGGTAACTTTGAAGGTATGAGGCGTGAATTGGCTAGGATAGATTGGCGAATGATACTTAAGGGGTTGACTGTGGATGGGCAATGGCAGACATTTAGAGACCGCATGGATGAACTACAACAATTGTACATTCCTGTCTGGCGTAAAAATAAAAAAGGGAAGGTGGCTCAACCGTGGCTATCAAGGGAAATCAGGGATAGTATTAAAGCCAAGGAAGTGGCATACAAATTGGCCAGAAATAGCAGCGAACCTGGGGACTGGGAGAAATTTAGAACTCAGCAGAGGAGGACAAAGGGTTTGATTAGGGCAGGGAAAATGGAGTACGAGAAGAAGCTTGCAGGGAACATTAAGGCGGATTGCAAAAGTTTCTACAGATATGTAAAGAGAAAAAGGTTAGTAAAGACAAACGTAGGTCCCCTGCAGTCAGAATCAGGGAAAGTCATAACGGGGAACAAAGAAATGGCAGACCAATTGAACAAGAACTTTGGTTCGGTATTCACTAAGGAGGACACAAACCACCTTCCGGATATAAAAGGGGTCAGAGGGTCTAGTAAGGAGGAGAAACTGGGGAAAATCTTTATTAGTCGGGAAATTGTGATGGGGAAATTGATGGGATTGAAGGCCGATAAATCCCCAGGGCCTGATGGACCACATCCCAGAGTACTTAAGAAAGTGGCCTTGGAAATAGCGGATGCATTGGCAGTCATTTTCCAACATTCCATTGACTCTGGATCAGTTCCTATCGAGTGGAGGCAAGCCAATGTAACCGCACTTTTTAAAAAAGGAGGAAGAGAGAAAAGAGGGAATTATAGACCGGTCAGCCTGACCTCAGTAGTGGGTAAAATGATGGAATCAATTCTTAAGGATGTCATAGCAGCGCATTTGGAAAGAGGAGACATGATAGGTCCAAGTCAGCATGGATTTGTGAAAGGGAAATCATGCTTGACAAATCTTCTGGAATTTTTGAGGATGTTTCCAGTAAAGTGGACAAGGGGGAACCAGTTGATGTGTTGTATTTGGACTTTCAGAAGGCTTTTGACAAGGTCCCACACAAGAGATTAATGTACAAAGGTAAAGCACATGGGATTGGGGGTAGTGTGCTGAAGTGGATTGAGAACTGGTTGTCAGACAGGAAGCAAAGAGTAGGAGTAAATGGGTACTTTTCAGAATGGCAGGCAGTGACTAGTGGGGTACCGCAAGGTTCTGTGCTGGGGCCCCAGCTGTTTACATTGTACATTAATGATTTAGACGAGGGGATTAAATGTACGATCTCCAAATTTGCGGATGACACTAAGTTGGGTGGCAGTGTGAGCTGCGAGGAGGATGCTATGAGGCTGCAGAGCGACTTGGATAGGTTAGGTGAGTGGGCAAATGCATGGCAGATGAAGTATAATGTGGATAAATGTGAGGTTATCCACTTTGGTGGTAAAAACAGAGAGACAGACTATTATCTGATTGGTGACAGATTAGGAAAAGAGGAGGTGCAACGAGACCTGGGTGTCATGGTACATCAGTCATTGAAGGTTGGCATGCAGGTACAGCAGGCGGTTAAGAAAGCAAATGGCATGTTGGCCTTCATAGCGAGGGGATTTGAGTACAGGGGCAGGGAGGTGTTGCTACAGTTGTACAGGGCCTTGGTGAGGCCACACCTGGAGTATTGTGTACAGTTTTGGTCTCCTAACTTGAGGAAGGACATTCTTGCTATTGAGCGAGTGTAGCGAAGATTTTCCAGACTGATTCCCGGGATGGTGGGACTGACCTATCAAGAAAGACTGGATCAACTGGGCTTGTATTCACTGGAGCTCAGAAGAATGAGAGGGGACCTCATCGAAACGTTTAAAATTCTGACGAGTTTAGACAGGTTCGATGCAGGAAGAATGTTCCCAATGTTGGGGAAGTCCAGAACCAAGGGTCACAGTCTCAGGATAAGGGTAAGACATTTAGGACCGAGATGAGGAGAGACTTCTTCACCCAGAGAGTGGTGAACCTGTGGAATTCTCTACCACAGAAAGTAGTTGAGGCCAATTCACTAAATATATTCAAAAGGGAGTTAGATGAAGTCCTTACTACTAGGGGGATCAAGGGATATGGCGAGAAAGCAGAAAGGGGGTACTGAAGTTGCATGTTCAGCCATGAACTCATTGAATGGCGGTGCAGGCTAGAAGGGCTGAATGGCCTTCTCCTGCACCTATTTTCTTTGTTTCTATGTTTCTATGTTTACGTGTGACAGTACTGGTGGTGGGGAGGTTGGAGGTGTGACAGTACTGGTGGTGGGGAGGTTTACGTGTGACAGTACTGGTGGTGGGGAGGTTGGAGGTGTGACAGTACTGGTGGTGGGGAGGTTGGAGGTGTGACAGTACTGGTGGTGGGGAGGTTTACGTGTGACAGTACAGGTGGTGGGGAGGTTTAGGTGTGACAGTACTGGTGGTGGGGAGGTTGGAGGTGTGACAGTACTGGTGGTGGGGAGGTTTAGGTGTGACAGTACTGGTGGTGGGGAGGTTGGAGGTGTGACAGTACTGGTGGTGGGGAGGTTGGAGGTGTGACAGTACTGGTGGTGGGGAGGTTGGAGGTGTGACAGTACTGGTGGTGGGGAGGTTGAAGGTGTGACAGTACTGGTGGTGGGGAGGTTGGAGGTGTGACAGTACTGGTGGTGGGGAGGTTGGAGGTGTGACAGTATTGGTGTTGGGGAGGTTTAGGTGTGACAGTACTGGTGGTGGGGAGGTTGGAGGTGTGACAGTACTGGTGGTGGGGAGGTTGGAGGTGTGACAGTACTGGTGGTTAGGAGGTTTGAGGTGTGACAGTACTGGTGGTGGGGAGGTTGGAGGTGTGACAGTACTGGTGGTGGGGAGGTTTAGGTGTGACAGTACTGGTGGTGGGGAGGTTTAGGTGTGACAGTACTGGTGGTTGGGAGGTTTTGGTGTGACAGTACTGGTGGTGGGGAGTGTTTGCTAGTGCTGTTGGGGAGGAGTTAAACTAATATGGCAGGGGGATGGGAACCAATGCCGAGAGACAAAGGGAAAGAAAAAGGCGGCAAAAACAAAAGACAGAAAGGAGATGAGGAAAAGTGGAGGGCAGAGAAACCCAAGGCAAAGAACAAAAAGGGCCACTGTACAGAAAAATTCTAAAAGGACAAAGGGTGTTAAAAAAACAAGCCTGAAGGCTTTGTGTCTTAATGCAAGGAGTATCCGCAATAAGGTGGATGAATTAACTGTGCAAATAGATGTTAACAAATGTGATTGGGATTACGGAGACGTGGCTCCAGGATGATCAGGGCTGGGAACTCAACATCGAGGGCTATTCAACATTCAGGAAGGATAGAATAAAAGGAAAAGGAGGTGGGGTAGCATTGCTGGTTAAAGAGGAGATTAATGCAATAGTTAGGAAAGACATTAGCTTGGATGATGTGGAATCTATATGGGTAGAGCTGCAGAACACCAAAGGGCAAAAAACGTTAGTGGGAGTTGTGTACAGACCTCCAAACAGTAGTAGTGATGTTGGGGAGGGCATCAAACAGGAAATTAGGGGTGCATGCAATAAAGGTGCAGCAGTTATAATGGGTGACTTTAATATGCATATAGATGGGGCTAGCCAAACTGGAAGCAATACGGTGGAGGAGGATTTCCTGGAGTGCGTAAGGGATGGTTTTCTAGACCAATATGTCGAGGAACCAATTAGTGGGGAGGCCATCTTAGACTGGGTGTTGTGTAATGAGAGAGGATTAATTAGCAATCTCATTGTGCGAGGCCCCTTGGGGAAGAGTGACCATAATATGGTGGAATTCTGCATTAGGATGGAGAATGAAACAGTTAATTTAGAGACCATGGTCCAGAACTTAAAGAAGGGTAACTTTGAAGGTATGAGGCGTGAATTGGCTAGGATAGATTGGCGAATGATACTTAAGGGGTTGACTGTGGATGGGCAATGGCAGACATTTAGAGACCGCATGGATGAACTACAACAATTGTACATTCCTGTCTGGCGTAAAAATAAAAAAGGGAAGGTGGCTCAACCGTGGCTATCAAGGGAAATCAGGGATAGTATTAAAGCCAAGGAAGTGGCATACAAATTGGCCAGAAATAGCAGCGAACCTGGGGACTGGGAGAAATTTAGAACTCAGCAGAGGAGGACAAAGGGTTTGATTAGGGCAGGGAAAATGGAGTACGAGAAGAAGCTTGCAGGGAACATTAAGGCGGATTGCAAAAGTTTCTACAGATATGTAAAGAGAAAAAGGTTAGTAAAGACAAATGTAGGTCCCCTGCAGTCAGAATCAGGGAAAGTCATAACGGGGAACAAAGAAATGGCAGACCAATTGAACAAGTACTTTGGTTCGGTATTCACTAAGGAGGACACAAACCACCTTCCAGATATAAAAGGGGTCAGAGGGTCTAGTAAGGAGGAGAAACTGGGGAAAATCTTTTTTAGTCGGGAAATTGTAATGGGGAAATTGATGGGATTGAAGGCCGATAAATCCCCAGGGCCTGATGGACTACATCCCAGAGTACTTAAGAAGGTGGCCTTGGAAATAGCGGATGCATTGACAGTCATTTTCCAACATTCCATTGACTCTGGATCAGTTCCTATCGAGTGGAGGGTAGCCAATGTAACCGCACTTTTTAAAAAAGGAAGAAGAGAGAAAACAGGGAATTATAGACCGGTCAGCCTGACCTCAGTAGTGGGTAAAATGATGGAATCAATTCTTAAGGATGTCATAGCAGCGCATTTGGAAAGTAGAGACATGATAGGTCCAAGTCAGCATGGATTTGTGAAAGGGAAATCATGCTTGACAAATCTTCTGGAATTTTTTGAGGATGTTTCCAGTAAAGTGGACAAGGGGGAACCAGTTGATGTGATGTATTTGGACTTTCAGAAGGCTTTCGACAAGGTCCCACACAAGAGATTAATGTACAAAGGTAAAGCACATGGGATTGGGGGTAGTGTGCTGACGTTGATTGAGAACTGGTTGTCAGACAGGAAGCAAAGAGTAGGAGTAAATGGGTACTTTTCAGAATGGCAGGCAGTGACTAGTGGGGTACCGCAAGGTTCTGTGCTGGGGCCCCAGCTGTTTACATTGTACATTAATGATTTAGACGAGGGGATTAAATGTACTATCTCCAAATTTGCGGATGACACTAAGTTGGGTGGCAGTGTGAGCTGCGAGGAGGATGCTATGAGGCTGCAGAGTGACTTGGATAGGTTAGGTGAGTGGGCAAATGCATGGCAGATGAAGTATTATGTGGATAAATGTGAGGTTATCCACTTTGGTGGTAAAAACAGAGAGACAGACTATTATCTGAATGGTGACAGATTAGGAAAAGAGGAGGTGCAACGAGACCTGGGTGTCATGGTACATCAGTCATTGAAGGTTGGCATGCAGGTACAGCAGGCGGTTAAGAAAGCAAATGGCATGTTGGCCTTCATAGCGAGGGGATTTGAGTACAGGGGCAGGGAGGTGTTGCTACAGTTGTACAGGGCCTTGGTGAGGCCACACCTGGAGTATTGTGTACAGTTTTGGTCTCCTAACTTGAGGAAGGACATTCTTGCTATTGAGGGAGTGCAGCGAAGATTTTCCAGACTGATTCCCGGGATGGTGGGACTGACCTATCAAGAAAGACTGGATCAACTGGGCTTGTATTCACTGGAGCTCAGAAGAATGAGAGGGGACCTCATCGAAACGTTTAAAATTCTGACGAGTTTAGACAGGTTCGATGCAGGAAGAATGTTCCCAATGTTGGGGAAGTCCAGAACCAGGGATCACAGTCTCAGGATAAGGGTAAGCCATTTAGGACCGAGATGAGGAGAGACTTCTTCACCCAGAGAGTGGTGAACCTGTGGAATTCTCTACCACAGAAAGTAGTTGAGGCCAATTCACTAAATATATTCAAAAGGGAGTTAGATGAAGTCCTTACTACTAGGGGGATCAAGGGGTATGACGAGAAAGCAGGCAGGGGGTACTGAAGTTGCATTTTCAGCCATGAACTCATTGAATGGCGGTGCAGGCTAGAAGGGCTGAATGGCCTTCTCCTGCATCTTTTTTCTTTGTTTCTATGTTTCTATGTTTACGTGTGACAGTACTGGTGGTGGGGAGGTTGGAGGTGTGACAGTACTGGTGGTGGGGAGGTTGGAGGTGTGAGTACTGGTGGTGGAGAGGTTGGAGGTGTGACAGTACTCGTTTTGGGGAGGTTGGAGGTGTGACAGTACTGGTGGTGGGGCGGTTGGAGGTGTGGCAGTACTGGTGGTGGGGAGGTTGGAGGTGTGACAGTACTGGTGGTGGGGAGGTTGGAGGTGTGACAGTACTGGTGGTGGGGAGGTTGGAGGTGTGACAGTACTGGTGGTGGGGAGGTTGGAGGTGTGAGTACTGGTGGTGGAGAGGTTGGAGGTGTGACAGTACTCGTTTTGGGGAGGTTGGAGGTGTGACAGTACTGGTGGTGGGGCGGTTGGAGGTGTGGCAGTACTGGTGGTGGGGAGGTTGGAGGTGTGACAGTACTGGTGGTGCGGAAGTTGGCGGTGTAATAGTACTGGTGATGGGGAGGTTGGAGGTGTGGCAGTACTGGTGGTGGGGAGGTTGGAGGTGTGACAGTACTGGTGGTGCGGAAGTTGGCGGTGTGACAGTACTGGTGATGGGGAGGTTGGAGGTGTGAGAGTACTGGTGGTGGGGAGGTTGGAGGTGTGGCAGTACTGGTGATGGGGAGGTTGGAGGTGTGACAGTACTGGTGATGGGGAGGTTGGAGGTGTGGCAGTACTGGTGGTGGGGAGGTTGGAGGTGTGGCAGTACTGGTGGTGGGGAGGTTGGAGGTGAGACAGTACTGGTGGTGGGGAGGTTGGAGGTGTGACAGTACTCGTGGTGGGGAGGTTGGAGGTGAGACAGTACTGATGGTGGGGAGGTTGGAGGTGAGACAGTACTGGTGGTGGGGAGGTTGGAGGTGAGACAGTACTGGTGGTGGGGAGGTTGGAGGTGTGACCGTACTGGTGGTGGGGAGGTTTACATGTGACAGTACTGGTGGTGAGGAGGTTGGAGGTGTGACAGTACTGGTGGTGGGGAGGTTTAGGTGTGACAGTACTGGTGGTGGGGTGGTTTACATGTGACAGTACTGGTGGTGGGGAGGTTGGAGGTGTGTCAGTAATGGTGGTGGGGAGGTTTAAGTGTGACAGTACTGATGGTGGTGAGGTTGGAGGTGTGACAGTACTGGTGGTGGGGAGGTTGGAGGTGTGACAGTACTGGTGGTGGGGAGGTTGGAGGTGTGTCAGTAATGGTGGTGGGGAGGTTGGAGGTGTGTCAGTAATGGTGGTGGGTAGGTTGGAGGTGTGACAGTACTGGTGGTGGGGAGGTTTAGGTGTGACAGTACTGGTGGTGGGGAGGTTGGAGGTGTGACAGTACTGGTGGTGGGGAGGTTTAGGTGTGACAGTACTGGTGGTGGGGAGGTTGGAGGTGTGACAGTACTGGTGGTGGGGAGGTTTAGGTGTGACAGTACTGGTGGTTGGGAGGTTTAGGTGTGACAGTACTGGTGGTGGGGAGTGTTTGCTAGTGCTGTTGGGGAGGAGTTAAACTAATATGGCAGGGGGGTGGGAACCAATGCCGAGAGACAGAGGGAAAGAAAAAGGAGGCAAAAGCAAAAGACAGAAAGGAGATGAGGAAAAGTGGAGGGCAGAGAAACCCAAGGCAAAGAACAAAAAGGGCCACTGTACAGCAAAATTCTAAAAGGACAAAGGGTGTTAAAAAAACAAGCCTGAAGGCTTTGTGTCTTAATGCAAGGAGTATCCGCAATAAGGTGGATGAATTAACTGTGCAAATAGATGTTAACAAATGTGATTGAGATTACGGAGACGTGGCTCCAGGATGATCAGGGCTGGGAACTCAACATCGAGGGGTATTCAACATTCAGGAAGGATAGAATAAAAGGAAAAGGAGGTGGGGTAGCATTGCTGGTTAAAGAGGAGATTAATGCAATAGTTCGGAAAGACATTAGCTTGGATGATGTGGAATCTATATGGGTAGAGCTGCAGAACACCAAAGGGCAAAAAACGTTAGTGGGAGTTGTGTACAGACCCCCAAACAGTAGTAGTGATTTTGGGGAGGGCATCAAACAGGAAATTAGGGGTGCATGCAATAAAGGTGCAGCAGTTATAATGGGTGACTTTAATATGCATATAGATGGGGCTAGCCAAACTGGAAGCAATACGGTGGAGGAGGATTTCCTGGAGTGCATAAGGGATGGTTTTCTAGACCAATATGTCGAGGAACCAACTAGTGGGGAGGCCATCTTAGACTGGGTGTTGTGTAATGAGAGAGGATTAATTAGCAATCTCATTGTGCGAGGCCCCTTGGGGAAGAGTGACCATAATATGGTGGAATTCTGCATTAGGATGGAGAATGAAACAGTTAATTTAGAGACCATGGTCCAGAACTTAAAGAAGGGTAACTTTGAAGGTATGAGGCGTGAATTGGCTAGGATAGATTGGCGAATGATACTTAAGGGGTTGACTGTGGATGGGCAATGGCAGACATTTAGAGACCGCATGGATGAACTACAACAATTGTACATTCCTGTCTGGCGTAAAAATAAAAAAGGGAAGGTGGCTCAACCGTGGCTATCAAGGGAAATCAGGGATAGTATTAAAGCCAAGGAAGTGGCATACAAATTGGCCAGAAATAGCAGCGAACCTGGGGACTGGGAGAAATTTAGAACTCAGCAGAGGAGGACAAAGGGTTTGATTAGGGCAGGGAAAATGGAGTACGAGAAGAAGCTTGCAGGGAACATTAAGGCGGATTGCAAAAGTTTCTACAGATATGTAAAGAGAAAAAGGTTAGTAAAGACAAACGTAGGTCCCCTGCAGTCAGAATCAGGGAAAGTCATAACGGGGAACAAAGAAATGACAGACCAATTGAACAAGTACTTTATTTCGGTATTCACTAAGGAGGACACAAACAACCTTCCGGATATAAAAGGGGTCAGAGGGTCTAGTAAGGAGGAGGAACTGGGGGAAATCTTTATTAGTCGGGAAATTGTGATGGGGAAATTGATGGGATTGAAGGCCGATAAATCCCCAGGGCCTGATGGACTACATCCCAGAGTACTTAAGAAGGTGGCCTTGGAAATAGTGGATGCATTGACAGTCATTTTCCAACATTCCATTGACTCTGGATCAGTTCCTATCGAGTGGAGGGTAGCCAATGTAACCGCACTTTTTAAAAAAGGAGGAAGAGAGAAAACAGGGAATTATAGACCGGTCAGCCTGACCTCAGTAGTGGGTAAAATGATGGAATCAATTCTTAAGGATGTCATAGCAGCACATTTGGAAAGAGGTGACATGATAGGTCCATGTCAGCATGGATTTGTGAAAGGGAAATCATGCTTGACAAATCTTCTGGAATTTTTTGAGGATGTTTCCAGTAAAGTGGACAAGGGAAAACCAGTTGATGTGGTATATTTGGACTTTCAGAAGGCTTTCGACAAGGTCCCAAACAAGAGATTAATGTGCAAAGTTAAAGCACATGGGATTGGGGGTAGTGTGCTGAAGTGGATTGAGAACTGGTTGTCAGACAGGAAGCAAAGAGTAGGAGTAAATGGGTACTTTTCAGAATGGCAGGCAGTGACTAGTGGGGTACCGCAAGGTTCTGTGCTGGGACCCCAGCTGTTTACATTGTACATTAATGATTTAGACGAGGGGATTAAATGTCCTATCTCCAAATTTGCAGATGACACTAAGTTGGGTGGCAGTGTGAGCTGCGAGGAGGATGCTTTGAGGCTGCAGAGCGACTTGGATAGGTTAGGTGAATGTGCAAATGCATGGCAGATGAAGTATAATGTGGATAAATGTGAGGTTATCCACTTTGGTGGTAAAAACAGAGAGACAGACTATTATCTGAATGGTGACAGATTAGGAAAAGAGGAGGTGCAATGAGACCTGGGTGTCATGGTACATCAGTCATTGAAGGTTGGCATGCAGGTACAGCAGGCGGTTAAGAAAGCAAATGGCATGTTGGCCTTCATAGCGAGGGGATTTGAGTACAGGGGCAGGGAGGTGTTGCTACAATTGTACAGGGCCTTGGTGAGGCCACACCTGGAGTATTGTGTGCAGTTTTGGTCTCCTAACTTGAGGAAGGACATTCTTGCTATTGAGGGAGTGCAGCGAAGATTCACCAGACTGATTCCCGATATGGTGGGACTGACCTATCAAGAAAGACTGGATCAACTGGGCTTGTATTCACTGGAGTTCAGAAGAATGAGAGGGGACCTCATCGAAACGTTTAAAATTCTGACGGGTTTAGACAGGTTCGATGAAGGAAGAATGTTCCCAATGTTGGGGAAGTCCACAACCAGGGGCCACAGTCTCAGGATAAGGGTAAGACATTTAGGACCGAGATGAGGAGAGACTTCTTCACCCAGAGAGTGGTGAACCTGTGGAATTCTCTACCACAGAAAGTAGTTGAGGCCAATTCACTAAATATATTCAAAAGGGAGTTAGATGAAGTCCTTACTACTAGGGGGATCAAGGGATATGGCGAGAAAGCAGGAATGGGGTACTGAAGTTGCATGTTCAGCCATGAACTCATTGAATGGCGGTGCAGGCTAGAAGGGCTGAATGGCCTACTCCTGCACCTATTTTCCAGGTTTCTATGTTTCTATGTTTACGTGTGACAGTACTGGTGGTGGGGAGGTTGGAGGTGTGACAGTACTGGTGGTGGGGAGGTTGGAGGTGTGACAGTACTGGTGTTGGGGAGGTTGGAGGTGAGACAGTACTGGTGGTGGGGAGGTTGGAGGTGAGACAGTACTGGTGGTGGGGAGGTTGGAGGTGAGACAGTACTGGTGGTGGGGAGGTTGGAGGTGTGACAGTACTGGTGGTGGGGAGGTTGGAGGTGTGACAGTACTGGTGGTGGGGAGGTTGGAGGTGTGACAGTACTGGTGGTGGGGAGGTTGGAGGTGTGGCAGTACTAGTGGTGGGGAGGTTGGAGGTGTGGCAGTACTGGTGGTGGGGAGGTTGGAGGTGTGACAGTACTGGTGGTGGGGAGGTTGGAGGTGTGAGTACTGGTGGTGGAGAGGTTGGAGGTGTGACAGTACTCGTGTTGGGGAGGTTGGAGGTGTGACAGTACTGGTGGTGGGGAGGTTGGAGGTGTGGCAGTACTGGTGGTGCGGAAGTTGGCGTTGTGACAGTACTAGTGGTGGGGAGGTTGGAGGTGTGGCAGTACTGGTGGTGGGGAGGTTGGAGGTGTGACAGTACTGGTGGTGGGGAGGTTGGAGGTGTGAGTACTGGTGGTGGAGAGGTTGGAGGTGTGACAGTACTCGTGTTGGGGAGGTTGGAGGTGTGACAGTACTGGTGGTGGGGAGGTTGGAGGTGTGGCAGTACTGGTGGTGGGGAGGTTGGAGGTGTGGCAGTACTGGTGGTGGGGAGGTTGGAGGTGTGACAGTACTGGTGATGGGGAGGTTGGAGGTGTGGCAGTACTGGTGGTGGGGAGGTTGGAGGTATGGCAGTACTGGTGGTGGGGAGGTTGGAGGTGAGACAGTACTGGTGGTGGGGAGGTTGGAGGTGTGACAGTATTGGTGGTGGGGAGGTTGGAGGTGTGACAGTACTGGTGGTGGGGAGGTTGGAGGTGTGACAGTACTGGTGGTGGGGAGGTTTACGTGTGACAGTACTGGTGTTGGGGAGGTTGGAGGTGAGACAGTACTGGTGGTGGGGAGGTTGGAGGTGAGACAGTACTGGTGGTGGGGAGGTTGGAGGTGAGACAGTACTGGTGGTGGGGTGGTTTACATGTGACAGTACTGGTGGTGGGGAGGTTGGAGGTGTGTCAGTAATGGTGGTGGGGTGGTTTACATGTGACAGTACTGGTGGTGGGGAGGTTGGAGGTGTGCAGTAATGGTGGTGGGGAGGTTGGAGGTGTGACAGTACTGTTGGTGGGGAGGTTGGAGGTGTTACAGTACTGATGGTGGTGAGGTTGGAGGTGTGACAGTACTGGTGGTGGGGAGGTTTAGGTGTGACAGTACTGGTGGTGGGGAGGTTTAGGTGTGACAGTACTGGTGGTGGGGAGGTTGGAGGTGTGACAGTCCTTGTGGTGGGGAGGTTGGAGGTGTGACAGTACTGGTGTTGGGGAGGTTTAGGTGTGACAGTACTGGTGGTGGGGAGGTTTAAGTGTGACAGTACTGGTGGTGGGGAGGTTGGAGGTGTGACAGTACTGGTGTTGGGGAGGTTTAGGTGTGACAGTACTGGTGGTGGGGAGGTTTACGTGTGACACGACTGGTGGTGGGGAAATTTAGGTGTGACAGTACTGGTGGTGGGGAGGTTGGAGGTGTGACAGTACTGGTGGTGGGTAGGTTGGAGGTGTGACAGTACTGGTGGTGGGGAGGTTTACGTGTGACACGACTAGTGGTGGGGAAGTTTAGGTGTGACAGTACTGGTGGTGGGGAGGTTGGAGGTGTGGCAGTACTGGTGGTGGGGAGGTTGGAGATGAGACAGTACTGGTGGTGGGGAGGTTGGAGGTGTGGCAGTACTGGTGGTGGGGAGGTTGGAGGTGTGGCAGTACTGGTGGTGGGGAGGTTGGAGATGAGACAGTACTGGTGGTGGGGAGGTTGGAGGTGTGACAGTACTGGTGTTGGGGAGGTTGGAGGTGAGACAGTACTGGTGGTGGGGAGGTTGGAGGTGAGACAGTACTGGTGGTGGGGAGGTTGGAGGTGAGACAGTACTGGTGGTGGGGAGGTTGGAGGTGTGACAGTACTGGTGGTGGGGAGGTTGGAGGTGTGACAGTACTGGTGGTGGGGAGGTTGGAGGTGTGACAGTACTGGTGGTGGGGAGGTTGGAGGTGTGACAGTACTGGTGGTGGGGAGGTTGGAGGTGTGAAAGTACTGGTGGTGGGGAGGTTGGAGGTGTGACAGTACTGGTGGTGGGGAGGTTGGAGGTGTAACAGTACTGGTGGTGGGTAGGTTAGAGGTGTGACAGTACTGGTGGTGGGGAGGTTTAGGTGTGACAGTACTGGTGGTGGGAAGGTTTCGGTGTGACAGTACTGGTGGTGGGGAGGTTTAGGTGTGACAGTACTTGTGGTGGGGAGGTTTAGGTGTGACAGTACTGGTGGTGGGGTGGTTTACATGTGACAGTACTGGTGGTGGGGAGGTTGGAGGTGTGACAGTACTGGTGGTGGGGAGGTTGGAGGTGTGACAGTACTGGTGGTGGGGAGGTTGGAGGTGTGACAGTACTGATGGTGGTGAGGTTGGAGGTGTGGCAGTACTGGTGGTGGGGAGGTTGGAGGTGTGTCAGTAATGGTGGTGGGGTGGTTTACATGTGACAGTACTGGTGGTGGGGAGGTTGGAGGTGTGACAGTACTGGTGGTGGGGAGGTTGGAGGTGTGACAGTACTGATGGTGGGGAGGTTGGAGGTGTGACAGTACTGGTGGTGGGGAGCTTTACATGTGACAGTACTGGTGGTGGGGAGGTTGGAGGTGTGACAGTACTAGTGGTGGGGAGGTTGGAGGTGTGGCAGTACTGGTGGTGGGGAGGTTGGAGGTGTGACAGTACTGGTGGTGGGGAGGTTGGAGGTGTGAGTACTGGTGGTGGAGAGGTTGGAGGTGTGACAGTACTGGTGATGGGGAGGTTGGAGGTGTGGCAGTACTGGTGGTGGGGAGGTTGGAGGTGTGGCAGTACTGGTGGTGGGGAGGTTGGAGGTGAGACAGTACTGGTGGTGGGGAGGTTGGAGGTGTGACAGTATTGGTGGTGGGGAGGTTGGAGGTGTGACAGTACTGGTGGTGGGGAGGTTGGAGGTGTGACAGTACTGGTGGTGGGGAGGTTTACGTGTGACAGTACTGGTGTTGGGGAGGTTGGAGGTGAGACAGTACTGGTGGTGG
Source organism: Pristiophorus japonicus (assembly GCF_044704955.1). Taxonomy (NCBI): domain Eukaryota; kingdom Metazoa; phylum Chordata; class Chondrichthyes; family Pristiophoridae; genus Pristiophorus; species Pristiophorus japonicus. The sequence goes on along the minus strand of NC_091979.1, from coordinate 230,492,774 downwards.
GGAGGTTGGAGCTGAGACAGTACTGGTGGTGGGGAGGTTGGAGGTGAGACAGTACTGGTGGTGGGGTGGTTTACATGTGACAGTACTGGTGGTGGGGAGGTTGGAGGTGTGCAGTAATGGTGGTGGGGAGGTTGGAGGTGTGACAGTACTGGTGGTGGGGAGGTTGGAGGTGTTACAGTACTGATGGTGGTGAGTTTGGAGGTGTGACAGTACTGGTGGTGGGGAGGTTTAGGTGTGACAGTACTGGTGGTGGGGAGGTTTAGGTGTGACAGTACTGGTGGTGGGGAGGTTGGAGGTGTGACAGTCCTTGTGGTGGGGAGGTTGGAGGTGTGACAGTACTGGTGTTGGGGAGGTTTAGGTGTAACAGTACTGGTGGTGGGGAGGTTTAAGTGTGACAGTACTGGTGGTGGGGAGGTTGGAGGTGTGACAGTACTGGTGTTGGGGAGGTTTAGGTGTGACAGTACTGGTGGTGGGGAGGTTTACGTGTGACACGACTGGTGGTGGGGAAATTTAGGTGTGACAGTACTGGTGGTGGGGAGGTTGGAGGTGTGACAGTACTGGTGGTGGGTAGGTTGAAGGTGTGACAGTACTGGTGGTGGGGAGGTTTACGTGTGACACGACTGGTGCTGGGGAAGTTTAGGTGTGACAGTACTGGTGGTGGGGAGGTTGGAGGTGTGACAGTACTGGTGGTGGGTAGGTTGGAGGTGTGACAGTACTGGTGGTGGGGACGTTGGTGGTGTGACAGTACTGGTGGTGGGGAGGTTTCGGTGTGACAGTACTGGTGGTGGGGAGGTTTAGGTGTGACAGTACTGGTGGTGGGGAGGTTGGTGGTGTGACAGTACTGGTGGTGGGGAGGTTTACGTGTGACAGTACTGGTGGTGGGGAGGTTGGAGGTGTGACAGTTCTGGTGGTGGGGAGGTTGGAGGTGTGACAGTACTGGTGGTGGGGAGGTTGGAGGTGTGGCAGTACTGGTGGTGGGGAGGTTGGAGGTGTGACAGTACTGGTGTTGGGGAGGTTGGAGGTAAGACAGTACTGGTGGTGGGGAGGTTTACGTGTGACAGTACTGGTGGTGGGTAGGTTGGAGGTGTGACAGTACTGGTGGTGGGGAGGTTGGAGGTGTGACAGTACTGGTGGTGGGGAGGTTGGAGGTGTGACAGTACTGGTGGTGGGTAGGTTGAAGGTGTGACAGTACTGGTGGTGGGGAGGTTTACGTGTGACACGACTGGTGGTGGGGAAGTTTAGGTGTGACAGTACTGGTGGTGGGGAGGTTGGAGGTGTGACAGTACTGGTGGTGGGTAGGTTGGAGGTGTGACAGTACTGGTGGTGGGGACGTTGGTGGTGTGACAGTACTGGTGGTGGGGAGGTTTCGGTGTGACAGTACTGGTGGTGGGGAGGTTTAGGTGTGACAGTACTGGTGGTGGGGAGGTTGGTGGTGTGACAGTACTGGTGGTGGGGAGGTTTACGTGTGACAGTACTGGTGGTGGGGAGGTTGGAGGTGTGACAGTACTGGTGGTGGGGAGGTTGGAGGTGTGACAGTACTGGTGGTGGGGAGGTTGGAGGTGTGGCAGTACTGGTGGTGGGGAGGTTGGAGGTGTGACAGTACTGGTGTTGGGGAGGTTGGAGGTAAGACAGTACTGGTGGTGGGGAGGTTTACGTGTGACAGTACTGGTGGTGGGTAGGTTGGAGGTGTGACAGTACTGGTGGTGGGGAGGTTGGAGGTGTGACAGTACTGGTGGTGGGGAGGTTGGAGGTGTGACAGTACTGGTGTTGGGGAGGTTGGAGGTAAGACAGTACTGGTGGTGGGGAGGTTTACGTGTGACAGTACTGGTGGTGGGTAGGTTGGAGGTGTGACAGTACTGGTGGTGGGGAGGTTGGAGGTGTGACAGTACTGGTGTTGGGGAGGTTGGAGGTAAGACAGTACTGGTGGTGGGGAGGTTTACGTGTGACAGTACTGGTGGTGGGTAGGTTGGAGGTGTGACAGTACTGGTGGTGGGGAGGTTGGAGGTGTGACAGTACTGGTGGTGGGGAGGTTGGAGGTGTGACAGTACTGGTGGTGGGTAGGTTGGAGGTGTGACAGTACTGGTGGTGGGGAGGTTGGAGGTGTGACAGTACTCGTGTTGGGGAGGTTGGAGGTGTGACAGTACTGGTGGTGGGGAGGGTGGAGGTGTGACAGTACTGGTGGTGGGGAGGTTGGAGGTGTGGCAGTACTGGTGGTGGGGAGGTTGGAGGTGTGACAGTACTGATGGTGGGGAGGTTGGAGGTGTGACAGTACTGGTGGTGGGGAGGTTGGAGGTGTGACAGTAATGGTGGTGGGGTGGTTTACATGTGACAGTACTGGTGGTGGGGAGGTTGGAGGTGTGCAGTAATGGTGGTGGGGAGGTTTAAGTGTGACAGTACTGGTGGTGGGGAGGTTGGAGGTGTGACAGTACTGGTGGTGGGGAGGTTGGAGGTGTGACAGTACTGATGGTGGGGAGGTTGGAGGTGTGACAGTACTGGTGGTGGGGAGCTTTACGTGTGACAGTACTGGTGGTGGGGAGATTGGAGGTGTGACAGTACTGGTGGTGGGGAGGTTTAGGTGTGACAGTACTGGTGGTGGGGAGGTTGGAGGTGTGACAGTACTGGTGGTGGGGAGGTTTAGGTGTGACAGTACTGGTGGTGGGGAGGTTGGAGGTGTGACAGTACTGGTGGTGGGGAGGTTGGAGGTGTGACAGTACTGGTGGTGGGGAGGTTGGAGGTGTGACAGTACTGGTGGTGCGGAGGTTTAAGTGTGACAGTACTGGTGGTGGGGAGGTTGGAGGTGTGACAGTACAGGTGGTGGGGAGGTTTACGTGTGACACGACTGGTGGTGGGGAAGTTTAGGTGTGACAGTACTGGTGGTGGAGAGGTTTAGGTGTGACAGTACTGGTGGTGGGGAGGTTGGAGGTGTGACAATACTGGTGGTGGGGAGGTTTAGGTGTGACAGTACTGGTGGTGGGGAGGTTGGAGGTGTGACAGTACTGGTGGTGGGTAGGTTGGAGGTGTGACAGTACTGGTGGTGGGGAGGTTTACGTGTGACAGTACTGGTGGTGGGTAGGTTGGAGGTGTGACAGTACTGGTGGTGGGGAGGTTTAGGGGTGACAGTACTGGTGGTGGGGAGGTTCGAGGTGTGACAGTACTGGTGGTGGGGAGGTTGGAGGTGTGACAGTACTGGTGGTGGGGAGGTTGGAGGTGTGGCAGTACTGGTGGTGGGGAGGTTGGAGGTGTGACAGTACTGGTGTTGGGGAGGTTGGAGGTAAGACAGTACTGGTGGTGGGGAGGTTTACGTGTGACAGTACTGGTGGTGGGTAGGTTGGAGGTGTGACAGTACTGGTGGTGGGGAGGTTGGAGGTGTGACAGTACTGGTGGTGGGGAGGTTGGAGGTGTGACAGTACTGGTGTTGGGGAGGTTGGAGGTAAGACAGTACTGGTGGTGGGGAGGTTTACGTGTGACAGTACTGGTGGTGGGTAGGTTGGAGGTGTGACAGTACTGGTGGTGGGGAGGTTGGAGGTGTGACAGTACTGGTGTTGGGGAGGTTGGAGGTAAGACAGTACTGGTGGTGGGGAGGTTTACGTGTGACAGTACTGGTGGTGGGTAGGTTGGAGGTGTGACAGTACTGGTGGTGGGGAGGTTGGAGGTGTGACAGTACTGGTGGTGGGGAGGTTGGAGGTGTGACAGTACTCGTGTTGGGGAGGTTGGAGGTGTGACAGTACTGGTGGTGGGTAGGTTGGAGGTGTGACAGTACTGGTGGTGGGGAGGTTGGAGGTGTGACAGTACTCGTGTTGGGGAGGTTGGAGGTGTGACAGTACTGGTGGTGGGGAGGTTGGAGGTGTGACAGTACTGGTGGTGGGGAGGTTGGAGGTGTGGCAGTACTGGTGGTGGGGAGGTTGGAGGTGTGACAGTACTGATGGTGGGGAGGTTGGAGGTGTGACAGTACTGGTGGTGGGGAGGTTGGAGGTGTGACAGTAATGGTGGTGGGGTGGTTTACATGTGACAGTACTGGTGGTGGGGAGGTTGGAGGTGTGCAGTAATGGTGGTGGGGAGGTTTAAGTGTGACAGTACTGGTGGTGGGGAGGTTGGAGGTGTGACAGTACTGGTGGTGGGGAGGTTGGAGGTGTGACAGTACTGATGGTGGGGAGGTTGGAGGTGTGACAGTACTGGTGGTGGGGAGCTTTACGTGTGACAGTACTGGTGGTGGGGAGATTGGAGGTGTGACAGTACTGGTGGTGGGGAGGTTTAGGTGTGACAGTACTGGTGGTGGGGAGGTTGGAGGTGTGACAGTACTGGTGGTGGGGAGGTTTAGGTGTGACAGTACTGGTGGTGGGGAGGTTGGAGGTGTGACAGTACTGGTGGTGGGGAGGTTGGAGGTGTGACAGTACTGGTGGTGGGGAGGTTGGAGGTGTGACAGTACTGGTGGTGCGGAGGTTTAAGTGTGACCGTACTGGTGGTGGGGAGGTTGGAGGTGTGACAGTACAGGTGGTGGGGAGGTTTACGTGTGACACGACTGGTGGTGGGGAAGTTTAGGTGTGACAGTACTGGTGGTGGAGAGGTTTAGGTGTGACAGTACTGGTGGTGGGGAGGTTGGAGGTGTGACAATACTGGTGGTGGGGAGGTTTAGGTGTGACAGTACTGGTGGTGGGGAGGTTGGAGGTGTGACAGTACTGGTGGTGGGTAGGTTGGAGGTGTGACAGTACTGGTGGTGGGGAGGTTTACGTGTGACAGTACTGGTGGTGGGTAGGTTGGAGGTGTGACAGTACTGGTGGTGGGGAGGTTTAGGGGTGACAGTACTGGTGGTGGGGAGGTTCGAGGTGTGACAGTACTCGTGTTGGGGAGGTTGGAGGTGTGACAGTACTGGTGGTCGGGAGGTTTAGGTGTGACAGTACTGGTATTGGGGAGGTTGGAGGTGTGACAGTACTGGTGGTGGGGAGGTTTAGGTGTGACAGTACTGGTGGTGGGGAGGTTGGAGGTGTGACAGTACTGGTGGTGGGGAGGTTGGAGGTGTGACAGTACTCGTGTTGGGGAGGTTGGAGGTGTGACAGTACTGGTGGTGGGGAGGTTGGAGGTGTGACAGTACTGGTGGTGGGGAGGTTTAGGTGTGACAGTACTGGTGGTGGGGAGGTTGGAGTTGTGACAGTACTGGTGGTGGGGAGGTTGGAGGTGTGACAGTACTGGTGGTGGGTAGGTTGGAGTTGTGACAGTACTGGTGGTGGGGAGGTTGGAGGTGTGACAGTACTGGTCGTGGGGAGGTTGGAGGTGTGACAGTACTGGTGTTGGGGAGGTTGGAGGTGTGACAGTACTCGTGTTGGGGAGGTTGGAGGTGTGACAGTACTGGTGGTGGGGAGGTTGGAGGTGTGACAGTACTGGTGGTGGGGAGGTTGGAGGTGTGGCAGTACTGGTGGTGGGGAGGTTGGAGGTGTGACAGTACTGGTGGTGGGAAGGTTTAGGTGTGACAGTACTGGTGGTGGGGAGGTTGGAGGTGTGACAGTACTGGTGGTGGGAAGGTTTAGGTGTGACAGTACTGGTGGTGGGGAGGTTGGAGGTGTGTCAGTAATGGTGGTGGGGAGGTTTAGGTGTGAGAGTACTGGTGGTGGGGAGGTTGGAGGTGTGGCAGTACTGGTGGTGGGGAGGTTGGAGGTGTGGCAGTACTGGTGGTGGGGAGGTTGGAGGTGTGACAGTACTGATGGTGGGGAGGTTGGAGGTGTGACAGTACTGGTGGTGGGGAGGTTGGAGGTGTGACAGTCCTGGTGGTGGGGAGGTTGGAGGTGTGAGTACTGGTGGTGGTGAGGTTGGAGATGTGACAGTACTGGTGGTGGGGAGGTTGGAGGTGTGACAGTACTGGTGGTGGGGAGGTTGGAGGTGTGACAGTACTGATGGTGGGGAGGTTGGAGGTGTGACAGTACTGGTGGTGGGGAGGTTGGAGGTGTGACAGTACTGGTGGTGGGGAGGTTGGAGGTGTGTCAGTAATGGTGGTGGGGTGGTTTACATGTGACAGTACTGGTGGTGGGGAGGTTGGAGGTGTGCAGTAATGGTGGTGGGGAGGTTGGAGGTGTGACAGTACTGGTGGTGGGGAGGTTGGAGGTGTGACAGTACTGATGGTGGGGAGGTTGGAGGTGTGACAGTACTGGTGGTGGGGAGGTTGGAGGTGTGACAGTACTGATGGTGGGGAGGTTGGAGGTGTGACAGTACTGGTGGTGGGGAGGTTGGAGGTGTGACAGTACTGGTGGTGGGGAGGTTGGAGGTGTGACAGTACTGATGGTGGGGAGGTTGGAGGTGTGACAGTACTGGTGGTGGGGAGCTTTACGTGTGACAGTACTGGTGGTGGGGAGGTTGGAGGTGTGACAGTACTGATGGTGGTGAGGTTGGAGGTGTGACAGTCCTGGTGGTGGGGAGGTTTAGGTGTGACAGTACTGGTGGTGGGGAGGTTGGAGGTGTGACAGTACTGGTGGTGGGGAGGTTGGAGGTGTGACAGTACTGGTGGTGGGGAGATTTAAGTGTGACAGTACTGGTGGTGGGGAGGTTGGAGGTGTGACAGTACTGGTGGTGGGGAGGTTTACGTGTGACACGACTGGTGGTGGGGAAGTTTAGGTGTGACAGTACTGGTGGTGGAGAGGTTTAGGTGTGACAGTACTGGTGGTGGGGAGGTTGGAGTTGTGACAGTACTGGTGGTGGGGAGGTTTAGGTGTGACAGTACTGGTGGTGGGGAGGTTGGAGGTGTGACAGTACTGGTGGTGGGTAGGTTGGAGGTGTGACAGTACTGGTGGTGGGGAGGTTTACGTGTGACAGTACTGGTGGTGGGTAGGTTGGAGGTGTGACAGTACTGGTGGTGGGGAGGTTGGAGGTGTGACAGTACTGGTGGTGGGGAGGTTTAGGTGTGACAGTACTGGTGGTGGGGAGGTTGGAGGTGTGACAGTACTGGTGGTGGGGAGGTTGGAGGTGTTACAGTACTGATGGTGGTGAGGTTGGAGGTGTGACAGTACTGGTGGTGGGGAGGTTTAGGTGTGACAGTACTGGTGGTGGGGAGGTTTAGGTGTGACAGTACTGGTGGTGGGGAGGTTGGAGGTGTGACAGTCCTTGTGGTGGGGAGGTTGGAGGTGTGACAGTACTGGTGTTGGGGAGGTTTAGGTGTGACAGTACTGGTGGTGGGGAGGTGTAAGTGTGACAGTACTGGTGGTGGGGAGGTTGGAGGTGTGACAGTACTGGTGTTGGGGAGGTTTAGGTGTGACAGTCCTGGTGGTGGGGAGGTTTACGTGTGACACGACTGGTGGTGGGGAAATTTAGGTGTGACAGTACTGGTGGTGGGGAGGTTGGAGGTGTGACAGTACTGGTGGTGGGTAGGTTGGAGGTGTGACAGTACTGGTGGTGGGGAGGTTTACGTGTGACACGACTGGTGGTGGGGAAGTTTAGGTGTGACAGTACTGGTGGTGGGGAGGTTGGAGGTGTGGCAGTACTGGTGGTGGGGAGGTTGGAGATGAGACAGTACTGGTGGTGGGGAGGTTGGAGGTGTGGCAGTACTGGTGGTGGGGAGGTTGGAGGTGTGGCAGTACTGGTGGTGGGGAGGTTGGAGATGAGACAGTACTGGTGGTGGGGAGGTTGGAGGTGTGACAGTACTGGTGTTGGGGAGGTTGGAGGTGAGACAGTACTGGTGGTGGGGAGGTTGGAGGTGAGACAGTACTGGTGGTGGGGAGGTTGGAGGTGAGACAGTACTGGTGGTGGGGAGGTTGGAGGTCTAACAGTACTGGTGGTGGGGAGGTTGGAGGTGTGACAGTACTGGTGGTGGGGAGGTTGGAGGTGTGACAGTACTGGTGGTGGGGAGGTTGGAGGTGTGACAGTACTGGTGGTGGGGAGGTTGGAGGTGTGAAAGTACTGGTGGTGGGGAGGTTGGAGGTGTGACAGTACTGGTGGTGGGGAGGTTGGAGGTGTAACAGTACTGGTGGTGGGTAGGTTGGAGGTGTGACAGTACTGGTGGTGGGGAGGTTTAGGTGTGACAGTACTGGTGGTGGGAAGGTTTCGGTGTGACAGTACTGGTGGTGGGGAGGTTTAGGTGTGACAGTACTGGTGGTGGGGAGGTTTAGGTGTGACAGTACTGGTGGTGGGGTGGTTTACATGTGACAGTACTGGTGGTGGGGAGGTTGGAGGTGTGACAGTACTGGTGGTGGGGAGGTTGGAGGTGTGACAGTACTGGTGGTGGGGAGGTTGGTGGTGTGACAGTACTGATGGTGGTGAGGTTGGAGGTGTGGCAGTACTGGTGGTGGGGAGGTTGGAGGTGTGTCAGTAATGGTGGTGGGGTGGTTTACATGTGACAGTACTGGTGGTGGGGAGGTTGGAGGTGTGTCAGTAATGGTGGTGGGGAGGTTTAAGTGTGACAGTACTGGTGGTGGGGAGGTTGGAGGTGTGACAGTACTGGTGGTGGGGAGGTTGGAGGTGTGACAGTACTGGTGGTGGGGAGCTTTACATGTGACAGTACTGGTGGTGGGGAGGTTGGAGGTGTGACAGTACTAGTGGTGGGGAGGTTGGAGGTGTGGCAGTACTGGTGGTGGGGAGGTTGGAGGTGTGACAGTACTGGTGGTGGGGAGGTTGGAGGTGTGAGTACTGGTGGTGGAGAGGTTGGAGGTGTGACAATACTCGTGTTGGGGAGGTTGGAGGTGTGACAGTACTGGTGGTGGGGAGGTTGGAGGTGTGGCAGTACTGGTGGTGGGGAGGTTGGAGGTGTGGCAGTACTGGTGGTGCGGAAGTTGGCGGTGTGACAGTACTGGTGATGGGGAGGTTGGAGGTGTGGCAGTACTGGTGGTGGGGAGGTTGGAGGTGTGGCAGTACTGGTGTTGGGGAGGTTGGAGGTGAGACAGTACTGGTGGTGGGGAGGTTGGAGGTGAGACAGTACTGGTGGTGGGGAGGTTGGAGGTGAGACAGTAATGGTGGTGGGGTGGTTTACATGTGACAGTACTGGTGGTGGGGAGGTTGGAGGTGTGTCAGTAATGGTGGTGGGGTGGTTTACATGTGACAGTACTGGTGGTGGGGAGGTTGGAGGAATGCAGTAATGGTGGTGGGGAGGTTGGAGGTGTGACAGTACTGGTGGTGGGGAGGTTGGAGGTGTTACAGTACTGATGGTGGTGAGGTTGGAGGTGTGACAGTACTGGTGGTGGGGAGGTTTAGGTGTGACAGTACTGGTGGTGGGGAGGTTTAGGTGTGACAGTACTGGTGGTGGGGAGGTTGGAGGTGTGACATTCCTTGTGGTGGGGAGGTTGGAGGTGTGACAGTACTGGTGTTGGGGAGGTTTAGGTGTGACAGTACTGGTGGTGGGGAGGTTTAAGTGTGACAGTACTGGTGGTGGGGAGGTTGGAGGTGTGACAGTACTGGTGTTGGGGAGGTTTAGGTGTGACAGTACTGGTGGTGGGGAGGTTTACGTGTGACACGACTGGTGGTGGGGAAATTTAGGTGTGACAGTACTGGTGGTGGGGAGGTTGGAGGTGTGACAGTACTGGCGGTGGGTAGGTTGGAGGTGTGACAGTACTGGTGGTGGGGAGGTTTACGTGTGACACGACTGGTGGTGGGGAAGTTTAGGTGTGACAGTACTGGTGGTGGGGAGGTTGGAGGTGTGACAGTACTGGTGGTGGGTAGGTTGGAGGTGTGACAGTACTGGTGGTGGGGACATTGGTGGTGTGACAGAACTGGTGGTGGGGAGGTTTCGGTGTGACAGTACTGGTGGTGGGGAGGTTTAGGTGTGACAGTACTGGTGGTGGGGTGGTTGGTGGTGTGACAGTACTGGTGGTGGGGAGGTTTACGTGTGACAGTACTGGTGGTGGGGAGGTTGGAGGTGTGACAGTACTCGTGTTGGGGAGGTTGGAGGTGTGACAGTACTGGTGGTGGGGAGGTTTAGGTGTGACAGTACTGGTGGTGGGGAGGTTGGAGGTGTGGCAGTACTGGTGGTGGGGAGGTTGGAGGTGTGACAGTACTGGTGGTGGGGAGGTTGGAGGTGTGGCAGTACTGGTGGTGGGGAGGTTGGAGGTGTGACAGTACTGGTGGTGGGGAGGTTGGAGGTGTGGCAGTACTGGTGGTGGGGAGGTTGGAGGTGTGACAGTACTGATGGTGGGGAGGTTGGAGGTGTGACAGTACTGGTGGTGGGGAGGTTGGAGGTGTGACAGTAATGGTGGTGGGGTGGTTTACATGTGACAGTACTGGTGGTGGGGAGGTTAGAGGTGTGCAGTAATGGTGGTGGGGAGGTTTAAGTGTGACAGTACTGGTGGTGGGGAGGTTGGAGGTGTGACAGTACTGGTGGTGGGGAGGTTGGAGGTGTGACAGTACTGATGGTGGGGAGGTTGGAGGTGTGACAGTACTGGTGGTGGGGAGCTTTACGTGTGACAGTACTGGTGGTGGGGAGGTTGGAGGTGTGACAGTACTGGTGGTGGGGAGGTTTAGGTGTGACAGTACTGGTGGTGGGGAGGTTGGAGGTGTGACAGTACTGGTGGTGGGGAGGTTTAGGTGTGACAGTACTGGTGGTGGGGAGGTTGGAGGTGTGACAGTACTGGTGGTGGGGAGGTTGGAGGTGTGACAGTACTGGTGGTGGGGAGGTTGGAGGTGTGACAGTACTGGTGGTGCGGAGGTTTAAGTGTGACAGTACTGGTGGTGGGGAGGTTGGAGGTGTGACAGTACAGGTGGTGGGGAGGTTTACGTGTGACACGACTGGTGGTGGGGAAGTTTAGGTGTGACAGTACTGGTGGTGGGGAGGTTGGAGGTGTGACAGTACTCGTGTTGGGGAGGTTGGAGGTGTGACAGTACTGGTGGTGGGGAGGTTTAGGTGTGACAGTACTGGTGGTGGGGAGGTTGGAGGTGTGACAGTACTGGTGGTGGGGAGGTTGGAGGTGTGACAGTACTCGTGTTCGGGAGGTTGGAGGTGTGACAGTACTGGTGGTGGGGAGGTTGGAGGTGTGACAGTACTGGTGGTGGGGAGGTTTAGGTGTGACAGTACTGGTGGTGGGGAGGTTGGAGGTGTGACAGTACTGGTGGTTGCGAGGTTGGAGGTGTGACAGTACTGGTGGTGGGTAGGTTGGAGTTGTGACAGTACTGGTGGTGGGGAGGTTGGAGGTGTGACAGTACTGGTGGTGGGGAGGTTGGAGGTGTGACAGTACTGGTGTTGGGGAGGGTGGAGGTGTGACAGTACTCGTGTTGGGGAGGTTGGAGGTGTGACAGTACTGGTGGTGGGGAGGTTGGAGGTGTGACAGTACTGGTGGTGGGGAAGTTGGAGGTGTGGCAGTACTGGTGGTGGGGAGGTTGGAGGTGTGACAGTACTGGTGGTGGGAAGGTTTAGGTGTGACAGTACTGGTGGTGGGGAGGTTGGAGGTGTGACAGTACTGGTGGTGGGAAGGTTTAGGTGTGACAGTACTGGTGGTGGGGAGGTTGGAGGTGTGTCAGTAATGGTGGTGGGGAGGTTTAGGTGTGACAGTACTGGTGGTGGGGAGGTTGGAGGTGTGGCAGTACTGGTGGTGGGGAGGTTGGAGGTGTGGCAGTACTGGTGGTGGGGAGGTTGGAGGTGTGACAGTACTGATGGTGGGGAGGTTGGAGGTGTGACAGTACTGGTGGTGGGGAGGTTGGAGGTGTGACAGTCCTGGTGGTGGGGAGGTTGGAGGTGTGAGTACTGGTGGTGGGGAGGTTGGAGATGTGACAGTACTGGTGGTGGGGAGGTTGGAGGTGTGACAGTACTGGTGGTGGGGAGGTTGGAGGTGTGACAGTACTGATGGTGGGGAGGTTGGAGGTGTGACAGTACTGGTGGTGGGGAGGTTGGAGGTGTGACAGTACTGGTGGTGGGGAGGTTGAAGGTGTGTCAGTAATGGTGGTGGGGTGGTTTACATGTGACAGTACTGGTGGTGGGGAGGTTGGAGGTGTGCAGTAATGGTGGTGGGGAGGTTGGAGGTGTGACAGTACTGGTGGTGGGGAGGTTGGAGGTGTGACAGTACTGATGGTGGGGATGTTGGAGGTGTGACAGTACTGGTGGTGGGGAGGTTGGAGGTGTGACAGTACTGATGGTGGGGAGGTTGGAGGTGTGACAGTACTGGTGGTGGGGAGGTTGGAGGTGTGACAGTACTGATGGTGGGGAGGTTGGAGGTGTGACGGTCCTGGTGGTGGGGAGGTTTAGGTGTGACAGTACTGGTGGTGGGGAGGTTGGAGGTGTGACAGTACTGGTGGTGGGGAGGTTGGAGGTGTGACAGTACTGGTGGTGGGGAGGTTTAAGTGTGACAGTACTGGTGGTGGGGAAGTTGGAGGTGTGACAGTACTGGTGGTGGGGAGGTTTACGTGTGACACGACTGGTGGTGGGGAAGTTTAGGTGTGACAGTACTGGTGGTGGGGAGGTTGGAGGTGTGACAGTACCGCTGGTGGGTAGGTTGGAGGTGTGACAGTACTGGTGGTGGGGAGGTTTACGTCTGACAGTACTGGTGGTGGGGAGGTTGGAGGTGTGACAGTACTGGTGGTGGGGAGGTTGGAGGTGTGACAGTACTGGTGGTGGGGAGGTTTAGGTGTGACAGTACTGGTGGTGGGGAGGTTGGAGGTGTGACAGTACTGGTGGTGGGGAGGTTTAGGTTTGACAGTACTGGTGGTAGGGAGGTTGGAGGTGTGACAGTACTGGTGGTGGGGAGGTTGGAGGTGTGACAGTACTGGTGGTGGGAAGGTTTAGGTGTGACAGTACTGGTGGTGGGGAGGTTGGAGGTGTGACAGTACTGGTGGTGGGGAGGTTGGAGGTGTGACAGTACTGGTGGTGGGGAGGTTGGAGGTGTGACAGTACTGGTGGTGGGGAGGTTTAGGTTTGACAGTACTGGTGGTAGGTAGGTTGGAGGTGTGACAGTACTGGTGGTGGGGAGGTTGGAGGTGTGACAGTACTGGTGGTGGGGAGGTTTAGGTGTGACAGTACTGGTGGTGGGGAGGTTGGAGGTGTGACAGTACTGGTGGTGGGGAGGTTGGAGGTGTGACAGTACTGGTGGTGGGGAGGTTGGAGGTGTGACAGTACTGGTGGTGGGGAGGTTGGAGGTGTGACAGTACTGGTGGTGGGGAGGTTGGAGGTGTGTCAGTAATGGTGGTGGGGTGGTTTACATGTGACAGTACTGGTGGTGGGGAGGTTGGAGGTGTGCAGTAATGGTGGTGGGGAGGTTTAAGTGTGACAGTACTGGTGGTGGGGAGGTTGGAGGTGTGACAGTACTGGTGTTGGGGAGGTTTAGGTGTGACAGTACTGGTGGTGGGGAGGTTTAGGTGTGACAGTACTGGTGGTGGGGAGGTTGGAGGTGTGACAGTACTGGTGGTGGGGAGGTTTAGGTGTGACAGTACTGGTGGTGGGGAGGTTGGAGGTGTGACAGTACTGGTGGTGGGTAGGTTGGAGGTGTGACAGTACTGGTGGTGGGGAGGTTTACGTGTGACACGACTGGTGGTGGGGAAGTTTAGGTGTGACAGTACTGGTGGTGGAGAGGTTTAGGTGTGACAGTACTGGTGGTGGGGAGGTTGGAGGTGTGACAGTACTGGTGGTGGGTAGGTTGGAGGTGTGACAGTACTGGTGGTGGGGAGGTTTAGGTGTGACAGTACTGGTGGTGGGTAGGTTGGAGGTGTGACAGTACTGGTGGTGGGGAGGTTGGAGCTTTGACAGTACTGGTGGTGGGGAGGTTGGAGTTGTGACAGTACTGGTGGTGGGGAGGTTGGAGGTGTGACAGTACTGGTGGTGGGGAGGTTGGAGGTGTGACAGTACTGGTGGTGGGGAGGTTGGAGGTGTGTCAGTACTGGTGGTGGGGAGGTTGGAGTTGTGACAGTACTGGTGGTGGGGAGGTTGGAGGTGTGACAGTACTGGTGGTGGGGAGGTTGGAGTTGTGACAGTACTGGTGGTGGGGAGGTTGGAGGTGTGTCAGTACTGGTGGTGGGGAGGTTGGAGTTGTGACAGTACTGGTGGTGGGGAGGTTGGAGGTGTGACAGTACTGGTGGTGGGGAGGTTGGAGGTGTGACAGTACTGGTGGTGGGGAGGTTGGAGTTGTGACAGTACTGGTGGTGGGGAGGTTGGAGGTGTGTCAGTAATGCTGGTGCGGTGGTTTAAGTGTGACAGTACTGGTGGTGGGGAGGTTGGAGGTGTGCAGTAATGGTGGTGGGGAGGTTTAAGTGTGACAGTACTGGTGGTGGGGAGGTTGGAGGTCTGCAGTAATGGTGGTGGGGAGGTTTAGGTGTGACAGTACTGATGGTGGGGAGGTTGGAGGTGTGACAGTCCTGGTGGTGGGGAGGTTTAGGTGTGACAGTACTGGTGGTGGGGAGGTTGGAGGTGTGACAGTACTGGTGGGGGGGAGGTTTAGGTGTGACAGTACTGGTGGTAGGGAGGTTGGAGGTGTGACAGTACTGGTGGTGGGTAGGTTGGAGGTGTGACAGTACTGGTGGTGGGGAGGTTTAGGTGTGACAGTACTGGTGGTAGGGAGGTTGGAGGTGTGATAGTACTGGTGGTGGGGAGGTTTACGTGTGACACGACTGGTGGTGGGGAAGTTTAGGTGTGACAGTACTGGTGGTGGAGAGGTTGGAGGTGTGACAGTACTGGTGGTGGGGAGGTTTAGGTGTGACAGTACTGGTGGTGGGTAGGTTGGAGTTGTGACAGTACTGGTGGTGGGGAGGTTGGAGGTGTGACAGTACTGGTGGTGGGGAGGTTGGAGGTGTGACAGTACTGGTGGTTAGGAGGTTTGAGGTGTGACAGTACTGGTGGTGGGGAGGTTTGGGTGTGACAGTACTGGTGGTGGGGAGGTTGGAGGTGTGACAGTACTGGTGGTGGGTAGGTTGGAGGTGTGACAGTACTGGTGGTGGGGAGGTTTACGTGTGACAGTACTGGTGGTGGGTAGGTTGGAGGTGTGACAGTACTGGTGGTGGGGAGGTTGGAGGTGTGACAGTACTGGTGGTGGGGAGGTTGGAGGTGTGACAGTACTGGTGGTGGGTAGGTTGGAGTTGTGACAGTACTGGTGGTTAGGAGGTTTGAGGTGTGACAGTACTGGTGGTGGGGAGGTTGGAGGTGTGACAGTACTGGTGGTGGGTAGGTTGGAGGTGTGACAGTACTGGTGGTGGGGAGGTTTACGTGTGACAGTACTGGTGGTGGGTAGGTTGGAGGTGTGACAGTACTTGTGGTGGGGAGGTTGGAGGTGTGACAGTACTGGTGGTGGGGAGGTTTAGGTGTGACAGTACTGGTGGTAGGGAGGTTGGAGGTGTGACAGTACTGGTGGTGGGGAGGTTGGAGTTGTGACAGTACTGGTGGTGGGGAGGTTGGAGGTGTGACAGTACTGGTGGTGGGGAGGTTGGAGGTGTGACAGTACTGGTGGTTAGGAGGTTTGAGGTGTGACAGTACTGGTGGTGGGGAGGTTTGGGTGTGACAGTACTGGTGGTGGGGAGGTTGGAGGTGTGACAGTACTGGTGGTGGGTAGGTTGGAGGTGTGACAGTACTGGTGGTGGGGAGGTTTACGTGTGACAGTACTGGTGGTGGGTAGGTTGGAGGTGTGACAGTACTGGTGGTGGGGAGGTTGGAGGTGTGACAGTACTGGTGGTGGGGAGGTTGGAGGTGTGACAGTACTGGTGGTGGGTAGGTTGGAGTTGTGACAGTACTGGTGGTTAGGAGGTTTGAGGTGTGACAGTACTGGTGGTGGGGAGGTTGGAGGTGTGACAGTACTGGTGGTGGGTAGGTTGGAGGTGTGACAGTACTGGTGGTGGGGAGGTTTACGTGTGACAGTACTGGTGGTGGGTAGGTTGGAGGTGTGACAGTACTGGTGGTGGGGAGGTTGGAGGTGTGACAGTCCTGGTGGTGGGGAGGTTGGAGGTGTGACAGTACTGGTGGTGGGGAGGTTGGAGGTGTGACTGTACTGGTGGTGGGGAGGTTGGAGGTGTGACAGTACTGGTGGTTGGGAGGTTGGAGGTGTGACAGTACTGGTGTTGGGGAGGTTTAGGTGTGACAGTACTGGTGGTGGGGAGGTTTAGGTGTGACAGTACTGGTGGTGGGGAGGTTTAGGTGTGACAGTACTGGTGGTGGGGAGGTTGGAGGTGTGACAGTACTGGTGGTGGGTAGGTTGGAGGTGTGACAGTACTGGTGGTGGGGAGGTTTACGTGTGACACGACTGGTGGTGGGGAAGTTTAGGTGTGACAGTACTGGTGGTGGAGAGGTTTAGGTGTGACAGTACTGGTGGTGGGGAGGTTGGAGGTGTGACAGTACTGGTGGTGGGTAGGTTGGAGGTGTGACAGTACTGGTGGTGGGGAGGTTTAGGTGTGACAGTACTGGTGGTGGGTAGGTTGGAGGTGTGACAGTACTGGTGGTGGGGAGGTTGGAGCTGTGACAGTACTGGTGGTGGGGAGGTTTAGGTGTGACAGTACTGGTGTTGGTTAGGTTGGAGTTGTGACAGTACTGGTGGTGTGGAGGTTGGTGGTGTGACAGTACTGATGGTGGGGAGGTTGGAGGTGTGACAGTACTGGTGGTGGGGAGGTTGGAGGTGTGACAGTACTGGTGGTGGGGAGGTTGGAGGTGTGACAGTACTGGTGGTGGGGAGGTTGGAGGTGTGCAGTAATGGTGGTGGGGAGGTTTAAGTGTGACAGTACTGGTGGTGGGGAGGTTGGAGGTGTGACAGTACTGGTGGTGGTGAGGTTGGAGGTGTGACAGTACTGGTGGTGGGGAGGTTGGAGGTG
Organism: Pristiophorus japonicus; assembly: GCF_044704955.1. Classification (NCBI taxonomy): domain Eukaryota; kingdom Metazoa; phylum Chordata; class Chondrichthyes; family Pristiophoridae; genus Pristiophorus; species Pristiophorus japonicus. The sequence goes on along the minus strand of NC_091979.1, from coordinate 230,476,100 downwards.
TGACAGTACTGATGGTGGGGAGGTTGGAGGTGTGACAGTACTGGTGGTGGGGAGGTTTACGTGTGACACGACTGGTGGTGGGGATGTTTAGGTGTGACAGTACTGGTGGTGGAGAGGTTGGAGGTGTGACAGTACTGGTGGTGGGTAGGTTGGAGGTGTGACAGTACTGGTGGTGGGGAGGTTTAGGTGTGACAGTACTGGTGGTAGGGAGGTTGGAGGTGTGACAGTACTGGTGGTGGGTAGGTTGGAGGTGTGACAGTACTGGTGGTGGGGAGGTTGGAGGTGTGACAGTACTGGTGGTGGGGAGGTTTACGTGTGACACGACTGGTAGTGGGGAAGTTTAGGTGTGACAGTACTGGTGGTGGGTAGGTTGGAGGTGTGACAGTACTGGTGGTGGGGAGGTTTAGGTGTGACAGTACTGGTGGTAGGGAGGTTGGAGGTGTGACAGTACTGGTGGTGGGGAGGTTTAGGTGTGACATTACTGGTGGTAGGGAGGTTGGAGGTGTGACAGTACTGGTGGTGGGTAGGTTGGAGGTGTGACAGTACTGGTGGTGGGGAGGTTTAGGTGTGACAGTACTGGTGGTAGGGAGGTTGGAGGTGTGACAGTACTGGTGGTGGGGAGGTTTACGTGTGACACGACTGGTAGTGGGGAAGTTTAGGTGTGGCAGTACTGGTGGTGGAGAGGTTGGAGGTGTGACAGTACTGGTGGTGGGGAGGTTTAGGTGTGACAGTACTGGTGGTAGGGAGGTTGGAGGTGTGACAGTACTGGTGGTGGGTAGGTTGGAGTTGTGACAGTACTGGTGGTGGGGAGGTTGGAGGTGTGACAGTACTGGTGGTTAGGAGGTTTGAGGTGTGACAGTACTGGTGGTGGGGAGGTTGGAGGTGTGACAGTCCTGGTGGTGGGGAGGTTTAGGTGTGACAGTACTGGTGGTGGGGAGGTTGGAGGTGTGACAGTACTGGTGGTGGGGAGGTTTAGGTGTGACAGTACTGGTGGTAGGGAGGTTGGAGGTGTGACAGTACTGGTGGTGGGTAGGTTGGAGTTGTGACAGTAGTGGTGGTTAGGAGGTTTGAGGTGTGACAGTACTGGTGGTGGGGAGGTTTAGGTGTGACAGTACTGGTGGTGGGGAGGTTTAGGTGTGACAGTACTGGTGGTGGGGAGGTTTACGTGTGACAGTACTGGTGGTGGGGAGGTTTAGGTGTGACAGTACTGGTGGTGGGGAGGTTTTGGTGTGACAGTACTGGTGGTGGGGAGTGTTTGCTAGTGCTGTTGGGGAGGAGTTAAACTAATATGGCAGGGGGGTGGGAACCAATGCCGAGAGACAGAGGGGAAGAAAAAGGAGGCAAAAGCAAAAGACAGAAAGGAGATGAGGATAAGTGGAGGGCAGAGAAACCCAAGGCAAAGAACAAAAAGGGCCACTGTACAGCAAAATTCTAAAAGGACAAAGGGTGTTAAAAAAACAAGCCTGAAGGCTTTGTGTCTTAATGCAAGGAGTATCCGCAATAAGGTGGATGAATTAACTGTGCAAATAGATGTTAACAAATGTGATTGAGATTACGGAGACGTGGCTCCAGGATGATCAGGGCTGGGAACTCAACATCGAGGGGTATTCAACATTCAGGAAGGATAGAATAAAAGGAAAAGGAGGTGGGGTAGCATTGCTGGTTAAAGAGGAGATTAATGCAATAGTTAGGAAAGACATTAGCTTGGATGATGTGGAATCTATATGGGTAGAGCTGCAGAACACCAAAGGGCAAAAAACGTTAGTGGGAGTTGTGTACAGACCTCCAAACAGTAGTAGTGATGTTGGGGAGGGCATCAAACAGGAAATTAGGGGTGCATGCAATAAAGGTGCAGCAGTTATAATGGGTGACTTTAATATGCATATAGATGGGGCTAGCCAAACTGGAAGCAATACGGTGGAGGAGGATTTCCTGGAGTGCATAAGGGATGGTTTTCTAGACCAATATGTTGAGGAACCAATTAGTGGGGAGGCAATCTTAGACTGGGTGTTGTGTAATGAGAGAGGATTAATTAGCAATCTCATTGTGCGAGGCCCCTTGGGGAAGAGTGACCATAATATGGTGGAATTCTGCATTAGGATGGAGAATGAAACAGTTAATGTAGAGACCATGGTCCAGAACGTAAAGAAGGGTAACTTTGAAGGTATGAGGCGTGAATTGGCTAGGATAGATTGGCGAATGATACTTAAGGGGTTGACTGTGGATGGGCAATGGCAGACATTTAGAGACCGCATGGATGAACTACAACAATTGTACATTCCTGTCTGGCGTAAAAATAAAAAAGGGAAGGTGGCTCAACCGTGGCTATCAAGGGAAATCAGGGATAGTATTAAAGCCAAGGAAGTGGCATACAAATTGGCCAGAAATAGCAGCGAACCTGGGGACTGGGAGAAATTTAGAACTCAGCAGAGGAGGACAAAGGGTTTGATTAGGGCAGGGAAAATGGAGTACGAGAAGAAGCTTGCAAGGAACATTGAGGCAGATTGCAAAAGTTTCTACAGATATGTAAAGAGAAAAAGGTTAGTAAAGACAAACGTAGGTCCCCTGCAGTCAGAATCAGGGGAAGTCATAACGGGGAACAAAGAAATGGCAGACCAATTGAACAAGTACTTTATTTCGGTATTCACTAAGGAGGACACAAACAACCTTCCGGATATAAAAGGGGTCAGAGGGTCTAGTAAGGAGGAGGAACTGGGGGAAATCTTTATTAGTCGGGAAATTGTGATGGGGAAATTGATGGGATTGAAGGCCGATAAATCCCCCGGGCCTGATGGACCACATCCCAGAGTACTTAAGAAGGTGGCCTTGGAAATAGTGGATGCATTGACAGTCATTTTCCAACATTCCATTGACTCTGGATCAGTTCCTATCGAGTGGAGGGTAGCCAATGTAACCGCACTTTTTAAAAAAGGAGGAAGAGAGAAAACAGGGAATTATAGACCGGTCAGCCTGACCTCAGTAGTGGGTAAAATGATGGAATCAATTCTTAAGGATGTCATAGCAGCGCATTTGGAAAGAGGTGACATGATAGGTCCATGTCAGCATGGATTTGTGAAAGGGAAATCATGCTTGACAAATCTTCTGGAATTTTTTGAGGATGTTTCCAGTAAAGTGGACAAGGGAAAACCAGTTGATGTGGTATATTTGGACTTTCAGAAGGCTTTCGACAAGGTCCCAAACAAGAGATTAATGTGCAAAGTTAAAGCACATGGGATTGGGGGTAGTGTGCTGAAGTGGATTGAGAACTGGTTGTCAGACAGGAAGCAAAGAGTAGGAGTAAATGGGTACTTTTCAGAATGGCAGGCAGTGACTAGTGGGGTACCGCAAGGTTCTGTGCTGGGGTACCAGCTGTTTACATTGTACATTAATGATTTAGACGAGGGGATTAAATGTCCTATCTCCAAATTTGCAGATGACACTAAGTTGGGTGGCAGTGTGAGCTGCGAGGAGGATGCTATGAGGCTGCAGAGCGACTTGGATAGGTTAGGTGAGTGGGCAAATGCATGGCAGATGAAGTTTAATGTGGATAAATGTGAGGTTATCCACTTTGGTGGCAAAAACAGAGAGACAGACTATTATCTGAATGGTGACAGATTAGGAAAAGAGGAGGTGCAACGAGACCTGGGTGTCATGGTACATCAGTCATTGAAGGTTGGCATGCAGGTACAGCAGGCGGTTAAGAAAGCAAATGGCATGTTGGCCTTCATAGTGAGGGGATTTGAGTACAGGGGCAGGGAGGTGTTGCTACAATTGTACAGGGCCTTGGTGAGGCCACACCTGGAGTATTGTGTGCAGTTTTGGTCTCCTAACTTGAGGAAGGACATTCTTGCTATTGAGTGAGTGCAGCGAAGATTCACCAGACTGATTCCCGATATGGTGGGACTGACCTATCAAGAAAGACTGGATCAACTGGGCTTGTATTCACTGGAGTTCAGAAGAATGAGAGGGGACCTCATCGAAACGTTTAAAATTCTGACGGGTTTAGACAGGTTAGATGAAGGAAGAATGTTCCCAATGTTGGGGAAGTCCACAACCAGGGGCCACAGTCTCAGGATAAGGGTAAGACATTTAGGACCGAGATGAGGAGAGACTTCTTCAACCAGAGAGTGGTGAACCTGTGGAATTCTCTACCACAGAAAGTAGTTGAGGCCAATTCACTAAATATATTCAAAAGGGAGTTAGATGAAGTCCTTATTACTAGGGGGATCAAGGGGTATGGCGAGAAAGCAGGAAGGGGGTACTGAAGTTGCATGTTCAGCAATGAACTCATTGAATGGCGGTGCAGGATAGAAGGGCTAAATGGCCTACTCCGACACCTATTTTCTAGGTTTCTATGTTTCTATGTTTATGTGTGACAGTACTGGTGGTGGGGAGGTTGGAGGTGTGACAGTACTGGTGGTGGGGAGGTTGGAGGTGTGACAGTACTGGTGTTGGGGAGGTTTAGGTGTGACAGTGCTGGTATTGGGGAGGTTGGAGGTATGACAGTCCTGGTGGTGGGGAGGTTGGAGGTGTGACAGTGCTGGTGGTGGGGAGGTTTAGGTGTGACATTGCTGGTAGTGGGGAGGTTGGAGGTGAGACAGTACTGGTGGTTCGGAGGTTCGATGTGTGACAGTACTGGTGGTGGGGAGGTTGGAGGTGTGACAGTATTGGTGGTGGGGAGGTTGGAGGTGTGACAGTACTGGTGGTGGGGAGGTTGGAGGTGTGACAGTCCTGGTGGTGGGGAGGTTGGAGGTGTGACAGTACTGGTGGTGGGGAGGTTTAGGTGTGACATTGCTGGTAGTGGGGAGGTTGGAGGTGAGACAGTACTGGTGGTTCGGAGGTTCGATGTGTGACAGTACTGGTGGTGGGGAGGTTGGAGGTGTGACAGTATTGGTGGTGGGGAGGTTGGAGGTGTGACAGTACTGGTGGTGGGGAGGTTGGAGGTGTGACAGTCCTGGTGGTGGGGAGGTTGGAGGTGTGACAGTACTGGTGGTGGGGAGGTTGGAGGTGTGACTGTACTGGTGGTGGGGAGGTTGGAGGTGTGACAGTACTGGTGGTTGGGAGGTTGGAGGTGTGACAGTACTGGTGTTGGGGAGGTTTAGGTGTGACAGTACTGGTGGTGGGGAGGTTTAGGTGTGACAGTACTGGTGGTGGGGAGGTTTAGGTGTGACAGTACTGGTGGTGGGGAGGTTGGAGGTGTGACAGTACTGGTGGTGGGTAGGTTGGAGGTGTGACAGTACTGGTGGTGGGGAGGTTTACGTGTGACACGACTGGTGGTGGGGAAGTTTAGGTGTGACAGTACTGGTGGTGGAGAGGTTTAGGTGTGACAGTACTGGTGGTGGGGAGGTTGGAGGTGTGACAGTACTGGTGGTGGGTAGGTTGGAGGTGTGACAGTACTGGTGGTGGGGAGGTTTAGGTGTGACAGTACTGGTGGTGGGTAGGTTGGAGGTGTGACAGTACTGGTGGTGGGGAGGTTGGAGCTGTGACAGTACTGGTGGTGGGGAGGTTTAGGTGTGACAGTACTGGTGTTGGTTAGGTTGGAGTTGTGACAGTACTGGTGGTGTGGAGGTTGGTGGTGTGACAGTACTGATGGTGGGGAGGTTGGAGGTGTGACAGTACTGGTGGTGGGGAGGTTGGAGGTGTGACAGTACTGGTGGTGGGGAGGTTGGAGGTGTGACAGTACTGGTGGTGGGGAGGTTGGAGGTGTGCAGTAATGGTGGTGGGGAGGTTTAAGTGTGACAGTACTGGTGGTGGGGAGGTTGGAGGTGTGACAGTACTGGTGGTGGTGAGGTTGGAGGTGTGACAGTACTGGTGGTGGGGAGGTTGGAGGTGTGACAGTACTGATGGTGGGGAGGTTGGAGGTGTGACAGTACTGGTGGTGGGGAGGTTTACGTGTGACACGACTGGTGGTGGGGATGTTTAGGTGTGACAGTACTGGTGGTGGAGAGGTTGGAGGTGTGACAGTACTGGTGGTGGGTAGGTTGGAGGTGTGACAGTACTGGTGGTGGGGAGGTTTAGGTGTGACAGTACTGGTGGTAGGGAGGTTGGAGGTGTGACAGTACTGGTGGTGGGTAGGTTGGAGGTGTGACAGTACTGGTGGTGGGGAGGTTGGAGGTGTGACAGTACTGGTGGTGGGGAGGTTTACGTGTGACACGACTGGTAGTGGGGAAGTTTAGGTGTGACAGTACTGGTGGTGGGTAGGTTGGAGGTGTGACAGTACTGGTGGTGGGGAGGTTTAGGTGTGACAGTACTGGTGGTAGGGAGGTTGGAGGTGTGACAGTACTGGTGGTGGGGAGGTTTAGGTGTGACATTACTGGTGGTAGGGAGGTTGGAGGTGTGACAGTACTGGTGGTGGGTAGGTTGGAGGTGTGACAGTACTGGTGGTGGGGAGGTTTAGGTGTGACAGTACTGGTGGTAGGGAGGTTGGAGGTGTGACAGTACTGGTGGTGGGGAGGTTTACGTGTGACACGACTGGTAGTGGGGAAGTTTAGGTGTGGCAGTACTGGTGGTGGAGAGGTTGGAGGTGTGACAGTACTGGTGGTGGGGAGGTTTAGGTGTGACAGTACTGGTGGTAGGGAGGTTGGAGGTGTGACAGTACTGGTGGTGGGTAGGTTGGAGTTGTGACAGTACTGGTGGTGGGGAGGTTGGAGGTGTGACAGTACTGGTGGTTAGGAGGTTTGAGGTGTGACAGTACTGGTGGTGGGGAGGTTGGAGGTGTGACAGTCCTGGTGGTGGGGAGGTTTAGGTGTGACAGTACTGGTGGTGGGGAGGTTGGAGGTGTGACAGTACTGGTGGTGGGGAGGTTTAGGTGTGACAGTACTGGTGGTAGGGAGGTTGGAGGTGTGACAGTACTGGTGGTGGGTAGGTTGGAGTTGTGACAGTAGTGGTGGTTAGGAGGTTTGAGGTGTGACAGTACTGGTGGTGGGGAGGTTTAGGTGTGACAGTACTGGTGGTGGGGAGGTTTAGGTGTGACAGTACTGGTGGTGGGGAGGTTTACGTGTGACAGTACTGGTGGTGGGGAGGTTTAGGTGTGACAGTACTGGTGGTGGGGAGGTTTTGGTGTGACAGTACTGGTGGTGGGGAGTGTTTGCTAGTGCTGTTGGGGAGGAGTTAAACTAATATGGCAGGGGGGTGGGAACCAATGCCGAGAGACAGAGGGGAAGAAAAAGGAGGCAAAAGCAAAAGACAGAAAGGAGATGAGGATAAGTGGAGGGCAGAGAAACCCAAGGCAAAGAACAAAAAGGGCCACTGTACAGCAAAATTCTAAAAGGACAAAGGGTGTTAAAAAAACAAGCCTGAAGGCTTTGTGTCTTAATGCAAGGAGTATCCGCAATAAGGTGGATGAATTAACTGTGCAAATAGATGTTAACAAATGTGATTGAGATTACGGAGACGTGGCTCCAGGATGATCAGGGCTGGGAACTCAACATCGAGGGGTATTCAACATTCAGGAAGGATAGAATAAAAGGAAAAGGAGGTGGGGTAGCATTGCTGGTTAAAGAGGAGATTAATGCAATAGTTAGGAAAGACATTAGCTTGGATGATGTGGAATCTATATGGGTAGAGCTGCAGAACACCAAAGGGCAAAAAACGTTAGTGGGAGTTGTGTACAGACCTCCAAACAGTAGTAGTGATGTTGGGGAGGGCATCAAACAGGAAATTAGGGGTGCATGCAATAAAGGTGCAGCAGTTATAATGGGTGACTTTAATATGCATATAGATGGGGCTAGCCAAACTGGAAGCAATACGGTGGAGGAGGATTTCCTGGAGTGCATAAGGGATGGTTTTCTAGACCAATATGTTGAGGAACCAATTAGTGGGGAGGCAATCTTAGACTGGGTGTTGTGTAATGAGAGAGGATTAATTAGCAATCTCATTGTGCGAGGCCCCTTGGGGAAGAGTGACCATAATATGGTGGAATTCTGCATTAGGATGGAGAATGAAACAGTTAATGTAGAGACCATGGTCCAGAACGTAAAGAAGGGTAACTTTGAAGGTATGAGGCGTGAATTGGCTAGGATAGATTGGCGAATGATACTTAAGGGGTTGACTGTGGATGGGCAATGGCAGACATTTAGAGACCGCATGGATGAACTACAACAATTGTACATTCCTGTCTGGCGTAAAAATAAAAAAGGGAAGGTGGCTCAACCGTGGCTATCAAGGGAAATCAGGGATAGTATTAAAGCCAAGGAAGTGGCATACAAATTGGCCAGAAATAGCAGCGAACCTGGGGACTGGGAGAAATTTAGAACTCAGCAGAGGAGGACAAAGGGTTTGATTAGGGCAGGGAAAATGGAGTACGAGAAGAAGCTTGCAAGGAACATTGAGGCAGATTGCAAAAGTTTCTACAGATATGTAAAGAGAAAAAGGTTAGTAAAGACAAACGTAGGTCCCCTGCAGTCAGAATCAGGGGAAGTCATAACGGGGAACAAAGAAATGGCAGACCAATTGAACAAGTACTTTATTTCGGTATTCACTAAGGAGGACACAAACAACCTTCCGGATATAAAAGGGGTCAGAGGGTCTAGTAAGGAGGAGGAACTGGGGGAAATCTTTATTAGTCGGGAAATTGTGATGGGGAAATTGATGGGATTGAAGGCCGATAAATCCCCCGGGCCTGATGGACCACATCCCAGAGTACTTAAGAAGGTGGCCTTGGAAATAGTGGATGCATTGACAGTCATTTTCCAACATTCCATTGACTCTGGATCAGTTCCTATCGAGTGGAGGGTAGCCAATGTAACCGCACTTTTTAAAAAAGGAGGAAGAGAGAAAACAGGGAATTATAGACCGGTCAGCCTGACCTCAGTAGTGGGTAAAATGATGGAATCAATTCTTAAGGATGTCATAGCAGCGCATTTGGAAAGAGGTGACATGATAGGTCCATGTCAGCATGGATTTGTGAAAGGGAAATCATGCTTGACAAATCTTCTGGAATTTTTTGAGGATGTTTCCAGTAAAGTGGACAAGGGAAAACCAGTTGATGTGGTATATTTGGACTTTCAGAAGGCTTTCGACAAGGTCCCAAACAAGAGATTAATGTGCAAAGTTAAAGCACATGGGATTGGGGGTAGTGTGCTGAAGTGGATTGAGAACTGGTTGTCAGACAGGAAGCAAAGAGTAGGAGTAAATGGGTACTTTTCAGAATGGCAGGCAGTGACTAGTGGGGTACCGCAAGGTTCTGTGCTGGGGTACCAGCTGTTTACATTGTACATTAATGATTTAGACGAGGGGATTAAATGTCCTATCTCCAAATTTGCAGATGACACTAAGTTGGGTGGCAGTGTGAGCTGCGAGGAGGATGCTATGAGGCTGCAGAGCGACTTGGATAGGTTAGGTGAGTGGGCAAATGCATGGCAGATGAAGTTTAATGTGGATAAATGTGAGGTTATCCACTTTGGTGGCAAAAACAGAGAGACAGACTATTATCTGAATGGTGACAGATTAGGAAAAGAGGAGGTGCAACGAGACCTGGGTGTCATGGTACATCAGTCATTGAAGGTTGGCATGCAGGTACAGCAGGCGGTTAAGAAAGCAAATGGCATGTTGGCCTTCATAGTGAGGGGATTTGAGTACAGGGGCAGGGAGGTGTTGCTACAATTGTACAGGGCCTTGGTGAGGCCACACCTGGAGTATTGTGTGCAGTTTTGGTCTCCTAACTTGAGGAAGGACATTCTTGCTATTGAGTGAGTGCAGCGAAGATTCACCAGACTGATTCCCGATATGGTGGGACTGACCTATCAAGAAAGACTGGATCAACTGGGCTTGTATTCACTGGAGTTCAGAAGAATGAGAGGGGACCTCATCGAAACGTTTAAAATTCTGACGGGTTTAGACAGGTTAGATGAAGGAAGAATGTTCCCAATGTTGGGGAAGTCCACAACCAGGGGCCACAGTCTCAGGATAAGGGTAAGACATTTAGGACCGAGATGAGGAGAGACTTCTTCAACCAGAGAGTGGTGAACCTGTGGAATTCTCTACCACAGAAAGTAGTTGAGGCCAATTCACTAAATATATTCAAAAGGGAGTTAGATGAAGTCCTTATTACTAGGGGGATCAAGGGGTATGGCGAGAAAGCAGGAAGGGGGTACTGAAGTTGCATGTTCAGCAATGAACTCATTGAATGGCGGTGCAGGATAGAAGGGCTAAATGGCCTACTCCGACACCTATTTTCTAGGTTTCTATGTTTCTATGTTTATGTGTGACAGTACTGGTGGTGGGGAGGTTGGAGGTGTGACAGTACTGGTGGTGGGGAGGTTGGAGGTGTGACAGTACTGGTGTTGGGGAGGTTTAGGTGTGACAGTGCTGGTATTGGGGAGGTTGGAGGTATGACAGTCCTGGTGGTGGGGAGGTTGGAGGTGTGACAGTGCTGGTGGTGGGGAGGTTTAGGTGTGACATTGCTGGTAGTGGGGAGGTTGGAGGTGAGACAGTACTGGTGGTTCGGAGGTTCGATGTGTGACAGTACTGGTGGTGGGGAGGTTGGAGGTGTGACAGTATTGGTGGTGGGGAGGTTGGAGGTGTGACAGTACTGGTGGTGGGGAGGTTGGAGGTGTGGCAGTACTGGTGGTTGGGAGGTTGGATGTGTGACAGTACTGGTGGTGGGGAGGTTGGAGGTGTGACAGTACTGGTGGTGGGGAGGTTTAGGTGTGACAGTACTGGTGGTGGGGAGGTTTACATGTGACAGTACTGGTGGTGGGGAGGTTGGAGGGGTGACAGTACTGGTGGTGGGGAGGTTGGAGGTGTGACAGTACTGGTGGTGGGGAGGTTTACATGTGACAGTACTGGTGGTGGGGAGGTTGGAGGGGTGACAGTACTGGTGGTGGGGAGCTTTACGTGTGACAGTACTGGTGGTGGGGAGGTTTACATGTGACAGCACTGGTGGTGGGGAGGTTGGAGGTGTGACAGTACTGGTGGTGGGGAGGTTGGAGGTGTGACAGTGCTGGTATTGGGGAGGTTGGAGGTGTGACAGTACTGGTGGTGGGGAGGTTGGAGGTGTGACAGTACTGGTGGTGGGGAGGTTGGAGGTGTGCAGTAATGGTGGTGGGGAGGTTTAAGTGTGACAGTACTGGTGGTGGGGAGGTTGGAGGTGTGACAGTACTGGTGGTGGTGAGGTTGGAGGTGTGACAGTACTGGTGGTGGGGAGGTTGGAGGTGTGACAGTACTGATGGTGGGGAGGTTGGAGGTGTGACAGTACTGGTGGTGGGGAGGTTTATGTGTGACACGACTGGTGGTGGGGATGTTTAGGTGTGACAGTACTGGTGGTGGAGAGGTTGGAGGTGTGACAGTACTGGTGGTGGGTAGGTTGGAGGTGTGACAGTACTGGTGGTGGGGAGGTTTAGGTGTGACAGTACTGGTGGTAGGGAGGTTGGAGGTGTGACAGTACTGGTGGTGGGTAGGTTGGAGGTGTGACAGTACTGGTGGTGGGGAGGTTGGAGGTGTGACAGTACTGGTGGTGGGGAGGTTTACGTGTGACACGACTGGTAGTGGGGAAGTTTAGGTGTGACAGTACTGGTGGTGGGTAGGTTGGAGGTGTGACAGTACTGGTGGTGGGGAGGTTTAGGTGTGACAGTACTGGTGGTAGGGAGGTTGGAGGTGTGACAGTACTGGTGGTGGGGAGGTTTAGGTGTGACATTACTGGTGGTAGGGAGGTTGGAGGTGTGACAGTACTGGTGGTGGGTAGGTTGGAGGTGTGACAGTACTGGTGGTGGGGAGGTTTAGGTGTGACAGTACTGGTGGTAGGGAGGTTGGAGGTGTGACAGTACTGGTGGTGGGGAGGTTTACGTGTGACACGACTGGTAGTGGGGAAGTTTAGGTGTGGCAGTACTGGTGGTGGAGAGGTTGGAGGTGTGACAGTACTGGTGGTGGGGAGGTTTAGGTGTGACAGTACTGGTGGTAGGGAGGTTGGAGGTGTGACAGTACTGGTGGTGGGTAGGTTGGAGTTGTGACAGTACTGGTGGTGGGGAGGTTGGAGGTGTGACAGTACTGGTGGTTAGGAGGTTTGAGGTGTGACAGTACTGGTGGTGGGGAGGTTGGAGGTGTGACAGTCCTGGTGGTGGGGAGGTTTAGGTGTGACAGTACTGGTGGTGGGGAGGTTGGAGGTGTGACAGTACTGGTGGTGGGGAGGTTTAGGTGTGACAGTACTGGTGGTAGGGAGGTTGGAGGTGTGACAGTACTGGTGGTGGGTAGGTTGGAGTTGTGACAGTAGTGGTGGTTAGGAGGTTTGAGGTGTGACAGTACTGGTGGTGGGGAGGTTTAGGTGTGACAGTACTGGTGGTGGGGAGGTTTAGGTGTGACAGTACTGGTGGTGGGGAGGTTTACGTGTGACAGTACTGGTGGTAGGGAGGTTGGAGGTGTGACAGTACTGGTGGTGGGGAGGTTTAGGTGTGACATTACTGGTGGTAGGGAGGTTGGAGGTGTGACAGTACTGGTGGTGGGTAGGTTGGAGGTGTGACAGTACTGGTGGTGGGGAGGTTTAGGTGTGACAGTACTGGTGGTAGGGAGGTTGGAGGTGTGACAGTACTGGTGGTGGGGAGGTTTACGTGTGACACGACTGGTAGTGGGGAAGTTTAGGTGTGGCAGTACTGGTGGTGGAGAGGTTGGAGGTGTGACAGTACTGGTGGTGGGGAGGTTTAGGTGTGACAGTACTGGTGGTAGGGAGGTTGGAGGTGTGACAGTACTGGTGGTGGGTAGGTTGGAGTTGTGACAGTACTGGTGGTGGGGAGGTTGGAGGTGTGACAGTACTGGTGGTTAGGAGGTTTGAGGTGTGACAGTACTGGTGGTGGGGAGGTTGGAGGTGTGACAGTCCTGGTGGTGGGGAGGTTTAGGTGTGACAGTACTGGTGGTGGGGAGGTTGGAGGTGTGACAGTACTGGTGGTGGGGAGGTTTAGGTGTGACAGTACTGGTGGTAGGGAGGTTGGAGGTGTGACAGTACTGGTGGTGGGTAGGTTGGAGTTGTGACAGTAGTGGTGGTTAGGAGGTTTGAGGTGTGACAGTACTGGTGGTGGGGAGGTTTAGGTGTGACAGTACTGGTGGTGGGGAGGTTTAGGTGTGACAGTACTGGTGGTGGGGAGGTTTACGTGTGACAGTACTGGTGGTGGGGAGGTTTAGGTGTGACAGTACTGGTGGTGGGGAGGTTTTGGTGTGACAGTACTGGTGGTGGGGAGTGTTTGCTAGTGCTGTTGGGGAGGAGTTAAACTAATATGGCAGGGGGGTGGGAACCAATGCCGAGAGACAGAGGGGAAGAAAAAGGAGGCAAAAGCAAAAGACAGAAAGGAGATGAGGATAAGTGGAGGGCAGAGAAACCCAAGGCAAAGAACAAAAAGGGCCACTGTACAGCAAAATTCTAAAAGGACAAAGGGTGTTAAAAAAACAAGCCTGAAGGCTTTGTGTCTTAATGCAAGGAGTATCCGCAATAAGGTGGATGAATTAACTGTGCAAATAGATGTTAACAAATGTGATTGAGATTACGGAGACGTGGCTCCAGGATGATCAGGGCTGGGAACTCAACATCGAGGGGTATTCAACATTCAGGAAGGATAGAATAAAAGGAAAAGGAGGTGGGGTAGCATTGCTGGTTAAAGAGGAGATTAATGCAATAGTTAGGAAAGACATTAGCTTGGATGATGTGGAATCTATATGGGTAGAGCTGCAGAACACCAAAGGGCAAAAAACGTTAGTGGGAGTTGTGTACAGACCTCCAAACAGTAGTAGTGATGTTGGGGAGGGCATCAAACAGGAAATTAGGGGTGCATGCAATAAAGGTGCAGCAGTTATAATGGGTGACTTTAATATGCATATAGATGGGGCTAGCCAAACTGGAAGCAATACGGTGGAGGAGGATTTCCTGGAGTGCATAAGGGATGGTTTTCTAGACCAATATGTTGAGGAACCAATTAGTGGGGAGGCAATCTTAGACTGGGTGTTGTGTAATGAGAGAGGATTAATTAGCAATCTCATTGTGCGAGGCCCCTTGGGGAAGAGTGACCATAATATGGTGGAATTCTGCATTAGGATGGAGAATGAAACAGTTAATGTAGAGACCATGGTCCAGAACGTAAAGAAGGGTAACTTTGAAGGTATGAGGCGTGAATTGGCTAGGATAGATTGGCGAATGATACTTAAGGGGTTGACTGTGGATGGGCAATGGCAGACATTTAGAGACCGCATGGATGAACTACAACAATTGTACATTCCTGTCTGGCGTAAAAATAAAAAAGGGAAGGTGGCTCAACCGTGGCTATCAAGGGAAATCAGGGATAGTATTAAAGCCAAGGAAGTGGCATACAAATTGGCCAGAAATAGCAGCGAACCTGGGGACTGGGAGAAATTTAGAACTCAGCAGAGGAGGACAAAGGGTTTGATTAGGGCAGGGAAAATGGAGTACGAGAAGAAGCTTGCAAGGAACATTGAGGCAGATTGCAAAAGTTTCTACAGATATGTAAAGAGAAAAAGGTTAGTAAAGACAAACGTAGGTCCCCTGCAGTCAGAATCAGGGGAAGTCATAACGGGGAACAAAGAAATGGCAGACCAATTGAACAAGTACTTTATTTCGGTATTCACTAAGGAGGACACAAACAACCTTCCGGATATAAAAGGGGTCAGAGGGTCTAGTAAGGAGGAGGAACTGGGGGAAATCTTTATTAGTCGGGAAATTGTGATGGGGAAATTGATGGGATTGAAGGCCGATAAATCCCCCGGGCCTGATGGACCACATCCCAGAGTACTTAAGAAGGTGGCCTTGGAAATAGTGGATGCATTGACAGTCATTTTCCAACATTCCATTGACTCTGGATCAGTTCCTATCGAGTGGAGGGTAGCCAATGTAACCGCACTTTTTAAAAAAGGAGGAAGAGAGAAAACAGGGAATTATAGACCGGTCAGCCTGACCTCAGTAGTGGGTAAAATGATGGAATCAATTCTTAAGGATGTCATAGCAGCGCATTTGGAAAGAGGTGACATGATAGGTCCATGTCAGCATGGATTTGTGAAAGGGAAATCATGCTTGACAAATCTTCTGGAATTTTTTGAGGATGTTTCCAGTAAAGTGGACAAGGGAAAACCAGTTGATGTGGTATATTTGGACTTTCAGAAGGCTTTCGACAAGGTCCCAAACAAGAGATTAATGTGCAAAGTTAAAGCACATGGGATTGGGGGTAGTGTGCTGAAGTGGATTGAGAACTGGTTGTCAGACAGGAAGCAAAGAGTAGGAGTAAATGGGTACTTTTCAGAATGGCAGGCAGTGACTAGTGGGGTACCGCAAGGTTCTGTGCTGGGGTACCAGCTGTTTACATTGTACATTAATGATTTAGACGAGGGGATTAAATGTCCTATCTCCAAATTTGCAGATGACACTAAGTTGGGTGGCAGTGTGAGCTGCGAGGAGGATGCTATGAGGCTGCAGAGCGACTTGGATAGGTTAGGTGAGTGGGCAAATGCATGGCAGATGAAGTTTAATGTGGATAAATGTGAGGTTATCCACTTTGGTGGCAAAAACAGAGAGACAGACTATTATCTGAATGGTGACAGATTAGGAAAAGAGGAGGTGCAACGAGACCTGGGTGTCATGGTACATCAGTCATTGAAGGTTGGCATGCAGGTACAGCAGGCGGTTAAGAAAGCAAATGGCATGTTGGCCTTCATAGTGAGGGGATTTGAGTACAGGGGCAGGGAGGTGTTGCTACAATTGTACAGGGCCTTGGTGAGGCCACACCTGGAGTATTGTGTGCAGTTTTGGTCTCCTAACTTGAGGAAGGACATTCTTGCTATTGAGTGAGTGCAGCGAAGATTCACCAGACTGATTCCCGATATGGTGGGACTGACCTATCAAGAAAGACTGGATCAACTGGGCTTGTATTCACTGGAGTTCAGAAGAATGAGAGGGGACCTCATCGAAACGTTTAAAATTCTGACGGGTTTAGACAGGTTAGATGAAGGAAGAATGTTCCCAATGTTGGGGAAGTCCACAACCAGGGGCCACAGTCTCAGGATAAGGGTAAGACATTTAGGACCGAGATGAGGAGAGACTTCTTCAACCAGAGAGTGGTGAACCTGTGGAATTCTCTACCACAGAAAGTAGTTGAGGCCAATTCACTAAATATATTCAAAAGGGAGTTAGATGAAGTCCTTATTACTAGGGGGATCAAGGGGTATGGCGAGAAAGCAGGAAGGGGGTACTGAAGTTGCATGTTCAGCAATGAACTCATTGAATGGCGGTGCAGGATAGAAGGGCTAAATGGCCTACTCCGACACCTATTTTCTAGGTTTCTATGTTTCTATGTTTATGTGTGACAGTACTGGTGGTGGGGAGGTTGGAGGTGTGACAGTACTGGTGGTGGGGAGGTTGGAGGTGTGACAGTACTGGTGTTGGGGAGGTTTAGGTGTGACAGTGCTGGTATTGGGGAGGTTGGAGGTATGACAGTCCTGGTGGTGGGGAGGTTGGAGGTGTGACAGTGCTGGTGGTGGGGAGGTTTAGGTGTGACATTGCTGGTAGTGGGGAGGTTGGAGGTGAGACAGTACTGGTGGTTCGGAGGTTCGATGTGTGACAGTACTGGTGGTGGGGAGGTTGGAGGTGTGACAGTATTGGTGGTGGGGAGGTTGGAGGTGTGACAGTACTGGTGGTGGGGAGGTTGGAGGTGTGGCAGTACTGGTGGTTGGGAGGTTGGATGTGTGACAGTACTGGTGGTGGGGAGGTTGGAGGTGTGACAGTACTGGTGGTGGGGAGGTTTAGGTGTGACAGTACTGGTGGTGGGGAGGTTTACATGTGACAGTACTGGTGGTGGGGAGGTTGGAGGGGTGACAGTACTGGTGGTGGGGAGGTTGGAGGTGTGACAGTACTGGTGGTGGGGAGGTTTACATGTGACAGTACTGGTGGTGGGGAGGTTGGAGGGGTGACAGTACTGGTGGTGGGGAGCTTTACGTGTGACAGTACTGGTGGTGGGGAGGTTTACATGTGACAGCACTGGTGGTGGGGAGGTTGGAGGTGTGACAGTACTGGTGGTGGGGAGGTTGGAGGTGTGACAGTGCTGGTATTGGGGAGGTTGGAGGTGTGACAGTACTGGTGGTGGGGAGGTTGGAGGTGTGACAGTACTGGTGGTGGGGAGGTTGGAGGTGTGACAGTACTGGTGGTGGGGAGGTTTACATGTGACAGTACTGGTGGTGGGGAGGTTGGAGGAGTGACAGTACTGGTGGTGGGGAGCTTTACGTGTGACAGTACTGGTGGTGGGGAGGTTTACATGTGACAGCACTGGTGGTGGGGAGGTTGGAGGTGTGACAGTACTGGTGGTGGGGAGGTTGGAGGTGTGACAGTGCTGGTATTGGGGAGGTTGGAGGTGTGACAGTACTGGTGGTGGGGAGGTTGGAGGTGTGACAGTACTGGTGGTGGGGAGGTTGGAGGTGTGACAGTACTGGTGGTGGGGAGGTTTACATGTGACAGTACTGGTGGTGGGGAGGTTGGAGGGGTGACAGTACTGGTGGTGGGGAGCTTTACGTGTGACAGTACTGGTGGTGGGGAGGTTTACATGTGACAGCACTGGTGGTGGGGAGGTTGGAGGTGTGACAGTACTGGTGGTGGGGAGGTTGGAGGTGTGACAGTGCTGGTATTGGGGAGGTTGGAGGTGTGACAGTACTGGTGGTGGGGAGGTTGGAGGTGTGACAGTACTGGTGGTGGGGAGGTTGGAGGTGTGACAGTACTGGTGGTGGGGAGGTTGGAGGTGTGACAGTACTGGTGGTGGGGAGGTTTACATGTGACAGTACTGCTGGTGGGGAGGTTGGAGGTGTGACAGTACTGGTGGTGGGGAGGTTGGAGGTGTGACAGTACTGGTGGTGGGGAGGTTTAAGTGTGACAGTACTGGTGGTGTAGAGGTTGGAGGTGTGACAGTACTGGTGGTGGGGAGGTTTAGGTGTGACAGTACTGGTGGTGGGGAGGTTTAGGTGTGACAGTACTGGTGGTGGGGAGGTTTAGGTGTGACAGTACTGGTGGTGGGGAGGTTTAGGTGTGACAGTACTGGTGGTGGGGAGGTTTAGGTGTGACAGTACTGGTGGTGGGGAGGTTGGAGGTGTGTCAGTAATGGTGGTGGGGAGGTTTAGGTGTGACAGTACTGGTGGTGGGGAGGTTGGAGGTGTGACAGTACTGGTGGTGGGGAGGTTGGAGGTGTGACAGTACTGGTGGTGGGGAGGTTGGAGGTGTGACAGTACTGGTGGTGGGGAGGTTGGAGGTGTGACAGTACTGGTGGTTGGGAGGTTTAGGTGTGACAGTACTGGTGGTGGGGAGTGTTTGCTAGTGCTGTTGGGGAGGAGTTAAACTAATATGGCAGGGGGGTGGGAACCAATGCCGAGAGACAGAGGGAAAGAAAAAGGAGGCAAAAGCAAAAGACAGAAAGGAGATGAGGATAATTGGAGGGCAGAGAAACCCAAGGCAAAGAACAAAAAGGGCCACTGTACAGCAAAATTCTAAAAGGACAAAGGGTGTTAAAAAAACAAGCCTGAAGGCTTTGTGTCTTAATGCAAGGAGTATCCGCAATAAGGTGGATGAATTAACTGTGCAAATAGATGTTAACAAATGTGATTGAGATTACGGAGACGTGGCTCCAGGATGATCAGGGCTGGGAACTCAACATCGAGGGGTATTCAACATTCAGGAAGGATAGAATAAAAGGAAAAGGAGGTGGGGTAGCATTGCTGGTTAAAGAGGAGATTAATGCAATAGTTAGGAAAGACATTAGCTTGGAAAATGTGGAATCTATATGGGTAGAGCTGCAGAACACCAAAGGGCAAAAAATGTTAGTGGGAGTTGTGTACAGACCTCCAAACAGTAGCAGTGATGTTGGGGAGGGCATCAAACAGGAAATTAGGGGTGCATGCAATAAAGGTGCAGCAGTTATAATGGGTGACTTTAATATGCATATAGATTGGGCTAGCCAAACTGGAAGCAATACGGTGGAGGAGGAATTCCTGGAGTGTATAAGGGATGGTTTTCTAGACCAATATGTCGAGGAACCAACTAGTGGGGAGGCCATCTTAGACTGGGTGTTGTGTAATGAGAGAGGATTAATTAGCAATCTCATTGTGCGAGGCCCCTTGGGGAAGAGTGACCATAATATGGTGGAATTCTGCATTAGAATGGAGAATGAAACAGTTAATTTAGAGACCATGGTCCAGAACTTAAAGAAGGGTAACTTTGAAGGTATGAGGCGTGAATTGGCTAGGATAGATTGGCGAATGATACTTAAGGGGTTGACTGTGGATGGGCAATGGCAGACATTTAGAGACCGCATGGATGAAGTACAACAATTGTACATTCCTGTCTGGCGTAAAAATAAAAAGGGAAGGTGGCTCAACCGTGGCGATCAAGGGAAATCAGGGATAGTATTAAAGCCAAGGAAGTGGCATACAAATTGGCCAGAAATAGCAGCGAACCTGGGGACTGGGAGAAATTTAGAACTCAGCAGAGGAGGACAAAGGGTTTGATTAGGGCAGGGAAAATGGAGTACGAGAAGAAGCTTGCAGGCGGATTGCAAAAGTTTCGACAGATATGTAAAGAGAAAAAGGTTAGTAAAGACAAACGTAGGTCCCCTGCAGTCAGAATCAGGGGAAGTCATAACGGTGAACAAAGAAATGGCAGACCAATTGAACAAGTACTTTATTTCGGTATTCACTAAGGAGGACACAAACAACCTTCCGGATATAAAAGGGGTCAGAGGGTCTAGTAAGGAGGAGGAACTGGGGGAAATCTTTATTAGTCGGGAAATTGTGATGGGGAAATTGATGGGATTGAAGGCCGATAAATCCTCAGGGCCTGATGGACTACATCCCAGAGTACTTAAGAAGGTGGCCTTGGAAATAGTGGATGCATTGACAGTCATTTTCCAACATTCCATTGACTCTGGATCAGTTCCCATCGAGTGGAGGGTAGCCAATGTAACCGCACTTTTTAAAAAAGGAGGAAGAGAGAAAACAGGGAATTATAGACCGGTCAGCCTGACCTCAGTAGTGGGTAAAATGATGGAATCAATTCTTAAGGATGTCATAGCAGCGCATTTGGAAAGAGGTGACATGATAGGTCCATGTCAGCATGGATTTGTGAAAGGGAAATCATGCTTGACAAATCTTCTGGAATTTTTTGAGGATGTTTCCAGTAAAGTGGACAAGGGAAAACCAGTTGATGTGGTATATTTGGACTTTCAGAAGGCTTTCGACAAGGTCCCAAACAAGAGATTAATGTGCAAAGTTAAAGCACATGGGATTGGGGGTAGTGTGCTGAAGTGGATTGAGAACTGGTTGTCAGACAGGAAGCAAAGAGTAGGAGTAAATGGATACTTTTCAGAATGGCAGGCAGTGACTAGTGGGGTACCGCAAGGTTCTGTGCTGGGGTCCCAGCTGTTTACACTGTACATTAATGATTTAGACGAGGGGATTAAATGTACTATCTCCAAATTTGCAGATGACACTAAGTTGGGTGGCAGTGTGAGCTGCGAGGAGGATGCTATGAGGCTGCAGAGCGACTTGGATAGATTAGGTGAGTGGGCAAATGCATGGCAGATGAAGTTTAATGTGGATAAATGTGAGGTTATCCACTTTGGTGGTAAAAACAGAGAGACAGACTATTATCTGAATGGTGACAGATTAGGAAAAGAGGAGGTGCAACGAGACCTGGGTGTCATGGTACATCAGTCATTGAAGGTTGGCATGCAGGTACAGCAGGCGGTTAAGAAAGCAAATGGCATGTTGGCCTTCATAGCGAGAGGATTTGAGTACAGGGGCAGGGAGGTGTTGCTACAATTGTACAGGGCCTTGGTGAGGCCACACCTGGAGTATTGTGTACAGCTTTGGTCTCCTAACTTGAGGAAGGACATTCTTGCTATTGAGGGAGTGCAGCGAAGATTCACCAGACTGATTCCCGGGATGGTGGGACTGACCTATCAAGAAAGACTGGATCAACTGGGCTTGTATTCACTGGAGTTCAGAAGAATGAGAGGGGAACTCATCGAAACGTTTGAAATTCTGACGGGTTTAGACAGGTTAGATGAAGGAAGAATGTTCCCAATGTTGGGCAAATCCACAACCAGGGGCCACAGTCTCAGGATAAGGGTAAGACATTTAGGACCGAGATGAGGAGAGACTTCTTCACCCAGAGAGTGGTGAACCTGTGGAATTCTCTACCACAGAAAGTAGTTGAGGCCAATTCACTAAATATATTCAAAAGGGAGTTAAATGAAGTCCTTACTACTAGGGGGATCAAGGGGTATGGCGAGAAAGCAGGAAGGGGGTACTGAAGTTGCATGTTCAGCAATGAACTCATTGAATGGCGGTGCAGGATAGAAGGGCTGAATGGCCTACTCCTGCACCTATTTTCTAGGTTTCTATGTTTCTATGTTTATGTGTGACAGTACTGGTGGTGGGGTGGTTGGAGGTGTGACAGTATTGGTGGTGGGGAGGTTTAGGTGTGACAGTACTGGTGGTGGGGAGGTTTAGGTCTGACAGTACTGGAATTGGGGAGGTTGGAGGTGTGACAGTACTGGTGTTGGGGAGGTTTAGGTGTGACAGTACTGGTATTGGGGAGGTTGGAGGTGTGACAGTCCTGGTGGTGGGGAGGTTGGAGGTGTGACAGTGCTGGTGGTGGGGAGGTTTAGGTGTGACATTGCTGGTAGTGGGAGGTTGGAGGTGAGACAGTACTGGTGGTGGGGAGGTTGGAGGTGTGACAGTATTGATGGTGGGGAGGTTGGAGGTGTGACAGTACTGGTGGTGGGGAGGCTTAGGTGTGACAGTACTGCTGGTGGGGAGGTTTAGGTGTGACAGTACTGGTGGTGGGGAGGTTTAGGTGTGACAGTACTGGTGGTGGGGAGGTTGGAGGTGTGGCAGTACTGGTGGTGGGGAGGTTGGAGGTGTGACAGTACTGGTGGTGGGGAGGTTGGTGGTGTGACAGTACTGGTGGTGGGGAGGTTTACGTGTGACAGTACTGGTGGTGGGGAGGTTTACGTGTGACAGTACTGGTGGTGGGGAGGTTGGAGGTGTGACAGTACTGGTGGTGGGGAGGTTGGAGGTGTGACAGTCCTGGTGGTGGGGAGGTTGGAGATGTGACAGTACTGGTGGTGGGGAGGTTGGAGGTGTGACAGTACTGGTGGTGGGGAGGTTTAGGTGTGACAGTACTGGTGGTGGGGAGGTTTACGTGTGACAGTACTGGTGGTGGGGAGGTTGGAGGTGTGACAGTCCTGGTGGTGGGGAGGTTGGAGATGTGACAGTACTGGTGGTGGGGAGGTTGGAGGTGTGACAGTACTGGTGGTGGGGAGGTTTAGGTGTGACAGTACTGGTGGTGGGGAGGTTTAGGTGTGACAGTACTGGTGGTGGGGAGGTTGGAGGTGTGACAGTACTGGTGGATGGGAGGTTTAGGTGTGACAGTACTGGTGGTGGGGAGGTTGGAGGTGTGGCAGTACTGGTGGTGGGGAGGTTGGAGATGTGACAGTACTGGTGGTGGGGAGGTTGGAGGTGTGGCAGTACTGGTGGTGGGGAGGTTGGAGATGTGACAGTACTGGTGGTGGGGAGGTTGGAGGTGTGACAGTACTGGTGGTGGGGAGGTTGGAGGTGTGACAGTACTGGTGGTGGGGAGGTTGGAGGTGTGACAGTACTGGTGGTGGGGAGGTTGGAGGTGTGACAGTACTGGTGGTGGGGAGGTTGGAGGTGTGACAGTACTGGTGGTGGGGAGGTTGGAGGTGTGACAGTACTGGTGGTGGGGAGGTTTACGTGTGACAGTACTTGTGGTGGGGAGGTTGGAGGTGTGACAGTACTGGTGGTCGGGAGGATATAAGAAAGGAGTCTGCAAATGGATAGGTTGCGGAGCAATGTGAAAGCTTCCTGCAGGAGATGGGCGTCCGAGAATATCATTTCTCAGCCACTGGGTGACACGTGGGTTAAACTTACATATACTTGCATTGGAGGCAGTTCAGAGAATGTTCACTAGGTTGATTCCTGACATGATGGGGTTGTCTTCTGAGGAAAGGTTGAGCAGGTTGGGCCTGTACTCATTGGAGTTTGGAAGAATGAGGTGATCTTATTGAAATGTATAAGATTCTGAGGGGGCTCGACAGGGTGGATGCAGAGAGGACGTTTCCCCTCCTGGGGGAATCTAGAACTAGAGGCTATAGTTTAAGCATAACACGCCGTCCATTTAAGATCGCGATGAGGAGGAATTTCTTCTCTCAAAGGGTTGTAAATCTGTGGAATTCTCTGCCTCAGAGAGCTGTGGTGGCTGGGTCATTGAATAAATTCAAGGAGGAGATGGACAGATTTTTGATCTACAAGGGAGTTAAGGTTGATGGGGAGTGGGCAGGGAAGTGGAGTTGAGGCCAATATCAGGTCAGCCATGATCTTCTTAAATGGCGGAGCAGGCTCGAGTGGCCGTATGGCCAACTCCTGCCCCTATTTCTTATGTTCTTATGTAAAGGAATCCCTTCCTTTCCCTCCAGTTAGAATCGTCGACATTCATTCACAGCCATGCCTGGGATTCAGGCCACTGAAGCTAGTTACTGTGAGAGACATGGGGCTTGGGGCTTGAGAGGACCTGGATGGTGAAACTGTTCTTCCATTCCTCCTTGACCTTGTGGACTTATCCAATCCCAACTAGACTGATGTACGGATGCTAAAACTGGCCTCAATGGGCTAGGAAGTGAGGGCACGGGGGGAATACCCAAGGGTTACCACGCTTGATCACCACACACTGACCCTTGCTGGATGATGCGTGACTGTGGGGATAGCAATGGGCTTTGCTGTAATGCTCTCCAGCCAGCCGATACCTAATAGAGATCCTGCAAATCCCCTGGGAGGACAGACGCACCAACATTAGCGTCCTCGACCAGGCCAACATCACCAGCATTGAAGCACTGACCACACTTGATTAGCTTCGCTGGGCAGGCCACATTGTCCGCATGCCAGACACGAGAATCCCAAAGCAAGCACTCTACTCGGAACTCCTTCACGGCAAACGAGCCAAAGGTGGGCAGAGGAAGGACACCCTCAAAGCCTCCCTGATAAAGTGCAACATCCCCACTGACACCTGGGAGTTGCTGGCCAAAGATCGCCCTAAGTGGAGGAAGTGCATCCGGAGGGTGCTGAGCACCTCGAGTCTCATCACCGAGAGCATGCATAAATCAAGCGCAGGCAGAAAGAGCGTGCGGCAAACCAGTCCCACCCACCCTTTCCCTCAACGATTATCTGTCCAACCTGTGACAGGGACTGTGGTTCTCGTATTGGACTGTTCAGCCACCTAAGGACTCATTTTAAGAATGGAAGCAAGTCTTCTTCGATTCCAAGGGACTGCCTATGATGAATAAAGGTCTTTAAAATCATGAAAGGTTTTGAGTACAGGGGCAGGGAAGTGTTACTACAGTTGTACAGGGCCTTGGTGAGGCCACACCTGGAGTATTGTGTACAGTTTTGGTCTCCTAACTTGAGGAAGGACATTGTTGCTATTAAGGGAGTGCAGCAAAGGTTCACCAGACTGATTCCCGGGATGGCGGGACTGACCTATCAAGAAAGACTGGATCAACTGGGCTTGTATTCACTGGAGTTCAGAAGAATGAGAGGGGATCTCATAGAAACGTTTAAAATTCTGAAGGGTTTAGACAGGTTAGATGCAGGAACATTGTTCCCAATGTTGGGGAAGTCCAGAACCAGGGGCCACAGTCTAAGGGTAAGAGGTAAGCCATTTAGGACCAAGATGAGGAGAAACTTCTTCACCCAGAGAGTGGTGAACCTGTGGAATTCTCTACCACAGAAAGTTGTTGAGGCCGATTCACTAAATATATTCAAAAAGGAGTTAGATGTAGTCCTTACTACTAGGGGGATCAAGGGGTATGGCGAGAAAGCAGGAATGGGGTACTGAAGTTGCATGTTCAGCCATGAACTCATTGAATGGTGGTGCAGGCTAGAAGGGCCGAATGGCCTACTCCTGCACCTATTTTCTATGTTTCTATGTTTCTATGTTTCTATGATAGAATGGATACAGAGAGAATGTTTTCACTTGTGGGGAAGAGCATAACTAGAGGCCATCAATATAAGATAGTCACCAAGAAATCCAATAGGGAATTCAGGAGAAACTTCTTTACCCAGAGAGTGGTGAGAATGTGGAACTCGCTGCCACAGGGAGGGGTTGAAGCGCATATTATAGATGCATTTAAGGGGAGACTAGACAAGTGTATGAGGGAGAAGGGAATAGAGGATTATACAGATAGATTTAGATGAGGAAAGACGGGAGGAGGCTCGAGTGGAGCATAAACGCTGGCATGGACTGGTTGGGCCGAATGGCCTGTTTCTGGGCCGTATATCTGATGTAATCCTCTGTAAGCCCCTTGTGCAGGCTGATAAAGGAAAACTAGGATAAGGCACTGATGGTTGTTAGCTCCCATGGAATAGTATCTGGAGAGGAGGGAAGTCATGAGACTAGTTCAGATTAAGGCCCCTTGGGCAATTTAATAGAATCTTAGAATGATGAAGCACAGAAGGACGCCATTCGGCCCATCGTGCCTGTGCTGGCTCTTTGGTAGAGTGATCCAATCAGTCCCATTCCCCCTGTTGTTTCCCCAAAGCCCTGCACATTTTTCATTTTTAAATATTTATCCAATTCCCTTTTGAAAGTTACTATTGAATCTGCTCCCACCATTCTTTCAGACAGCACTGGAACTCGCTGCGTAAAAACATTCTCCTCATCTCCCCCTCTGGTTCTTTTGCCAATTACAGTGTATCTTAAACCTGTGTCTGCTGGTTACCGACCCTCCTGCCACTGGAAACAGTTTCTTGATGAGATCTCATCGTTGCAAGAGAACAAACGTGCTGATTTCCAATTACAGGAGGGGTGTCAGAACAATGCCTGTAGCCCTGGGGAAACTGGTCCTTAAAGCTCAGCCAAAGGGCCCAATCGCTGCTTATATTCCTTATTGTCTATTTAATTGCCGGGAGGTTTGGAAAGGGCTGTTCTGAGCGCTGTTGCCTCATTGCTGGATCAATCCTGCACCAGAACACCCAGACCTGCCCATATCAGCAGCCCGAGATATCTGGCAATCACTGGGAAAAAGGACAAAACTTCACGGTGGTCCCTGGGGTGCCACGGATAACAAAATCATTGGATATCCCTGGAACACAGTATCTGGCCCTCTCCTACATAAATGAAAGGAAAAGGCAGAAAAGAAAGAGAAACTTGCATTTCTTTAGCACCTTTTATAACCTCAGGACATCCCAAAGTACTTTTGGAGTGTGGTCACTGTTGTAATGTGGGAAACGCGGCAATCAATTTGCGCACAGCAAGCTCCCACAAACAGCAATGTGATAATGACTAATCTGTTTGTAATGTTTGTTGAGGGATAAATATTGGCCAGGACACCAGGGAGAACTCTCCTGCTCTTCTTGAAATAGTGCTGTGGGATCTTTTATGTCCACCTGAGAGGGCAGACGGGGCCTCGGTTTAACGTCTCATCCGAAAGATGGCACCTCCGACAGTGCAGTGCTTCCACAGTACTGTCCCTCCGACAGTACGGCACTCTCTCAGTACTGCCTCTCCGACATTGCAACTGTCCCTCAGTACTGCCCCTCCCATAGCGCAGCACTCACTCAGTACTGCCCCTCCGACAGTGCGGCGCCCCCTCAGTATTGCCCCTCCGGCAGTGCAGCGCTCCCTCAGTACTGCCCCTCCGACAGTGCGGCGCCCCCTCAGTATTGCCCCTCCGGCAGTGCAGCGCTCCCTCAGTACTGCCCCTCCGGCAGTGCAGCGCTCCCTCAGTACTGCCCCTCCGGCAGTGCAGCGCTCCCTCAGTACTGCCCCTCCGACAGTGCAGCACTCCCTCAGTACTGCCCCTGTGACAGTGCAGCACTCCCTCAGTACCGCCCCTCCGACAGTGCAGCGCTCCCTCAATACTGCCCCTCCAACAGTACAGCACTCCCTCAGTACCGCCCCTCCAACAGTGCAGCACTCCCTCAGTACCGCACTGGAGTATCAGTCTGGATTATGTGCTGACGTCTCTGCAGTATTTTTCAAAAGCACATTTCGATAAAACTCCCCTCAGATGCTCTCTGTAAAAAGAGGCCCCAAATCTAACGAGGCGATCACAACGAATTCTCAAACCCGTTCAATGTTGCTGAGTTAGAATTGTCACGGTGACCTAACTCGATGTGCTGCACGATCTTGGGATACAGGGCTCTGTAGAAGGAATTGGGAGGTGTCCCACTATCTGCAGGTTTTAGCTTAAACAAATACTGATCCCTGGAAGAGAGATCGGAAGATGGAGATAAGACAAGTGTAGCAGATTTGGACATTTCGCTGCTCCCTTAAAAAACTGGAGTGCCTATTGACAACCCTGTGCTAGCCAATGTGTGGGAGGTGGGGCGAGAACACAGCAAACAAGAGTATTTTACCGCAAGCAAAGTTGATTCACTCAACAGTCTATTTCAAAAGTGCCTTTGCGAACTACAGCAAACAGAACTCAGGACCAAAACTACAGCCAGTCTCCCGATAACAGCAGGAAATTTCTCCAGCACAATGGGAGGATAGTTACATAAGATGAGTGAGGTGCATCAAATCAATCCCAGTCGCTGACAGCAGTGAGGTCTCCAGGCGGGACTGATGGGAGAATTACCCAATCATCACAATCATGACCAGCAATAGTGGTGCCTCAATCCAAACAATTTCTCTACCCAAATATAGTCTAGCCGGTTACCTCAGATCATATCATTCATTTTGAGCTCGGGTGATTCTTTAACCTAATGGTTTTCAATCTTAAATGAATGCACACACTCCCTGTAAATACTGACACACTCCACGGGGACCCCCTGTAATTACTGACACACTCCTGGGGACCCCCTGTAATTACTGACACACTCCCCAGGGACCCCTGTAAATACTGACACACTCCCCGGGGACCCCCTGTAATTACTGACACACTCCCAGGGACCCCCTGTAAATACTGACACACTCCCCGGGGACCCATTGTAAATACTGACACACTCCCGGGGACCCCCCGTAAATACTAACACACTCCCGGGACACCCTGTAATTACTGACACACTCCCGGGGACCCCCTGTAATTACTGACACACTCCCAGGGACCCCCCGTAAATACTAACACACTCCCGGGACACCCTGTAATTACTGACACACTCCCGGGGACCCCCTGTAAATACTGACACACTCCCCGGGGACCCACTGTAAATACTGACACACTCCCGGGGACCCCCCGTAAATACTAACACACTCCCGGGGACCCCCTGTAATTACTGACACACTCCCGGGGACCCCCTGTAAATACTGACACACTCCCGGGGACCCCCGTAAATACTAACACACTCCCGGGGACTCCCTGTAAATACTGACACACTCCCAGAGACTCCCCCCTGTAAATACTGACACACGCCCGGGGACCCCCTGTAAATACTGACACACTCCTGGGGACCCCCTGTAAATACTGGCACACTCCCGGGGAGCCCTGTATCTACTGACACACTCCCGGGAAGCCCCTATAAATACTGACACACTCCCGGGGACCCCCTGTAAATACTGACACACTCCCGGCGACCCCCTGTAAATACTAACACACTCCCGGGACACCCTGTAAATACTGACACACTCCCAGAGACTCCTCCCTGTAAGTACTGACACACTCCTGGGGACCCCTTGTAATTACTGACACACTCCCAGGGACCCCCTGTAAATACTGACACACTCCCGGGGACCCCTTGTAATTACTGACACACTCCCAGGGACCCCCTGTAAATACTGACACTCTCCCGGGGATCCCCTGTAAATACTGACACACTCCTGGGGACCCCCTGTAAATACTGGCACACTCCCGGGAGCCCTGTATCTACTGACACACTCCTGGGGAGCCCCTATAAATACTGACACACTCCTGGGGACCCCCTGTAAATACTGACACAATCCCGGGGACCCCCTGTAAATACTAACACACTCCCGGGGCACCCTGTAAATACTGACACACTCCCTGAGACTCCTCCCTGTAAATACTGACGCACTCCTGGGGACCCCCTGTAAATACTGACACAATCCCGGGGACCCCCTGTAAATACTAACACACTCCCGGGGCACCCTGTAAATACTGACACACTCCCTGAGACTCCTCCCTGTAAATACTGACACACTCCTGGGGACCCCCTGTAAATACTGACACACTCCCGGGGACCCCCTGTAAATACTAACACACTCCCGGGACACCCTGTAAATACTGACACACTCCCAGAGACTCCTCCCTGTAAGTACTGACACACTCCTGGGGACCCCTTGTAATTACTGACACACTCCCAGGGACCCCCTGTAAATACTGACACACTCCCGGGGACCCCTTGTAATTACTGACACACTCCCAGGGACCCCCTGTAAATACTGACACTCTCCCGGGGATCCCCTGTAAATACTGACACACTCCTGGGGACCCCCTGTAAATACTGGCACACTCCCGGGAGCCCTGTATCTACTGACACACTCCTGGGGAGCCCCTATAAATACTGACACACTCCTGGGGACCCCCTGTAAATACTGACACAATCCCGGGGACCCCCTGTAAATACTAACACACTCCCGGGGCACCCTGTAAATACTGACACACTCCCTGAGACTCCTCCCTGTAAATACTGACACACGTTGGGGACCCCCTGTAAATACTGACACACTCCTGGGGAGCCCCTATAAATACTGACACACTCCTGGGGACCCCCTGTAAATACTGACACAATCCCGGGGACCCCCTGTAAATACTAACACACTCCCGGGGCACCCTGTAAATACTGACACACTCCCTGAGACTCCTCCCTGTAAATACTGACACACGTTGGGGACCCCCTGTAAATACTGACACACTCCCGGGGACCCCCTGTAAATACTGACACACTCCCAGGGACCCCTTGTAAACACTGACACACACCACCAGGCTTGCCTATTCCTAGTTCTGAAGGTCGATGTTAGCTACCCAGAGAAGAGGAGGAGCTGTCACAGCACACATGGAGCTTGTCGAGCGACTCAGATGGTGCTTGCTGCCCCTTGCCCCAACACCTCCTTACCAGCCTCTCTGTTCTGCACGTCTTTTCCAAAGGGTATCTGTGCAGACCATCCGCTCGATCAGCTTCTTCCAGAGCATCCCATTGGAGGTGACGTGGAGCCAGTCTCTGGGCACCTGCTCCGTTGCCCACAGCAACTGTGCGCATAAGTACAACAGGATGTTCTCCCCGATGTGCTCCAGACCCCTCGCTGCCAGACAAAAGCAGGAAACCGGGAATCAAACATTATCTCTCTAATGTATTTGCTTCACGGGTTCTTTGCTTGAGAATTCATTGCAACACATTGCTATTAAGAACTAGTTGGTTCATTAGCAAAAGGTTTAACAATCACACTACATATTACCAATTCATCCACCAGGCTCTCAACCATCTGCCTCATTGTGCATCCCCTGAACCCAACTGGCTGGGGTTTTATTGAGTCTTGTGAACATCATGTGACTGGCTAAGCCCCTCACAACTCAACAGCTCTACAACTATTTTAGTTGATCTGTAAATCAAATGCCACCTTATTAAGGGGCACTAAAACCGACAAATAAACAAATTAACGTTTGACCATCAACTTAAATTAAAATTTAGTTGCTGGGGTTGATGATGCACTCCAGTCCCTCCGGTGCCCACCTCTCGCGGAAGGCCGCGAGCGAACCGGTGGACACCGTGTGCTCCATCTCCAGGGACACCCTGGCTCGGATGTAACCACGGAAGAGAGGCAGGCAGTCGGGCTGAATGACCCCCTCGACCGCCCACTGCCTGGACCGGTTCATGGCCACCTTGGCCATGCCCAGGAGTAGTCCTATGAGGAGGCCTTCCGACCTGCCCGCTCCCCTCCGCACAGGATGCCCAAAGATCAGGAGCGTGGGACTGAAGTGCAACCAGAATGTGAGGAGCAGCCCCTTCAATAATGGAAGAGGGGCTGCAACCTCACACACTGAACATAGACGTGGAACACAGACTCAACAGCTCTACAAACCTGTCAGCATGCTCACCGGTACATTACAAGCTCCAATTACTGTCGCTCTGCTTCCTGTCTCCCCCCTCGCCCCCAGCCCCACCTGACTCCTCGCCAGAGACCCAGCATGCGGGCTCCCGCTGGTTCAGTGTCCACGAGTGCGCGGTGAGGGTATCGCTGGACGCCCAATCCCGCCCGCGCTCACTCACACACACACAAGCCTTAAGATGGCAGAGCACTCCGGAACTCTAGTCAGGTGACCTGTTCCCTCTTTATTTGTACACAGCACTGGCTGCAGTGCCACAGTAGTCCACAGGTGGAGCCATATATATTACAGGGAGGAGGCCATTCGGCCCCTCGAGCCTGTTCCGCCATTCAATCAGATCATGGTTGACCTGCTACCTCTTCTCCATTTACCCATCCTGGTACCATCCCAGTAAATCTCCTCTGCACCCTCTCAAAGGCCTTAGCATTCACCCTAACGTGTAGTGCCCAGTACTGGATTCAGTACTGCAGCTGAGGCCGAACCAGTCTCCCCGGTAATGGGAGCCGCACTGCCATTTTAGCAGGACTCCAAGCACGGTGCACTGGCAGAAAAAGCTGCCCATGGCATCGTGCAGTGGGAGCAAGATTTGTTCAGCTGAATTTCACCATCGGTGGGTGGCGGGGAGTGGGGGGGAACAGGGGCGGATTAACCATGGGGAGGATTAACCATGGGGAGGATTAACCGTGGGGCGGATTAACCGCGGGGCGAATTAACCACGAGGCAGATTAACCACGAGACGGATAAACCGCGAGGCGGATTAACCGCAGGGCGGATTAGCCACGGAGCGAATTAACCGCAGGGCGGATTAACCGCAGGGCGGATTAACCGCGGGGCGGATTAACCACGAGGCAGATTAACCACGAGGCGGATAAACCGCGAGGCGGATTAACTGCAGGGTGGATTAGCCACGGAGTGAATTAACTGCGGGGCGGATTAACTGCAGGGCGGATTAACCACGGGGCGGATGGGGCTGCAGCCCCAGGCCCACCAAATAAATGTAGGGAAAAAAATACAAGGCCTCCCAAATAGACAGAATAGAATCGACAATAAGAGAGGAAAAACAAGACTGAGGAAAATAGATTCACTTGTTTATACCTATTACAGATGTACCTATATACACGAATGTACCTATATACACAAGTGCACTATATACACTAATGCACCGATATACAGAAGTACCTATATACACTAATGTACCGATATACACTAATGTACCTATATACAGAAGTACCTATATACAGAAGTACCTATATACACTACTGTACTGATATACACTAATGTACCTATATAGAAACATAGAAACATAGAAAATAGGTGCAGAAGTAGGCCATTCGGCCCTTCTAGCCTGCACCGCCATTCAATGAGTTCATGGCTGAACATGCAACTTCAGTACCCCATTCCTGCTTTCTCGCCATACCCCTTGATCCCCCTAGTAGTAAGGACTTCATCTAACTCCTTCTTGAATATATTTAGTGAATTGTCCTCAACAACTTTCTGTGGTAGCGAATTCCACAGGTTCACCACTCTCTGGGTGAAGAAATTCCTCCTCATCTCGGTCCTAAATGGCTTACCCCTTATCCTTAGACTGTGTCCCCTGGTTCTGGACTTCCCCAACATTGGGAACATTCTTCCTGCATCTAACCTGTCTAACCCCATCAGAATTTTAAATGTTTCGATGAGGTCCCCTCTCATTCTTCTGAACTCCAGTGAATACAAGCCCAGTTGATCCAGTCTTTCTTGATAGGTCAGTCCCACCATCCCGGGAATCAGTCTGGTGAACCTTCGCTGTACTCCCTCAATAGCAAGAATGTCCTTCCTCAGGTTAGGAGACCAAAACTGTACACAATACTCCAGGTGTGGCCTCACCAAGGCCCTGTACAACTGTAGCAACACCTCCCTGCCCCTGTACTCAAATCCCCTCGCTATGAAGGCCAACATGCCATTTGCTTTCTTAACCGCCTGCTGTATCTGCATGCCAACCTTCAATGACTGATGTACCATGACACCCAGGTCACTTTGCACCTCCCCTTTTCCTAATCTGTCACCATTCAGATAATAGTCTGTCTCTCTGTTTTTACCACCAAAGTGGATAACCTCACATTTATCCACATTATACTTCATCTGCCATGCATTTGCCCACTCACCTAACCTATCCAAGTCGCTCTGCAGTCTCATAGCATCCTCCTCGCAGCTCACACTGCAATCCAACTTAGTGTCATCCGCAAATTTGGAGATACTACATTTAATCCCCTCGTCTAAATCATTAATGTACAGAGTAAACAGCTGGGGCCCCAGCACAGAACCTTGTGGTACCCCACTAGTCACTGCCTGCCATTCTGAAAAGTCCCCATTTACTCCTACTCTTTGCTTCCTGTCTGACAACCAGTTCTCAATCCATGTCAGCACACTACCCCCAATCCCATGTGCTTTAACTTTGCACATTTGTATCTATACAACTATATACTAATGTACCTATACACACAAATGTACCGATATACAGAACAGAATATGTACTAGATTGTTTTATTTCACATGTTATTGAGAGAAATTTACATATATGTATCGGAATCTAGCATTGCAATGTTACCAGAACCAGAATATATACATACTTGATACAGAATATCTGCTTTTGTTGTTGAATACACTGGCCCATGTTTCCATACTCAGAATCAGAATCACATCCGGAATGTAATGAACATGAACAAACAGAACTATTGGCCCATGTGGACCAGTTTGCCCCCGGCCCATTAGGCCCTGAATCCAGCCGTGGGGAGGTGGGAAAACATCGGCGGTGTGTGCTCTGATGACGCACTTAGGATGGATCGGCAGCAGTGGAGTGGTGGGGGATGGTGGGGAGGGGGGAGCGGGTCACCGCCGGGATACCACGGGAGCGGAATTCTCAAAATGGCGGCCATTACACGAAAAATCGGCGGCCATTCCACCCCACAACGTGACAGGCATTAAGGAAAGGGGCGATTTCAGCCCCTATGCCTCTACTAATAAAG
Organism: Pristiophorus japonicus; assembly: GCF_044704955.1. Lineage (NCBI taxonomy): Eukaryota > Metazoa > Chordata > Chondrichthyes > Pristiophoridae > Pristiophorus > Pristiophorus japonicus. The sequence continues at coordinate 230,442,055 of NC_091979.1, read as the reverse complement.
TCAAGGGTCCCATATGCTGAAAGAATTATTCAGCTTTCACTGTCGAAAGGAAAGCACAATCCAAAACGCTTTAAGAATCTAGGGAAGAGATATTTAATAATTCATTAGAAAAAGGTGTAGTGCCAGAGGACTGGCAGATAGCTAACATAATATCTATATTTAAGAAAGGGTATAGAACATGTCCAGGGATAGAACATTGACCAGTCAGCTTAACATCGGTGGCAGGAAAAATAATGGAATCCTGACTAAAGGAGAAAATAAAAGAACATCTAGAAACCAAAAATATAATAATGAATAGTCAGCATGGATTTCAGAAGGGAAAGTATTGCTTGACCAACCTCATTGAACTTTTAGAAGAGGTAACAGAGAGAGTAGACAAGGGTAATGCAGTAGATGTAATTTATCTAGATTTTCAAAAGGCCTTCGATAAGGTACTCCATAATAGACTGATGAACAAGGTCAGAGAATGTGGAGTCAGGGGACAAGTAGCAGAATGGATCGCTAGCTGGCTTCAAGACAGAAAGCAGAGAGTGGGAGTAAAGGGTAACTATTCACAGTGGCAGAAGGTGGGTAATGGTGTTCCACAAGGATCAGTGCTGGGACCACTGTTGTTTACTATATATATTAACGATTTAGACTTTGGAATCAAAAACACAATTTCTAAATTTACGGATGACACCAAATTGAGGGGATAGTCAATACTGAGGAGAACTGCAACAAATTACAGGAGGACATTAATAAACTTGCAGAATGGGCATGTCTTTGGCAAATAAAGTTCAACACAGATAAATGTGAGGTATTACATTTTGGTAGGAAGAATAGGGAGGTCACTTATTACTTGGAGGGTGAGAGTCTGGATGGGGTAGAGGAACAAAGGGATCTCGGAGTACAAATACACAAATCACTAAATGTAGCAACACAGGATAGCAAGGCCATAAAAAAGCAAACCAAGCACTAGGGTTTATTGAAAAGTAGGGAAGTTATGCTAAACCTGTATCGAACCTTGGTTAGACCAAACTTGGAGTACTGCATACAGTTCTGGTCGTCATATTATAAAAAGGATATAGAGGCACTGGAGAAGGTGTAGAGAAGATTTACAAGGATGAGACCAGAAATGTGAGGATATACATATCAGGAGAGGATGAACAGGCTGAGTCTCGTTTCTCTTGAAAAACGAAGGCTGTGAGGGGTGACCTAATAGAGGTCTTTAAAATGATGAAAGGTTTTGATCGAGTGGATACAGAGAGAATGTTTCCTCTTGTAAGGAAGAGCATAACTAGAGGCCAACAATATAAGTTAGTCACCAAGAAATCCAATTGGGAATTCAGGAGAAATTTCTTTACCCAGAGAGTGGTGAGAATGTGGAACTCACTGCCACAGGGAGTGGTTGAGGTGAATAGTACAGATGCATTTAAGGGGAGGCTAGACAAGCATATGAGGGAGAAGGGAATAGAGGGTTATGCTGATAGATTTAGATGAGGAAAGACTGGAGGAGGCTCGAGTGGAGCATAAACACCGGCATGGACTGGCTGGGCCGAATGGTCTGTTTCTGTGCTGTGGGTGTGTGAGAGGGAGAGGAAGAGAGTGAGAGAATGAGAGAGAGTGCAAGAGAGTGAGAGAGTGAGAGAGTGTGAGAGAGAGTGAGACTGTGTGAGAGAGAGAGAGAGAGAGAGAGAGTGAGAGAGAGTGTTTGAGAGAGAGAGAGGGTGAGAGTGTGAAAGGGAGAATGAGAGAGTGTGTGTGAGAGAGAGTGAGAGGGAATGTGAGTGAGAGAGAATGAGAGAGAGAGAGAGAGAGAGACTGTGAGAGTGTGTGTGAGAGAGAGTGAGAGAGAGTGTGTGAGAGGGAGAGGGAGAGAGTGAGAGAATGAGAGAGAGTGTGTAAGAGAGAGAGTGTGTAAGAGAGAGAGTGAGAGAGTGAGTGAATGAGAGAGTGTGTGAGAGAGAGAGTGAGAGCATGTGATACAGAGTGTGTGTGTATGAGAGAGAGACTGAGTGAGTGTGAGCTGGAGAGAAAGTGAGGGAGAGTGAGAGAGAGAGTGAGGGAGAGTGAGAGCAGAGAGAGAAAGAGAGAGAGAGAAAGAGTGAGAGAGATGATGAGAGAGTGAGTGACGGAGTAAAACAGAGAATGAGAGTGAGAGAATGGGAGAGAGTGAGAGAGAGAGGATGAGAGTGAGAAAGCAAGAGTTAGAGAGTGAGAGAAAGAGAGGTGGAGTGAGAGAGAGAGCGAGATGGAGAGAGAGATGGTGGGAGAGAGATGGTGGGAGAGAGTGAGAGAGAGAGGAATAAAATGACGAAAGAGAAGAGACTTCCATCTGAGGGAAGTGGGCTGGATTAGGGGTGTTAGATTAGATAGCGCCTCTCCATTCTGCTAAAGCTGCTACCTTTCCAGGAATTGAATTAATTGATAAACTGCACAGAGTTAATGCCAAAGAATGAGAATGAGCAACAAAAGAGGCCTGTCCGATCTGGGGCCTCATAAGCTGCAGACTATCTATAACTCGGCATCAGAGAGGAGCCTTGCGGGAGGCTTAAGTGAATAATTGAAGAATTTGCAGGAGTTTACAGAACCCGTGACTTTTTATAAATTAATTTGATTCTGATTGTTAAATCACATTTCATAAATTGCAGCGCTGAAAATGAATAGTTATCGTGCCAAGGCAGAGCACGCTTGATGCAAAAATTCCCTTCAGTCAGAAATAGCTCTCACAGGGAGGGGTAGGGGAGAGGGGTCACTGCCATGTGACTAAAACAGAGGTGCATTGTGAGCAGAATGGGGGCAGTGCCTTCACCGTCTGCCCACTACACACAACAACAACAACTTGTATTTATATAGCGCCTTTAACCTAATAAAATGTCCCAAGGTGCTTCACAGGAGCGTTATCAGAAAAAGAAATCTGACACCGAACCACATAAGGAGATGTTAGGGCAGATAACCAAAAGCTTGGTCAAAGAAGTAGGTTTTATGGAGAGGCAGAGAGGTTTAGGGAGTGAATTACAGAGCTTAGAACCTCGGCAGCTGAAGGCAAGGCCAGCAAATGGTGGAACAATGAAATTCACAGATTTTCAAAAGGCCAGAATAGGCGGAGCGCAGATGTCTAGGGGAATTATAGGGCAGGGGAGATTTTAGAGATAGTGAGGGCCAGGCCATGGAGGAATTTGAAAAGAGGGATGAGAATTTTAAAATTAAGGCATTGCTTAACTGGGAGCCAATGTAGGTCAGCGAGCACAGGGGGTGATGGGTGAGCGGGACTCGGTGCGAGTTAGGACATGGACAGTGAGCACGGGGGTGATGGGTGAGCAGGACTTGGTGCGAGTTAGGACAAGGGGCAGCGAGCACAGGGGGTGATGGTAACGCGGGACTCGATGTGAGTCAGGACACGGACAGTGAGCACAGGGGGTGATGGGTGAGCGGGACTTGGTGCGAGTTAGGACAAGGGGCAGCGAGCACAGGGGGTGATGGGTGAGCGGGACTCGATGTGAGTCAGGACATGGACAGTGAGCACAGGGGGTGATGGGTGAGCGGGACTGGGTGAGAGTTAGGACACAGACAGTGAGCACAGGGGGTGATGCGTGAGCGGGACTCGGTGAGAGTTAGGACACAGACAGTGAGCACTGTGGGTAATGGGTGAGCAGTACTCGGTGCGACTTAGGACATAGACAGTGAGCACTGTGGGTAATAGGTGAGCGATACTCGGTGCGAGTTAGGACACAGACAGTGAGCACAGTGGGTGATGGGTGAGCGGGACTCGTGAGAGTTAGGACACAGACAGTGAGCACAGTGGGTGATGGGTGAGCGGGACTCGGTGCGAGTTAGGACACAGACAGTGAGCACAGTGGGTGATGGGTGAGCGGGACTCGGTGCGAGTTAGGACATGGGGAGTGTGTTGGAATAGTCAAGTCTAGAGCTGATAAAGGCCCGGATGAGGGCTTCAGCAGCAGATAAGTTGAGATAAGGGCAGAGACGGGCGATATTACGAAGGTGGAAATGGATATAAGGTAGGAAGCTCAAAAAAGACACCAAGGTTGTGAACAGACTTGGTCAGCCTTCATCATCATCATTATCATAGGCAGTCCTTCGAAATCGCGGAAGACTTGCTTCCACTCTAAAAGTGAGTTCTCAGGTGACTGTCCAATATGGGAATTACAGCCTCTGTCACAGGTGGGACAAACAGTGGTTGAAGGAAAGGAAGGGTGGGGAGTCTGGTTTGCCGCACGCTCTTTCCACTGCCTGCGCTTGATTTCTGCATGCTCTCGGCGATGAGACTCGAGGTGCTCAACGCCCTCCCGGATGCACTTCCTCCACTTAGGGCGGTCTTTGGCCAGGGACTCCCAGGTGTCGGTGGGGATGTTACACTTTATCAGGGAGGCTTTGAGGGTGCCCGTGAAACGTTTCCTCTGCCCAGCTGGGGCTCGCTTGCTGTGTAGGAGTTCCGAGTAGAGCACTTGCTTTGGGAGTCTCGTGTCGTGCATGTGAACGATGTGGCCCGCCCAACGGAGCTGGTCGAGTGTGGTCAATGCTTCAATGCTGGAAATGTTGGCCTGATCGAGAACACTGACGTAAGTGTGTCTATCCTGCCAATGGATATGCAGGATCTTGCGGAGGCAGCATTGGTGGTACTTCTCCAGTGCTTTGAGGATCCTGCTGTTCATAGTCCTTGTCTCTGAGCCATATAGGAGGGCGCGTATCACTACTACCCTGTAGACCATAAGCTTGGTGCCGGGTTTGAGATTCTGGTCTTCAAACACTCTCTTCCTCAGGCGACCAAAGGCTGTATTGGCACACTGAAGGCAGTGTTGGACCTCGTCGTCGATGTCTGCCCTTGTTGACAGTAGGCGCCCGAGGTATGGAAAATGGTCCACGTTGTCCAAGGCTTTGTCATGGATTTTGATAATCGGGGGCGGGGGGGCGGGGGGTAGTGCTGTGTGGCAGGGGTAGGTTGGTAGAGGACCTTTGTATTGTGTTCCTAACACAGATGAGGCTGCACACAGGGAGGTTCGAGTAACAGTGACCTCATTATTAAGACACTCCAGAGTGAGGAACAGGCCTTAAGGGCCGGCTTATATACAGTGCTCCCAAGGGATGCTGGGATCCCTTGGGACTTCAGGGGATGCGCTCCCTGGTGGCGGAACATGGGAGTGCATGCTTTACAGATACACAACATCACTCACCCCCAAAGTCAAAGTGAAAGCTATTTACAAGGTGAGGCGGTCGGGAGCCGTTCTTTCCCTGGTGGACCACCTCGGTACAAATATCTGTTCTGGTGTGTTGGCTGTGCCCTCACTGGGCTGGCGTGTTGTTGGCCCTGCAGGGCTGCTGGGTGAGCCTGGCCTTGTTGGGCGTGATGGGTTCAATTTCCTGATCATGCAGGTTGGGGTGAACCAGCGAGAGTCTGGTTTTAAGTGTCCTTTTCATGAGTAGCTCAGCCGGGGGCACCCCTGTGAGTGAGTGGGGTCTCGTGCGGTAGTTGAGCAGTACGCGGGACAGGCGGGTTTGGAGTGGGCCTTCTGTGACTCGTTTAAGGCTCTGTTTGATTGTTTGTACTGCCCACTCTGCCTGTCTATTGGAGGCTGGTTTAAACGGGGCCGAGGTGACATGTTTGATCCCATTGCGGGTCATGAATTCTTTAAATTCGGCACTGGTGAAACATGGCCCGTTGTCCATGACCAGTATGTCAGGCAGGCCTTGGGTGGCAAACATGGCCCTCAGGCTTTGAATGGTGGCGGTGGTGGTGCTTCCCGATATTATTTCACATTCAATCCACTTTGAAAAAGCATCCACCACCACCAGAAACATTTTACCGAGAAACGGGCCCGCATAGTCGACATGGATCCTCGACCATGGTCTGGCGGGCCAGGACCACAAACTAAGTGGTGCCTCTCTGGGCGCGTTGCTCAACTGAGCACACATGCGGCATTGCTGCACACAGGACTCTAAAACAGAGTCGATACCGGGCCACCACACGTGGGATCTGGCTATCGCTTTCACCATTACTATACCCAGTTGTGTGCTGTGGAGATCCAAGATGAACGTCTCCCTGCCCTTTTTTGGTAGCACTACGCGGTTACCCCACAACAGGCAGTCTGCCTGAATGGACAGCTCGTCCTTTCACCGCTGGAACGGCTTGATTAGCTCTTGCATTTCAACGGGGATGCTGGCCCAGCTCCCATGCAGTGCACAGTTTTTTTATTAGGGACAGCAGAAGATCTTGGCTGGTCCAAGACCTAATCTGGCGGGCCATGACAGGTGATTTATCATTTTCAAACGCTTCCATGACCATCAACAAGTCTGCGGGCTGCGCCACCATCAATAAGTTTGCAGGCTGCGCCATTTCCACCCCCGTGGTGGGCAATGGTAGCCGACTGAGAGCATCCGCACAGTTCTCGGTGCCTGGCCTGTGGCGGATGCCCACCTTTGTATGTGGGCTGAGGCATTAGTATTTAGCCCCTTGTTTTCAGCGAACAGGGATATGAGGGGCTTGTGATCGGTTTCCAGCTCAAATTTGAGGCCAAACAGGTACTGATGCATTTTCTTTACCCCGAACACACACGCTAATGCCTCTTTCTCAATCATGCTGTAGGCCCTTTCGGCCTTAGACAAGCTCCTGGAGGCATAGGCAACAGGTTACAACTTCCCCGCAACGTTAGCTTGTTGTAATACACACCCGACTCCGTACGATGATGCATCACAGGCTAGCACAAGTCTTTTACACGGGTTATACAATACAAGCAGCTTGTTGGAGCATTAAATGTTTCTGGCTTTCTCAAAAGAAATTACTTGTTTTTTTTCCCCATACCCAGTTCTCAGCTTTACGCAATAACACATGTAGGGGCTCTAAAAGGGTGCTTAATCCCAGTAGGAAGTTACCAAAATAGTTGAGGCGTCCCAGGAACGACCACAGCTCCGACGTTCTGTGGCCTGGGCGCGTTCCTGATAGCCTCTGTCTTGGCATCTGTAGGCCGAATGCCGTCCGCCACGATCTTTCTCCCAAAAAACTCCACTTCTGTTGACCTCTTCAGTCGCAGCCCTACGCGATCCAGTTGCTGGAGGACCTCCTCCAGGTTTTGTAGGTGCTCGGCGGTGTCCCGACCCGTGACCAATATGTCGTCCTGAAAAACCACCATGCGTGGTACCGACTTGAGTAGGCTCTCCATGTTTCTCTGGAAGATCGCTGCAGCCGATCGAATTCGAAACGGGCATCTGTTGTAGATGGACAGTCCCTTGTGCGTGTTGATGCAGGTGAGGCCCTTCGAAGACTCCTCCAGCTCCTGCATCATGTAGGCCGAAGTCAGGTCAAGCTTGGTGAACGTCTTGCCTCCTGTCAGCGTCGCAAATAGGTCGTCTGCCTTAGGTAGCGGGTATTGGTCCTGTAGCGAGAAACGATTAATAGTTACTTTATAATGGCCGCAAATCCTGACCGTGCCATCACTTTTGAGTACTGGAACAATTGGGCTGGCCCACTCGCTGAATTCCACTGGGGAGATGATGCCCTCGCGTTGCAGCCTGTCCTGCTCGATTTGCACTCTCTCCCTCATCATGTGAGGTACCGCTCGCGCCTTGTGGTGAATGGATCGTGCCTCTGGGATCAAGTGGATCCGCACCTTCACCCCGGAAAAGTTTCCAACGCCTGGCTCAAAAAGGGAAAGAAATTTGTTCAGAGCCTGGATACATGAGGCCTTATCAACATGTGATAGTGCTCGGATGTCATCCCAGTTCCAGCGGATTTTGCCCAGCCAGCTCCTTCCAAGCAGTGTGGGGCCATCGCCGGGACAATCCAGAGTAGCAGTTCATGCACCATGCCCTCGTAGGTGACCTTGACCATGGCGCTGCCCAGGACAGTGATGAGCTCTTTGGTGTACGTTCTCAGTTTCGTGTGGATGGGGCTCAGGGCTGGTTGCACCACAGTCTCTCAAACATCTTTTTACTCATGATGGATTGGCTAGTGCCAGTGGCCAGTTCCATGGCTACGGGTAAGCCATTCAATTTTATATTCAGCATTATATGTGGACATTTCATCAAAAATGTTTGCACCCCGTGTACTTCAGCATCCGCCTCCTCTCTCTGAGGCTCAAAATTGCTTTGATCCACCATGGACCGATCTTCCTCTGCCACGTAGTGGTTAGCAGGTTTTGCAGAGCTTGGAGCTCGTTTGCAAGCTCGTTGGAGGTGCCCCATTGTGCCACAGCTCTTGCAAACATGAAGTGAAGTGGCATGAATAGGCTGAATGGAAGCCTCCACAACGCCAACAAGGTGTGAATTGCCTTGCATTCATCATTTAGTGCGGACTCTGAGTCATCTGTGTCACCTGAGGCCTGTTGGCAGTTGCAGACTCGTGGTTTCTGTCCTGTACATTTCTGCTCACAAACACAGTTCCAGTTAATTTATAAACATTGCTAGCACTTGTGTGCTGAGAGATTTGTTTGGTGTTATCACTGGTGGACATAAACGCCTGTGCTATCGCAATGGCCTTACTGAGGGTCGGTGTCTCTTCAGTCAAAGGTTTTTGTAGGATGGTCTTGTGGCCAATGCCCAGTACAAAAAAGTCTCTGAGCATCTGCTACAGGTAGCCATAAAACCCACATTGTCCTGCAAGTCACCTTAGCTAGGCGACGTAGCTCGCCACTTCCTGACCTTCAGATCGCTGGCACATGTAGAGCCGATACCTCGCCATCAGCACGCTCTCACTCGAGTTAAGATGCTCCCGAACCAGTGTACACAGCTCCTCATATGACTTATCTGTGGGTTTCACCGGAGGCAGAAGATTCTTCATGAGGCTGTAGGTTGGTGCCCTGCAGACCGTGAGGAGAACCGCTTTCCTTTTTGCAGCGCTTTCTTCTCCGTCCAGCTCGTTGGCTACAAAGTACTGGTCGAGCCATTCGACATCGGCTTCCCAGTCCTCACCCTCCGAGAACTTCTCCAGGATGCCCACAGTTTACTGCATCTTTGCGTTGGATTCGTATACTCGTCGCCAGTTATTGTGTTCCTAACACAGATGAGACTGCACATAGGGAGGTTAAAGTAACAGTGATCTCAATCTTTATTAAGACACTCCAGAGTGAGGAACAGGTTTTAGGGGCCGGATTATATACAGTGCTCCCAAGGGATGCTGGGATCCCTTGGGACTTCAGGGGATGTGCTCCCTGGTGGCGGAACATGGGAGTGCATGCTTTACAGATACACAACACTTTGTCTTACAGATGTTTAGTGTAAGGCCCATGCTCTCGTATGCTTTGGTGAAGGTGTTGACAATAGTTTGGAGTTCGGCCTCCGAGTGTACGCAAATGCAAGCGTCCGTCCATGTACTGTCGTTCGATGACAAAGGATGGGATGACCTTGGATCTAGCCTGGAGGCGACGAAGGTTGAATAGGTTCCCATTGGTTCTGTAGATTAGCTCCACTCCAGCGGGGAGCTTGTTAAGGGTGAAATGCAGCATTGCAGCAAGTAAAATCGAAAAGAGCATTGGTGCGATGACGCAGCCCTGCTTGACCTCAGTGCGGACGTGGATTGGCTCTGTGGTGGATCCATTTGTCAGGATCATGGCTTGCATGTTATTGTGGAGCAGGCGGAGGATGGCGACAAACTTTTGAGGGCAGTAGAATTTGAGGAGGACGCTCCATAATCCCTCATGGTTGACAATGTCAAAGCCTTTGTGAGGTCAAAGAAGGCCATGTACAAGGAGGGTCGGTACTGTTCCCTGCATTTCTCTTGCAGTTGTTGCGCAGTGAAGATCATGTCCGTTGTACCCCGTAGTCCGCATTGCGACTCTGGGAGCAGCTCTTCAGCCACAGGGAGAAGACGATTGAGGAGAATTCTTGCGATGACGTTCCCTGTGGCCAACAGCAGGGAGATTCCTTTGTAGTTACCGCAGTCGGACTTGTCCCCTTTTTTGAAGATTGTCACAATTATAGCATCTCTGAGATCTCCTGGCATCTCTCCTCCTTCCAGATAAGAGAAATTAGGTCATGTATTCGTGCCAATAGTGCTTCTCCGCCATACTTTAGTGCGTCAGTGTGAAAGGCAGAGTCTCAATTAAGGAGACCTTCGAAGTGCTCCTTCCAGCGGGCACTGACTGTCTCGGCATCCTTAATGAGTGTCTCCCCGTTCTTGGCCAGCAGTGGGATGGGGCCGTGGGTGCTTGGGCCGTAGGTGGTCTTCACTGCGCTGAAGAATCCTCGCACTTCATGGTTGTAGGCCAGCTACTGGATCTCTTGGGCTTTCTCCACCCACCATTTGTTCTTTAGGTCGCAGGTTTTTTGTAGTTTGCAGCCTGAGACAGTTGCCGGGAGGAGAGATGGAATCAGTGGAAAGGGAACGGAGGTTGTGGTGTGAACTAAAGACAATGGCTTCAGGCTTCCTGATGTTTAATTGGAGGGAATTTCTACTGATCCAGTGCTGGATGTCGGATAAGCATAGAGACAGTGGCAAGTTCGAGAGAGGTGGAGGAGAGGTCGAACTGGGTATCATCAGCGGATATGTGAAAACAGCAACTTTTATTTATATAGTGCCTTCACCGCAGTAAAACGTCCCAAGGTGCTTCACAGCAGTGTTATCTGACAAAAATTTGACACCAAGCCACATAAGTAGAAATTAGGGCAGGTGACCAAAAGCTTGGTCAAAGAGGTCGGTTTTAAGGAGCGTCTTAAAGGAGGAAAGAGAGGTAGAGAGGCGGAGAGGTTTAGGGAGGGAGTGCCAGAGCTTGGGGCCCAGGCAACAGAAAGCACGGCCACCGATGGTTGAGCGATTATAATCAGGGATGCTCAAGAGGGCAGAATTCGAGGAGCGCAGACATCTCAGGGGGTTGTGAGGCTGAAGGAGATTACAGAGATAGGGAGGGGTGAGGCTACGGAAGGATTTGTAAACAAGGATGAGAATTTTGAAATCGAGATGTTGCTTAATTGGAAACCAATGTAGGTCAGCGAGCACAGGGGGTGATGGGTGAGCGGGACTCAGTGCGAGTTAGGACATGGGGTAGCAGAGTGTTAGATCATATGATATGATATAATTGGCATCACAGAGACATGGCTGCAGGGTGACCAAGGCTGGGAACTCAACATCCAGGGGTATTTAACATTCAGGAAGGATAGACAGAGAGGAAAAGGAGGTGGGATAGCATTGCTGGTTAAAGAGGAAATTAACGCAATAATAAGGAAGGACATTAGCTTGAATGATGTGGAATCTGTATGGGTGGAGCTGCGGAATACCAAAGGGCAGAAAACGCTAGTGGGAGTTGTATACAGACCACCAAACATTAGTCGTGAGGTTGGGGATGCGTGCAATAAAGGTACAGCAGTTATCATGGACGACTTTAATCCACATATAGATTGGGCTAACCAAACTGTTAGCAATACGGTGGAGGAGGATTTCCTGGAGTGTATTAGGGATGGTTTTCTAGACCAATATGTTGAGGAGCCAACTGGAGGGCTGGCCATTCTAGACTGGGTGATGTGTAATGAAGAAAGGACTAATTAGCAATCTTGTTGTGTGAGGCCCCTTGGGGAAGAGTGACCATAATATGGTAGAATTCTTGATTAAGATGGAGAGTGACACAGTTAATTCAGAGAATAGGGTCCTGAACTTAAGGAAAGGCAACTTTGATCGTATGAGACGTGAACTGGCTAGAAATGACTGACGAATGATACTTGAAAGATTGATGGTGGATAGGTAATGGCAAACATTTAAAGAGCACATGGATGAACTTCAACAATTGTACATCCCTGTCTGGGGTAAAAATAAAATGGGGAACGTGGCTCAACCGTGGCTAACAAGGGAAATTAAGGATAGTGTTAAATCCAAGGAAGAGGCATATAAACTGGCCAGAAAAAGCAGCAAACCTGAGGACTGGGAGAAATTTAGAATTCAGCAGAGGAGGACAAAGGGTTTAATTAGAAGGGGGAAAATAGAGTATGAGAGGAAGCTTGCTGGGAACATAAAAACTGACTGCAAAAGCTTCTATAGATATGTAAAGAAAAAAGATTAGTGAAGACAAACGTAGGTCCCTTGCAGTCAGATTCAGGTGAATTTATAATGGGGAACAAAAAAATGGCAGATCAGTTGAACAAATACTTTGGTTCTGTCTTCACGAAGGAAGACACAATTAACCTTCCGGAAATACTAGGGGACCGAGGGTCTAGAGAGAAGGAGGAACTGAAGGAAATCCTTATTAGGCAGGAAATTCTGTTAGGAAAATTGATGGGATTGAAGGCCGATAAATCCCCGGGGTGTGATAGTCTGCATCCCAGAGTACTTAAGGAAGTGGCCCTATAAATAGTGGATGCATTGGTGGTCATTTTCCAACAGTCTATCGATTCTGGATCAGTTCCTATGGACTGGAGGGTAGCTAATGTAACACCACTTTTTAAAAAAGGAGGGAGAGAGAAAACAGGTAATTATAGACCAGTTGGCCTGACATCAGTAGTGGGGAAAATGTTGGAATCAATTATTAAAGATGAAATAGCAGCACATTTGGAAAGCAGTGACAGGATCGGTCCAAGTCAGCATGGATTTATGAAGGGGAAATCATGTTTGACAAATCTTCTAGAATTTTTTGAGGATGTAACTAGTAGAGTGGACAAGGGAGAACCAGTGGATGTGGTGTATTTGGACTTTCAAAAGGCTTTTGACAAGGCCCCACACAAGAGATTGGTGTGCAAAATTAAAGCACATGGTATTGGGGGTAATGTACTGACATGGATAGAGAACGGGTCGGCAGACAGGAAGCAGAGAGTCGAGATAAACGGGTCCTTTTCGGAATGGCAGGCAGTGACTAGTGGGGTGCTGCAGGGCTCAGTGCTGGGACCCCAGTTATTTACAATATACATCAATGATTTAGATGAAGGAATTGAGTGTAATATCTCCAAGTTTGCAGATGACACTAAGCTGGGTGGCGGTGTGAGCTGTGAGGAGGACGCTAAGAGGCTGCAGGGTGACTTGGACAGGTTAGGTGAGTGGGCAAATGCATGGCAGATGCAGTATAATGTGAATAAATGTGAGGTTGTCCACTTTGGGGGAAAACACAAAGGCAGAATATTATCTGAATGGCGGCAGATTAGGAAAAGGGGAGGTGCAATGAGACCTGGGTGTCATGGTACATCAGTCATTGAAAGTTGGCATGCAGGTACAGCAGACGGTGAAGAAGGCAAATGGTATGTTGGCCTTCATAGCTAGGGAATTTGAGTATAGGAGCAGGGAGGTCTTACTGCAATTGTACAGGGCCTTGGTGAGGCCTCACCTGGAATATTGTGTTCAGTTTTGGTCTCCTAATCTGAGGAAGGACATTCTTGCTATTGAGGGAGTGCAGCGAAGGTTCACCAGACTGATTCTTGGGATGGCAGGACTGACATATGGGGAGAGACTGGATCGACTGGGCCTGCATTCACTGGAGTTTAGAAGGATGAGAGGGGATCTCATAGAAACATATAAAATTCTGACGGGACTGAACAGGTTAAATGTAGGAAGAATGTTCCCGATGTTGCAGAAGTCCAGAACCAGGGGACACATCCAAAGGATAAAAGGTAAGCCATTTAGGACTGAGATGAGGAGAAACTTCTTCACTCAGAGAGTTGTTAACCCGTGGAATTCTCTACCGCAGAGAGTTGTTGATGCCAGTTCATTGAATATATTCAAGAGGGAATTAGATATGGCCCTTACGGCTAAAGCGTGTAGAGTTGCAAAATTCGGGGGAACACCCCCGCACCCCCCTCCCCGCGCCACCCAGCGCCCGCCCCCCCCCCCCCCCCCTCAGTGTTTGGACTCATTGGAAAGGAAATTTAATTTGTAACTATCTACCAGAAAGTTTGAGATCCTAAAGTGCACCTGGAAGAAACTGCGAATTTTAATCGAATTTGGGATTTTACAAGGCAGATTGGGTCTGTGTGGGCAGGGCTAAGGACAAAAGGAACTATACTTCAAAGAGGCCAGTTTGAGTATTGAAGCTGTCCGGGGTATTGAAGCTAAAGCAAATTGTCTGGAGAATTGTGGATACTCGAAAACCCTTCTCCCTAGGTGACATTAACATAGCAACAATTAACCCAGAGATAGCTCACCAGCATCCTGACCTGGAAAACCATTCCAGCATATACATAATAACAATGGCATATCCAGCACACATGGAAAACCCAAGCACAGACAGAAATTGCAAATACCAAAGCTAATATTTCCATCAAGGAAACAGATTTAAAAGATCGACACATTCGAGACAGGTTAACATTTAATGAGCCTGCCAAAATATGACAAAGAAATATCAAGTCCGCCAAAATTAAACAAAGACTCAGAGCTGATTTGGCGCGAAGATTAGAACAGCTCCAAAGGTATAACTGGGCCCTGCTTTAACAAAGGGTATGCTGTGCAATGCTATGGTATGCTATGCTATGTATCAGAGGGAGAAAGGAGAGAGACCACTGCAGCAGTTGTTACTAGCTTCTCCAGCCTCGACGTCCTGCAACCGAAAAGGAAGGAAGAACATTACCATCGCGGCAGCAACCGACCACAGCCAACGTGGTACTACCAAAACCACCGCGATCCACCAACTTCGAAACAAAACTCCGCAACGAAGAACCCGAAGAATCGAAAGTTTCCACTCTACCACCTAGGCCTGACTACCAACAGGTAAAAACATTACCTAAAGAGACTTCGAACCTATTTCTCACAAAAGAAAGTGGGTACTTACCCCATAGATCCAAAACGCGCCCTACCATATCAGCGGACACCACCCAACTGAAGATTGCGCAGTAAGAAGTCTTCTACGATGTTCAGGGTATGGCAAGCAGAACCTACAGAATCCAGCGAACCCCGAAATCGCGAACCACCGCCAACTACCAGTAAAGGATTGGTGAGCATAATCCCTGTTTGCCCTGGAGTTTAACCTAGTCAGTGTTAGGCATTGGGAGGTGGGAGATGTATTATTCACTGTAACCCCTTTGAATGTGTGATGTACTGTTCTTTGCTTGATTATAAGTTTGACATTGTATTTTCTTGCATTTAATAAAATTGAAGTTCTTTTGCACCAAACCAGTTGTCTCTTGCACTTGATCACATCCACCAAATAAATCCAGAGTCTAGAACCCAGGGAGTGGGAGCAATTCGAACTCAGAAGGTCAGAGGTGAACCTGAACCCACACACCACCCCTACAGAAATGGCGACCACAGCAGGACTCTGGTTTAAGGGATGTAATGCAGAGAGTGCTGTTTTGGAAGAAAGAACCAAGATGGCAGAGAGGATTTCCTCCTATGTGTACAAGAAAGTGAATGTCACTAAAGAATGGGTGCTTGATCTGTTGCACGCTAAACGTCCGGGAGACGCTGCGGCCCAGTGGACAGCAAGCAAGGATCATAAAGAATCGGTAGAATAGGCAATTTGTTTTGGTCTGTCTACAGCGACAGGTCCAACTCCTAGATAAAACCATCGAGTCACTGCAGGCAGAACTATGGGAATGTGCAGAGACATCACATGAAAGGGCTATGGCAGGAGGAAGGGTATGGGGAGAACTCCGTAAGCTGAAGCATGGAAAGGCGCAGCTAATAGAGAGGTTCAAGAACAGCCAGGACTATTTTCAGTGTCAGGTTACCGAGGTTAGGAATAATGAAAAGATACTGCGGGAGGAAAATACTCGCCTTACCCTTCAAGTAAAAGATTTGGAGGAGAAGTTAAGGGACATACAGGCAGCTTATAAAGTAGTCAGCACTAATGAGTTTGAGTCGGGAGACCACGGTCCCTGCCAGCAACAAATCAAGAGTTTAACTCTTGCTCTGTCCAAGGCAAAAGGCATGGCATACCTAATAAGCTCGGGTACAGCCCAGGTAAACTTGGAAGAGAAGGAGGAAACTGTTCAACCACCACCTGTGGCGCCGGTGACTATACCGGCTCGGCAGCAGGAGGGGCGAACAAGTTGCGGGGTGGACTGGGATAACAGACCATCACCTGTGGCACCGAGGTTCAGCTCGGTTTGGCAGCAGGGAGCGGTGGACAAGCCAGAGCAGGAAGAGCCAGAGCCGGGGCCGATGTGCCCGGTCCGGCAACAGAAGTTCGGCCCGCCCACCGGTGCTGGGGGTCAGGGACCCCTGGAAAGTCAATTTGTGGGTCCTCACACTACCCAACAACTTAGGGCTATGATAAGCCACCTGGGAAAGCTCACTCCAAAGGGAGACCCCTCGGTCAATTTATGAAAGTGGAACAGGCAGGGGATATTAACGGATGTGATGATGCTGAGATAGCAAAAATGCTTCTCTTCTCACTGGACGGCAAGCTGTACCAGTTCCTCTCTGCCGAGAGCAAAAGGGGGCAGAGGACATGTGCCGCCGTCCAGGAAGACATTCTAGAAGCTATGGCCTGTAATGACGGGAGTCCCTTCTCCAGAGTGGAGAAGACAGTGCAACTCACAGGGGAAACCCCACCGGCTTTCGCAGACAGACTGTGGCCTGTGTACCAGAGCGTCTGTGGAGGGGACCTCAACTGGAATCACCTAAGCCGGGACGAGAGAGCCCACTGGCTCCGAAACCTGGTGGCAAATAAGAGCAAAGGCTGAGGCCTGGTTTGACCTGAGAGATCCCCAGGCCACCGAACAGGGAGTGGTCAGGCAACTGATCCTAGCCGACTGGAACGGCAAGGGGATGGAAGAGCACCCACCCAAGGGAAGGGCCCACGAAATCAGACCTAGTCAAGATAAGAGGGAATGACACCACGATGGGGACAACCCCTCCAATACAAAATGTACCTGTTTTGGGTGCGGAAAGAGTGGGCACTGGAGAAAGGATTGTAGAAATCCATGGAAAAGTAGCACAGGGAAGAATTCTCTAGTTCCTGCCCAAACGACCGAGACTGAGAAGCCAGTCCCTCCCCACACGTTTGATACATTCATGACTGCGCTCCGAACAATGCTAGATGGCCCTGGGATGGTAACCGCCGTCACTGGTACCGAAATCTCAACTGTCCCATCCCATCCAAAACAGTGACTAGGACAGGCACAGCCTGTTCACCTGTGTTCCCTCGAGTATGATGCGTGGGGGAGACCGACCGTTCAGATGGAAGTGGAAAAGGTAAAGGGGACTTATCTGCTGGATACCGGTGCATCATGCACCCTTGTCTATGCAGCTAACCCCGCCACCTCACTTCTGTCTAGCAGAGTCCCTTACAGCTTGGTGGGTTTTACAGTTGCCGAGCAGGCTGGCTCATTCTCCGTTCCGCTCTCTATTCGTTTGGGAACACTCCGCACCAAGTGGACTTGTGTCCTATTGAAGTGGGAACAGGAAGGGAGGGGGATCCTGGGGGCTGACTTCATTCTAGGCCACGGGATGCTAGTGGATTTAAGAAATCACTGTCTTTGGGGGTCAGCCTGTACGGGACAGGAGAGTGAGGTGGTGGTTATCCCAGAAAAACGGGGAAAAGGAACGGTGTGCACCATGAAGCCAAAGGAAGGTTACGACCTTGAATCACTGGTCAGCAATACTCCGATGGAGTACCAAGAGTATGTGAGGGCGCACCTTGCAGCTTTTGCCACTCACAAACACGACTGTGGAAGGATAAGCGGGGTCGAGGTTAGCATAGATGGGGACTCTATGACCCAACCACAGAAACAGTATAACTTCCCCAGGGAGGCAGAGGCAGACATGGAAACAGCCTTTGGTTCTTTGGTTAAACAGGGGGCATTGAGACCAATAGCTACCCATGTGAACTCTCCATTGTAGCCAGTTAAGAAACCAGAAGTATTCCAGCCTCCACAACCACCTTCACAGTGCTGGATATTTCCAATGGGTTTGGTCTATCTCTTTAAGAAGGGAAGATCAGTACAAGTTTGTTTTTACCTTTAAAGGACAGCAATACACTTGGAATTGTTTCCCTCAGGGCTTCCACAACAGCCCTAGCATTTTCCACCAATGCTTGGCCAACTGTTTAAAGAGCTTCAGCAGACCCCAGCAGCTGGTACAGTATGTGGATGACCTGCTCCTGTTCACAGATGAGGGGGAGGAGCATGGCCCACTGCTGGCTGAACTGCTGGAGCTGCTGAAAGAAGAGGGGTTTAAAGTGAACCCCAAGAAGGCACAGATCGGCCAGAAGGAAGTCAAATTCCTGGGACTGGCTGTGCGCACTGGGGAGAGAGCCATTGACAAAGCTAGAAGGGAAGCAGTGCAGAAGTTACCCGCCCCCAACAGTGACAGGAGTAAGATCTTTTCTAGGGCTAACCGGGTACTGCAGAGACTTCATTGAGGATTATGCAGCCACAGCAGCCCCTCTGCTCCGACTCCTACACAAGGGAGTGGAGTGGGACTGGGACAAAGGTTGCGAGGCAGCATTTATCCAATTCAAGAAAGACCTGCAGACTGCGTCAGCTCTAGGGGCCATAGATGGGGGTCGAGAGTTTTTCCTGGAGATAGCAGCCAGTGGGGACAGCCTGAGCGCAGTACTCCTCCAAGAGCAACACGGCCGGCTGAGACCAGTGGTCTACTCCTCCAGGATACTCACGGACGTGGAGAAGGGATACACCAACTGTGAGCAGCACCTCCTAGCCACTCACTGGGCTGTGAAAAGATCACTGATCTTCACAGGGAGGGGGGCGGGGGGGTCCCCTATCACACTCCTTACCCACCCAAATGCTCTGGACGGGAGAATCAAGGACGGGACAGTGAGCAGTGCCCGCATTGCTCGCTGGACCCTGCTCCTCACCCAAATGGACCTAAGGGTAAAGGGTCTCTGCGAGCCAAAGCTCGCAGCCAACATGATCGATCCAGGGACAGCCCACCGGTGTTCCGTAGAAGAGGTATGGGAAATTAACATAGGTTTTTGGGCCAGGTTACACCCCATAGGCCGAGAGATACACTCACAGGCTGCGGAGTGTATGACGCAAATGCAGGCATTGCCCAGGCGATTAAACTCCCCAGTACTATGAGTGCTCAGCACGCTGAACTGTCAGCGGCGGTGTACGTGGTCACATACCCCGAAGAATTCCCTGCCCCATACACGATTTGCTCGGACAGAATGTTCATATGCAATTCGTGTACGAAGTACCTGGCTATCTGGTCCCGTCGTGATACTCCTCCGCAGACGGGAGACCCCTGGCAATTAAGCCCCTACTGGAAAAGATCATGACAGCCTTTGGGAAGGAAGGAAAGGTCTACATACATAAAGTGAAGGCACATTCCACCACTGAACCACGTAGTGAGGGAAACCAGCAGGCTGACATGTTGGCCAAGCAAGGTGCCCGCACGGGCAAGCTCTGGGATCTGTACAACCCAGGACCCATCGCAGCAGTCAGAGGCAGGATTGGGACGATAGGGAGGGCAGGGGTAGCATTGCCCCCGGACCTAAAAATGGTTCAGACCCAAGACCCCGTCCTCAAAACTGGCCTGAACATGCTAGCTAAAGGGGAAAGGATAGACGGCCTGTACGGTACAGCAACTATTGCCACTAAAGAAGGCATGCTGTTTAGGGAGGAGCAATGGGTGGTACTGCAACAACACCGGAGAGAATTCCTCCAGCTGGTCCACGAGGGTCCAGGAGCAGGACATCCCGGACCTGAGACCACTTGGCAACGAGTGGAACAGGCAGGGTGGTGGCCAGGACTCGGAACACATCCGCGAGTTCTGCGCCAGCTGTCTGGTGTGCGCGGCCAACAACCCCGACCCCCAGAAAATAAAGGTGTCTATGGGACATATCAGGAGGGTGGAGGGGTCCTGGCAGTCAATCCAGGTCGATTGCATCGGGCCCCTACCCACTGCCCAGGGAGGTTACAAGCACTGCCTAGTGTTGGTGGATGCATTCACCAAATGGGTGGAAGCCTTCCCATGCCGAACAGCCACTGCCCTGGGAAGGGAGGTGTTCTCCTGATGAGGACTATCCCAGTACGTGGAGTCCGACCAAGGGAGTCACTTCATCGGGCAGGTGATGCAGGAGACCCTTAAGGTGCTCGGCATCGAGTGGAAATGGCATGTTGCCCATAACCCGCAGTCATCCGGGCCTGTGGAGCGTTTAAACCGCACCATCAAAGAAAGGCTGCGCAAAGAGATGGGGGACTCACCCAAAGGGTGGGTAGAGGTCCTACCACTGGTCCCCATGGGGATCTGGACCAGCCAGTCAAAGAGCACGGGGTACTCCCCGTACGAGCTCATAACCGGCAGAGCCATGAGAACCCGCACCAATGTGTTAGCCCCGGGACTCACGGAAGGTCAGCTTAGGGAAGCGAACTGGGACAGCTTTGTCAGGAATCTGTTTGAACACCTTAAACAGATTCACTGGCAGGCTGCTAACAACATGGGAAAACAGCATCGGAACAACCGACTGCTGCTAGAACCCCGCAAGCACCACGAGTGGGAGATAGGGGACCAGGTTATGGTGAGAAACTACGCTAGAGTAGGGGTCTTTGAGGCACTGTACATGGGACTGTACCACACTGTCGACAAGGCAAACCCCATGGTCTATGCCATAAAATTGCCCCACCGAACAAATTGGTTTCACATAAACAAGTGCAAACTTTTCAACCCCAGGACAGCAGCTAAGCATAAGGGACAGCCAGGAAAGGTGAACCGTGCTAAAGATAGGGACCCTCAGCCAGTAGTCTCCGACTGTGGAGATCCCACAGGGGACGTGGCAGACCCACAGACTGTGCCTAGAGGAGCGGTGGACTGTGTTACTGGAGGGGCTAGCTCCCCAAACATTTGGGACTTGGACGCATCCCCAGCAGTCAGAGCCTTGAGAAGGACTCCCCGCACACCACGGCCTAAGACACCGTGGTCACCAGCACCCCAATTCAAATGGTTCAGCCCCGGAAGAGGGACCAGCCGCAAAGGGGTACCTAAGATCAGGGACCAGCCCGTGAGCAGGGACCCCCAGCCGGTAGCCTTGAGCGACGAGGGACCCCCAGAAGAGATAGTGGTGGACCAGCCACCAATTGGGAGTCCCCAGCCCGCAGCCCTCGACCAAGCAGAATCCCCAGGAGACGAGATGAACTGGGTAGCCACCTCCAAAGGAGCGGTGTGCTGTAGCACCAGAGGGGACGTTCCCCCGATAGTGTGGGACTCAGACCCACCTCCGATCAGGACACTCCGGATCCTGCGGTACAGGCTGACTTACTACCGGCCCCGTGGAAACCCAGAGGCCCAAGAAGAAAGGATAAGAACAGGAATTAACCTGGCCACCCGGAGACGGATGGCAGATGTACAGAAATAGCATGATATGAGTTAAAGTGTGTTTAATAAGAATATAGTGTAGTGTAGATTATGCGTGTAATGATTTCAGGTCACTACGACCGAAAAGAAACCACACGTATGGCAGGAGTGAAATGAGTGGAATAGGATAATAATGTTTTGATGAATATAGAATGTAAGAGTTTCAGCCGATAGCCGGTGACTAAATAGTGACATATGTACTAGTTATTGGGGAAAGGAATAGACTCCATCTTGTAGGCAGTTAAAGAGGCACTACAAGAACGATAAGAGTAAGATGAGACAAAAGTTGAATACAGACATCAGTTCCTACGGGAACTGGAAAAGACAGCCAGTTGATTAAAGACTTAATTGTGTTCTCCGAAAAGAAATGAGCCCAAATTGGAACTCGATCATCTTTTGTCAAGCCAGAGAGCTTTTCTCAGGGCTGGACAATCTGTTTTATGTGCCCCTACAGGAAGGAGAACAACATGAGAAGGGTCCTGATAAGGATGAGCAGCGGTGGCCGAGGAGACGTGGAAGAATCTCTCATTTAAGGGTGCTCAGGAGAGAGAGAGCACTGATCGTGACCACAGGGGGCAGCACACCGGGTGTGGCAGAGCTCGCCGTTTATGCCCATGAAGGGAGGTGGCCAGGGTGGCTGGGGTCCAATTCCACTCGCTACTCCAGCCAGGAAGGGTTTACCTATGGGGAGGCGTCCATTCCATGCCTCAGGATACAGGTCGTTGCTGCACGGGTCAGTTTTACGGAGGGAAAACGTGTGTGTTTGACTTGTAAAGGGCAGATTCCCCTGGGTAGATGGTGGTGGCTCAGGAGGCTGAGCAAGGACACGGGGGACCAGGAGTCTGACTGGGAAAGACTCGGTAATGACACATACCGTACCATCACGGGGACACGGGGAGGAGTGAAGGTGTGTTAGAACAAGTGGTGGGAGTCTGAACAGGGAATTTACATCTGCATGTGGGGGTCAGAGGAGACCTGTCCCACAGGCTTATCAATCGCCTTCGCCAGGCAATGGCAAGATGACGGGGAAGGGATGGGGTGGGATTCCAGCCTACACAGGTGTGCGGTTCCACACTCCCCACTCCCAATTAACTCTATCGAACTTAGAGCACACATTAAGAAACCCCTGCCCATGACCCCGCCAATGCGAACAATAATAGAAAGGTGTCCTACCACCACTAAGGGACCAGGGAACGGATTAGTATTGGTACCGACCAAAAAGTTATTATACTGGGGGTACACTATGCAGTAACTTCAGTTATCTTCAACCTTACCTGCATGGTGCCCGAAGGAAACAGAACAGCTATACCAGGCCCTACTTAGAGAAATGTTCAAGAAATTTTACGAGTTAGACTTTGGCAATGTAGACAAAGCAGATCTATACAGCCTATACGCTAAGGACACGATGGGCACAGGGAGACCTAGAAGGGGAACCTTGAACGACATTTTTACTGCATATAATACTGGATCCTCTGTGATAAATAGCCTAGATGATATAGAATTGCAAATGCAGAAAATTGGTCTAAAGAACCAACTGAGAAAGATCCTAAAAGAGGAAAACACAGTAGTAGGCTCCGAGCTACACGAGGACCAGGCTATGACAGTCCATTTAAAAGAAATTGTGACGAAGCTGGAAAAACATGCAGAAATAGTGAATGCACTCATATGGGAGGACAGGAATGCTTTGGACCAAGCTGCACAGAACGAGGTGTGCATGCTGTATGGGGCAAGGTTGTTGGGCGAGGGACAAGGTTTAGTCCCCTCCTGGATCAGCAACAAGCACCTCACAGCCCTCCACCCGTACAATAATTCACTAAGCCCATGCCAGCTCCGCCTAGCTTCTGAAGCCTACCCTGTCCCAGTAGATTGCGGGCGTTCTAATCACACCATCATGGGGATAGTACTAAGGATGCCGGTCATGGCTGGGACAGCCCGACCCGCACCGGTATACAGGGTGGAGAACATTGGAGTCATTCAAGGAGGGACACACGTTCGTTTCACAGTGGTTCCACCCTATGTCATAAAGTGGGAGCACGCTATGACGGGTACTGACCTCTCCGGGTGCCGGAGCCGGGGTGCACACATAATACTGTGTCCCCAGCACTTGAACGCCTATTCTAAACCAAAGTGCGGGTTTAAAGCTGCTGGTGCACAGCCTATTAACTGCACCATGGAAGTAATGGCACAAGTCCATGTTCTTCCACAAGTAGCATACATAAGGGCTGGGACATATTGTGTCACCACCAGTGCGCCCCATTACCAACATGGACACTTCTGGTGTCTGGTGAGTGACAGCAGTTTTTGCTTTAAACCTGAGGCTTCAGTTCAAGTGGCCCAGGAACGGATTGTCCCCATTCCTGAACCCTCCACTGTTCACCTCACTGTGAAGGAAAACATTACAAACCTGCAGGATTATGTTACACATTTTGGCTATGAAATTCCTCCTCTACCCGAACATCTTACCACTCTACTAGAAGCTGTAGTAATCTTACAAAAACATTTCTACACTCTAGAACAGAAAATTGAGATAGGGAGAAAAATTCTAGAAATCACAATTCCGCCTTGGTGGGACATTTTCAGAAATATAGAAGTTCCAGCTGGGATCCGAATCGCTTCCCACATTTTGGTTGTCTGTCAACTCACGATTATTCTTTACTTGTGGTGTCTCACTTGCCGAGTGAAATGCAGAGGCCGTCAGGTCAGGCACCAAAGGGTGCTGCACGCTCCCTGGCCAAACTTGGGGATCGCGCAGGGAGGAGTCACACCATATTACCATGTTTAATTTGTTTTAATTTTTACCTGCTGTAACAACACAGAGATTGAGTGTTGTAAGAATGTTACTTAAAAATGTGTTTGACTATGTACCTTTATTTTTACTGTAAAAGCAGAGTGATGGAGGGGTATTGGAACCCCTCTATGCTGTAACAGAATTGGAATGACTGTATTTGCCTGTAAACTGCATTGCATTTCAAAGGGGGATGCACGTTAAAGTTTTAGCTAGGTAAATACAGGGAAGTTTAACTCTCGGGAGATCAGGAATTTTGCTCACCTAGCATGACACTCAAGTATGTAGAGTATCACAGGGGGGACTGCAGAGTTGCAAAATTCGGGGGAACCCTCCCTCCACCAGTGTTTGGACTCATTGGAAAGGAAATTTAATTTGGAACTATCTACAAGAAAGCTTGAGATCCTAAAGTGCACATGGAAGAAACTACGAACTATAATCGAATTTGGGATTTTACAAGGCAGATTGGGTCTATGTGGGAAGGGCTAAGGACTAAAGGAACTATCCTTCAAAGAAGCCAGTTTGAGTATTGAGGCTATCTCGGGTATTGAAGCTAAAGCAAATTGTCTGGAGAATTGTGGATACTCAAATACCCTTCTCCCCAGGAGACATTAACATAGCAACAATTAACCCAGAGATAGCTGACCATCATCCTGACCTGGAAAACCATTCCAGCACATACACAATAACAATGGCATATCCAGCCCGCATGGAAAACCCAAGCACAGACAGACATTGCAAATAGCAAAGCTAATATTTCCATCAAGAAAACATCGACACATCCGAGACAGGCTAACATTTAATGAGCCCGTCAAAATATGACAAAGAAATATCAAGCCCGCCAAAATTAAACAAAGACTCAGGGCTGATTTGGCGCGAAGATTAGAACAGCTCCAAAGGTATAACTGGGCCCTGCTTTAACAAAGGGTATGCTGTGCAATGCTATGGTATGCTATGCTATGCATCAGAGGGAGAAAGGAGAGAGACCACTGCAGCAGTTGTTACTAGCTTCTCCAGCCTCGACGTCCTGCAACCAAAAAGGAAGGAAGAACATCACCATCGCGGCAGCAACCGACCACAGCCAACGTGGTACTACCAAAACCACCGCGATCCACCAACTTCGAAACAAAACTCCGCAACGAAGAACCCGAAGAATCGAAAGTTTCCACTCTACCACCTAGGCCTGACTACCAACAGGTGAAAACATTACCTAAAGAGACTTCGAACCTATTTCTCACAAAAGAAAGTGGGTACTTACCCCATAGATCCAAAACGCGCCCTACCATATCAGCGGACACCACCCAACTGAAGATTGCGTAGTAAGAAGTCTTCTATGATGTTCAGGGTATGGCAAGCAGAACCTACAGAATCCAGCGAACCTCGAAATCGCGAACCACCGCCAACTACCAATAAAGGATTGGTGAGCATAGTCCCTGTTTGCCCTGGAGTTTAACCTAGTCAGTGTTAGGCATTGGGAGGTGGGAGATGTATTATTCACTGTAACCCCTTTGAATGTGTGATGTACTGTTCTTTACTTGAGTGATTATAAGTTTGACATTGTATTTTCTTGCCTTTAATAAAATTGAAGTTCTTTTACACCAAACCAGCTGTATCTTGCACTTGATCACATCCGCCAAATAAATCCAGCGTCTAGAACCCAGGGAGTGGGAGCGATTCGAACCGCTCAGAAGGTCAGAGGTGGACCTGACCCCACACACCACCCCCTACAAGGGATCCAGGGGTATGGAGAGAAAGCAGGAAAGGGGTACTGAGGTGAATGATCAGCCATGATCTTATTGAATGGTGGTGCAAACTCGAAGGTCAGAATGGCCTACTCCTGCACCTATTTTCTATGTTTCTATGTTTCTATCACCTCTAGTTTACATAGGGTAGAATGTGGGAGGCCAACTAGGAGCGTTTTGGAATAGTCACGTCTAGAGGTAACAGAGACATGGATGAGGGTTTCAGCAGCGGATGAGCTGAGGCAAGGGCGGAGATGGGCGATGTTACGGAGGTGGAAATAGACGGTGTTGAAGGGCATTTCCATAGAGCAAAGGCACCTGTGGTATAATGTTAGAATTAAATATATGCGTGTAAAATAGTGGCAAGATATATATAAAGATGGCTGCCAGTGATTCAGCAAAGCACTAAGGGAGTGTAACTAGCAGAATTGACCACATTCCTAGTTACTGATAACTGTCGTTCCTCACACAGGAATACACAGAAAAGACAAACTCAGCAGATGTCTTTAATCAACAGACCTCCAGGCCCCAGACAAGATGTCCCGGTAGAATGATAGAACAATAGTACTCCTGTTACAGGATTAAGATAAGGAAACTACACAGAGACAGCACCCAAGGACAGTAAGATAAGGGAGGCCTGGACAATGTCACAAGACCATGAGTAACCCTTAGTAACACACGAGGCGATCACGATGGCACCTGATGTTTGGAGACCAATTCTATTGGCCTAATTGAATCTATATGTTATCTATAATCAATGTGATTGGATATGTCCAGCCGAAATGGGCTGAAGTAGCTGTAGTAAACTGTTGTAAAACATATAAATATCCATGAAATCTTCTGTTCGGTGGAGAGAAGTGCCTGGATGAACCAGTGGCTTCATCTCCCCACCGGCGTAATAAACCGTTTTGATGTATGGTACCGACCCAGAGTGACGAGTGATTCTTCCAGAAAACATTCGCACTTACAGTGGCGTAGCCGGTAGGATATTGCAGAGGTCGTTGGGACACTCCTGGAGAATCCGGGTGAGTATAAGTCTGTGTAAAACTAGCGGAGTGCTGGAGGTGAACGCACAGGTTGATCGACACGGATGGATGGTCCAGTATCTCACACAGCTAGCCTGAGCCTGAATTAAGAGGACTTAGTCCCACGTGACAGCCAGGATCAAGTAGGCATAGAGAACCCCCTGAGACCGTAGGTTGTGAGACGAGCGACACCTCCTGGACCCAGTAAGGGAATTGGCAGTCGATCCCGGGGGGTAAGGGACCAGGTGGTGTCCGGAGGCCGATGCAATATCTAACCTGCGAGAGGGGTCGGATCAACACGCAAAACAGTGGTAGGTAGTCGTTAAGGAGGCATAGGTCACTGCGGGAATTGCTTAAAGGTGCTTTAAGAATTGTCTAAGTTTGTGTAATAACAGACTTGTGACCTGACAGTAGCTAGAGACGGTCTACTACAAGTTGCGCTGAGCAAAAGTGGAACTCTGAGAGTAAGATTCCTAACGAGCTAATCATACCCAATTTGGCCAATGTAACAACAAAACTTGAGTGGGGACCCTTCGGGTCCCTTACCCGCCACTTGACGGAGAAACAGAAAAAGATGATAGCCCGAATGATTACATCAGACTGGAGACCCCATAACTCGCCGGAAGAACAGCGAGAGTGGTGGAAACAGGAAAAGAAAGATAAAGACGAAAAAGCCTTGGTCCTGATCCTCCGGGCCCATGTAATACTGACAGGAAAAGTAAACCAATATATAAAAAATAAAAGGGAGCAGGTAAATGTCACGTCCGGTCGGATTGTCTTGCCAACTCTAGCAAAGGGCGTGGACGCACCACCTAGTGACGAAGACATTGATTGGGGATTCCCAGACGAGGGGACGGATGGGCATGATCGGGTCGGAGGGGATGCCCTGCCCCCTCCATATGCCCCGACGTACCCAGCCAAAGCAGCCCCGATAAAACTAGAGTACATACCAGGGACCCCAGCGCAGCGCCCTGGACAAGGAGGACCGAGACGAGCCGCTCGACCCCCACAAGTAAAAATGACATACATCTCCCTATCTCCCGGAGATACAATGCAGCTGCTAGGCAAATTACCCGTCCTGGTGCCCCGGAGTAGCAATGTGGCTTTCTGGCAAAAAAATCAAAGAAATGCGCATTTGCCACCAACTCCACAGTCGGGATGTAGCGGGATTAGTTAGGACCAAGATGCCCGAAAACTACTGGGCGCGGTTACCTGCGGCTTATAGGGATGGGGTTTGGTGTGAGGACCTGTGCACTGACCAGCAACAGCAGGAAATAGACATAGAAGCATTTAAAGTAGAAGTTACAACAGCTTTATGGCAGGTCCCCGCGAAATGGAATTCGATAATAGGTGTAACACAAAAGGAAGGCGAAGGAGCACAGGGATATGGAACGAGGAAATTTGAAGCCTTCTTAACACATAGTGGAGTGCCAAATGTAGACAGGCAGAACCCAGCCTTCGTACAGCTGTATAAAGATGGGTTAAGCCCCGCACATCAAATTATACTGAAAACAGGGCGAGTGGCATTTAACAATTATGACGATCTGGGAAACTGGGCCACCGCGGAAGATAATCAGCAGAAATCTAAAGTGGCAGCCAACACCACAGAAACCTGTGTAGCAGCTGTCACAAAGGCACCGGAAGTGTGTTTTAATTGCCAAAAACCGGGACACCACCGTGCGGAGTGCCGTGTAGATTACAAAGTCCCACAGCGAGAGATTCGCCAAAAGTGCCGGAACTGTAGTAAACTGGAACATGAGATGAAGGATTGTTGGGCAGAAGGAGGGGGACGGGAGGGACAGGGACCCTACCCGGTACGGAGAAAAGAACAGGGATCTGACGAGAAAACGGTGGATGCTAGTAAACTGGGAAACCAGCAGCTGTTGGACATTATACAGCAGCTAACCCGGCAACAGACACGGCCCCAATGAATCGCAGCGGCCCCCAACCAGGGATACAGCCCTCATATGTGGGTCAACACATCATTAGGGGGCCGGCGATGCGACATGTTAATAGATACAGGTGCATCGGTGTCCCTGAACAACCTTGACCTAGCCACAACCCGACGATCAATTACTGTACAGGGAGTGGGAGCGAGCCAAGCCGTTGCATATCAAAGTGAATATCAATTACTAGATGTAGGCGGGATTATGTTACTGGTACAGTTATGGATATGTCCAAACCCGGAGGGTACTATATTAGGAATGGATTTGTTGAATGAGTTAGGCACGATAGTAGACGACCGAAATAGACAAGTAATTTGGACTGCGAGAAAGGAACATAAAGACAAAATCATCGGAAAATGTGTCCCGGTGAGGAATGTAACCACCGTAGGTAGTGCGGCCAAGTTAACTAGGGACTGGACTAAAGATGGGATGTTAGGATTAATATAGAAACATAGAAACATAGAAAATAGGTGCAGGAGTAGGCCATTCGGCCCTTCTAGCCTGCACCGCCATTCAATGAGTTCATGGCTGAACATGCAACTTCAGTACCCCATTCCTGCTTTCTCGCCATACCCCTTGATCCCCCTAGTAGTAAGGACTTCAGCTAACTCCTTTTTGAATATATTTAGTGAATTGGCCTCAACAACTTTCCGTGGTAGAGAATTCCACAGGTTCACCACTCTCTGGGTGAAGAAGTTTCTCCTCATCTCGGTCCGAAATAGCTTACCCCTTATCCTTAGACTGTATCCCCTGGTTCTGGACTTCCCCAACATTGGGAACATTCTTCCTGCATCTAACCTGTCTAAACCCGTCAGAATTTTAAACGTTTCTATGAGGTCCCCTCTCATTCTTCTGAACTCCAGTGAATACAAGCCCAGTTGATCCAGTCTTTCTTGATAGATCAGTCCCGCCATCCCGGGAATCAGTCTGGTGCACCTTCGCTGCACTCCCTCAATAGCAAGAATGTCCTTCCTCAGGTTAGGAGACCAAAACTGTACACAATACTCCAGGTGTGGCCTCACCAAGGCCCTGTACAACTGTAGCAACACCTCCCTGCCCCTGTACTCAAATCCCCTCGCTATGAAGGCCAACATGCCATTTGCTTTCTTAACCGTCTGCTGTACCTGCATGCCAACCTTCAATGACTGATGTACCATGACACCCAGGTCTCATTACACCTCCCCTTTTCCTAATCTGTCACCATTCAGATAATAGTCTGTCTCTCTGTTTTTACCACCAAAGTGGATAACCTCACATTTATCCACATTATACTTCATCTGCCATGCATTTGCCCACTCACCTAACCTATCCAAGTCGCTCTGCAGCCTCATAGCATCCTCCTCGCAGCTCACACTGCCACCCAACTTAGTGTCATCTGCAAATTTGGAGATACTACTTTTAATCCCCTCGTCTAAATCATTAATGTAAACAGCTGGGGCCCCAGCACAGAACCTTGCTGTGCCCCACTAGTCATTGCCTGCCATTCTGAAAAGTCCCCATTTACTCCTACTCTTTGCTTCCTGTCTGACAACCAGTTCTCAATCCATGTCAGCACACTACCCCCAATCTCATGTGCTTTAACTTTGCACATTAATCTCTTGTGTGGGACCTTGTCGAAAGCCTTCTGAAAGTCCAAATATACCACATCAATTGGTTCTCCCTTGTCCACTCTACTGGAAACATCCTCAAAAAATTCCAGAAGATTTGTCAAGCATGATTTCCCTTTCACAAATCCATTCTGACTTGGACATATCATGTCACCTCTTTCCAAATGCACTGCTATGACATCCTTAATAATTGATTCCATCATTTTACCCACTACCGATGTCAGGCTGACTGGTCTATAATTCTCTGTTTTCTCTCTCCCTCCTTTTTTAAAAAGTGGGGTTACATTGGCTACCCTCCACTCCATAGGAACTGATCCAGAGTAAATGGAATGTTGGAAAATGACTGTCAATGCATCCGCTATTTCCAAGGCCACCTCCTTAAGTACTCTGAGATGCAGTCCATCAGGCCCTGGGGATTTATCGGCCTTCAATCCCATCAATTTCCCCAACACAATTTCCCGACTAATAAGGATTTCCCTCAGTTCCTCCTCCTTACTAGACCCTCTGACCCCTTTTATATCCGGAAGGTGGTTTGTGTCCTCCTTAGTGAATACCGAACCAAAGTACTTGTTCAATTGGTCTGCCATTTCTTTGTTCCCCGTTATGACTTCCCCTGATTCTGACTGCAGGGGACCTACGTTTGTCTTTACTAATCTTTTTCTCTTTACATATCTATAGAAACTTTTGCAATCCGTCTTAATGTTCCCTGCAAGCTTCTTCTCGTACTCCATTTTCCCTGCCCTAATCAAACCCTTTGTCCTCCTTTGCTGAGTTCTAAATTTCTCCCAGTCCCTAGGTTCGCTGCTATTTCTGGCCAATTTGTATGCCACTTCCTTGGCTTTAATACTATCCCTGATTTCCCTTGATAGCCACGGTTGAGCCACCTTCCCTTTTTTATTTTTACGCCAGACAGGAATGTACAATTGTTGTAGTTCATCCATGCGGTCTCTAAATGTCTAAATATGTTAAGCTCTGCCTGATATCTGGGTGAAAGACAAACAGGACTGCGGACTCATTAATATATTACCAGAGAAGATTATAGGGCCAACTCACCCTCCCCACAAGCAGTACCTGATTAAACCTGAAGCCATACGGGCCACTGAGATCATCATAAAAGACCTGGTAGAACAAGGTATATTAAGACAAACAGTATGGATCACGAACTCCCCAATGTGGCCGGTGAAAAAGCCCGACAATAGCTACCGATTAACCATGGACTATACAGCCCTGAATAAAGTGACTCCCAAAAGGCCAGAAGGCCACGATCTTTAACGGCCTGAGTCCAGAACACAAGGTCTTTACTGTTCTCGACATTGCTAATGGATTCTGGTCGATCCCATTGTATCCCGAGTCCCAGGAAAAGTTTGCCTTCACTTCCCAGGGCAAGCAGTACACATGGACTCGACGCCCTCAAGGATTCCACAATAGTCCAAACATTTTCCATCGAGTCATGAGCCTTGGATCTAATACCGTACAACAGTACGATCCTACAATACATGGACGACATTCTCATAGCCTCGTCAAATGACCGAGAGCATCTGGGCGCCCTAACAGCGGTTTTGAGAATGTTAGGGAAAGCAGGGTTTAAGATAAATCCGAGGAAAGCACAAATGGGACAGACTAAAGTACGATACTTGGGGCACGACATTAATCAAGGAACTCAGACTCTCCCGGTCGATCGAAAAGTGGCGATTGCCGACATGCCTCGACCTACCACGGTGCGGGGCGTACGGCGGGTGATGGGGCTGTTCAACTATTGTAGGAGTTTCATTCCCCGGTTCGCAACAATTGCAGAACCCATTCAGCATTTAGTCAAGGGTGGAAAACCCGGAACAGATCAGGTAGAATGGGGAGTGGAACAGGAAGAAGCTTATAAACAATTAAAGGCTGGGCTGCTGTCAGCCCCTGCTCTAAAGTTACCACCAGACATGTCCAAACCATTCCACGTGTATTACAATCTGGAGGAGGGCTTTTACAGTGACCCAAGGAAAGGGGGGTGCAATGAGACCTGTAGCATATTACTCCACACAGGAGTCCCCGGTAGTAAAGGGACTCCATCGATGAGTAGCGGCCCTCGATTGTGCAGCATGGGCTGCAATAGTATGTGAGTCTGTGACAATGTCCGGACAGTTGGCTATACACACTAAGCATACGATAGTGGAATTGCTGAACACCGGAGGGTAAAAACAGTGTCAGATGCCCGATGGGCTACGTGGGAAACAGTATTGATACCCAAAGATCAATCAGAACGGATAATAAAAGATGTAGGGTTTCACCCAGCCGAAGGAATGGTGACTGAAGGCGAGCCCCACCAGTGTCAGATAGAGATAGATCAGGGAGAGGAGGGAGAAATAGCCGATGACCCCCTGGCCGACCCCGACCTGACCCTTTACATCGACGGATCCCGTCGGTACATCAACGGACAGTTTCGAACTGGATGGGCTGTGGTAGATCAAGACGGAACCACACTCTTGCGAGGAGGCTTGGAAGGGACAGTATCAGCTCAGGTAGCCGAACTCGTGCCGCTAACAGAAGCCTTGAAACTAGCGGAGGGAAAGCGCGTGAATGTCTTCACAGACAGTCGATACACGTTTGGGGTAGTTCACGACTATATGACAGCCTGGAATAGACGGGGATATATCACAGAAGATCGAAAGCAAAGAGCAACGGGGAAACATGCTAGCAGACCAAGCAGCCCGAAGCGCTGGGGAAGAGGCTGAGCCTCAGACTCTCTCAGTAGCCGCGATAGGGCCAGAGGAACTGAATATTCAGAAAGTGCAGGAGGGAAGTAGCCCAGAAGAACAGTCCAAGTGGGAACAACAAGGGGCGGTAAAGGGGGGAGATGGTGTATGGAGAAAGGGAAAACAGGTAGTGGTCCCACCATCTATCCAGACTGAGCGACTCAAACTACACCATGAACCGGATCATACCGAGCAGGATGGGACATTAAGTCGTTTAACAAAGGACTGGTGGTGGGCCGGAATAGGACGAGACGTAGCGAAGCTTTGCCAGCGCTGCTTGATATGCGCGCAGCATAATCCCGGAAAACCTATAAACGTTAAATTGGGACATCAGCCGCGTCCTAAAGGCCCGTGGGAAAACTTACAGATTGATTTCACCGGACCGTTACCCAACAGCAGGGGGAAGAAATATTGTTTGGTAATCATCGATCAGTTCACCAGATGGGTGGAGGCATTCCCCACTCGGGATTGTGGGGCTACCACCATGGCCTGTATTCTTGCCTTCGACATAATCCCACACTGGGGAGTACCCCTCCAAATTGATTCTGACCAAGACACACACTTTACAGGACAGGTCATGAAATGGGCGTGCAGACAATTAGGGATTCGGCAACGGTTCAATATCCCCTATCACCCCCAAAGTTCAGGGATGGTGGAACGCATGAATCGTACTCTTAAGACGGAAATTGCTAAGGCAATAGCTGAGACAGGAAAGGGATGGGTGGATGTTCTACCCTGTATATTAATGAGGCTTAGGGTCACCCCAAATCAAACGGGTCTGACCCCTTTCGAGCTAATGACCGGTAGAGCTATGAAACTCCCTGAGAATGTAACAGTGGGAGGGGAAGATATGGGACCCTTACGAGATCGATTAAACAATATGTTAAACAATTAGATTCACAGTTAAAAAAATTGCAACAGGAGGTGAGGGACCAGCAGACCAAATGAGACCTAGAGACCCAAGACCAGGGCACGACCGAACTGAACCTGCCACAGGTAGGGGATAAAGTCCTGGTACAAATCATTCCTGAACGCACGGGATTTTCCCCAAGGTGGATGGGGCCTTATGACATAATCTTAACTAGTGACACATGTGCGTGTGTTGATATGAAAGGAAAGGGCTGGTGGAAACACTGGTCCCAGTTGAAGAAATATAACTAAAACCATGTCGGACCCCGAAATAGTACCCCTCAGGGAGACCGCCTGGTATGCTGCTAAATATCAGGAGTGGCAAAACACATTAAAGGATGGAATGTTTGCAGGCATAATGGTGGCCCTAATATTGGTAGGAGTATGGATGGTATTTAGATGACTTACTGAGCAAGCTCAAGCCTTAGTATAGGACCGACGACCATACAGACGAGGACAGGTAGTGATAGAGATGGTACGGCTATAAAAAGTATGGATAACCTAAACTTCACCTCTAATTTTACAGAGCAATCTCAGCGTGAACAAATCAGTACCTAATACCTGGTGACGACCAGGCTATCTGTTTAAAGTTTTCAAATAAACCACCCACCGAGATGGAATTGCAGTGGCCATTTCAGCTCTGCAGCATGATACTAGGGATCTCGACACTCGTACAAGCGTCAGATAACTCGGATGGACTACGAGGGATGCAGCAAACGCAGGAAAGACATACTTACCCGAACTATGGGATCTTGTTTATTTTAACTGATGGAATATGCATCCCAGCAGCCAAAGACTGGAGCAAGGACAGAACGTATTTTAATGCTTGGCTGCAGGTACACTCCAGCAAAGACACAGTATGCATCCACTGCTCCACTGATACCAGGGTCAACTGTATCAGAAGGGAGGAGGCCAGGGGACCCGATAAGTGTACTTTCGAGATCATTTGTGCGCCCCCTGTCAAGCCCCAGCCGGCGGGCACTTACAGAAAGGGGGTGGGGGTGTGTGGCTATTATGAGGAGGTAGGGGCAGCCGCTGTATCTTTGTACGTATGTTTTTCACCTCCTCCGACGTTGCGCCCCATGGCGACCTCCACCTCATCCGAAATCTTACCAAGCCCCTCAATCACAATGGGACCGCAGAACGGGATTGTATTACTTAACAAAGGTGAACTATTATATGATAATGTTAAGCATGAAATTGTGCCGGTTCTGATCAATATCTCAGGCATATTGTAAGGAACAGGCAAGGAATATGTATAGTGTATTAAGTAAAGTTGTAATGCAGCAGGCTGCCGATGCCATGGGCGCCAGTAGGTTCCTGGGACAAGAGCAGATGCAAAGGAATAAGAGAGGAATAGTTAACAATGCTGCTATCGGCTTTAATACCGGGACCTCCATAGTAAACTCACTGGATATACAAGGGCTGAATGAAAAGGTGGAACAACTTAAAGGGGTGATGAGGGAACTACTAGAGCGGCAGAGCAGAATCAGAAAGACCAAGCCGATGTAGGAAGGGAAGGCATGGAACTACAGCTAGATGGAATTTCAATAATCGAGACACATGCCAAAACAATTAATTGCCTAATTGACAGAGAAAAGGAAGATGCCGGAAAGCTCCGACGGAGCAACTCTGTCACGCTTACGGTTTATGGATGGAGGGACAGATACGACACAATCTCGATAAGATCCAAAGGGGGGAGGTACCAGACTGGATAGACAGCTCACAACTGGCTCAGCTAGCCAAGCTGAAGGGGACACTGGATAACTGCACTCTGAAGGGACTAACCAGAGTATACCCAGCGATCCCAAACTGCCAAATGGGCACAGCTGCGGAAGTGGGGATTGTCTTGATGCTCCCTATAGTCGCACGAGACTCAGGTCTGTCTCCCCTTTATCAACTGGAGAATATCGGGATCGTACGCGGCACTGCCTCCCTCCGTTACTACTTAACCGCAGTCTCCGTGATCCATAGAGATAACACGCTATACGGTTTCTCCCTGACATGGTGCAAACAGAGGGGCGAGATCACGGTGTGCCCCCACTCGGTGGGACAGGGAGAACTAGATGAGTGTGGTTTTAATCGAACTGATGGATGCGTTCTGGAAATAGTACCTGCCCCCACACATTTTGCCCGGGCCGGGTATGGAGGCAAAGGGAGACACTGTGTCTCCACCACGGAACGTTCATTTCAGTATAAAGGCTTGCAATGCCAGATCCTGCAACCAAGCTTCTGTTTTCCACCCCTACGACCCGTTACTATAGGGCAAGCCCGCATTATCCATGTTAGACAGCGAGGTACCAAAATCATTAACGTTACCGATCAGCTCCATGATCACCTGCAGGACTATGACGAGCCAGAGCAGGCCCCTATACACCATTTAGTGGAAGTGTTAAGGGAACTAAGACTCAGAGTAGGCCAGTCTGTCAAACTCTACCACCAACTACAGATGAAGATTAAAATAGTGGAGAAAGACACCGACACAGAGTTGCAGGATGAGAGTTGGTGGAGGAGGGTGAATGTCAACATCCACCCCTGGAGCCGAATAATATCACATATACTGGTCGGGATACGGCTAGTCTTAGCATTAACATGGGGTGTCATGGCTTGCCTGTCCTGCAGATACTTTGCACAACAATGGAGGTTTATCACCAGAGCTCAGATAAGCAAGGAAGTCCGTGTGACAGACGAGAAGGGAAATTCGAACTATATCAATTTGATCTAAGCAACTGGGACTCCTGAAATCACATGACTGGCCAGCACGTTGAGGCAGGGAATACCAGGTGATACAAAAACATAAATAATATAAATTAGTGTCTGTTTAAGGAGCTAGGATTAGCCCCTTTACCGAAAGGGGGGATTGTTGAAGGGCGTTTCCATAGAGCAAAGGCACCTGTGGCATAAGGTTAGAATTAAATATGTGTGTGTAAAATGGTGGCAGGATATATATAAAGATGGCTGCTAGTGATTCAGCAAGCACTAAGGGAGTGTAGCTAGCAAAATTGACCACATTCCTAGTTACTGGTAACTGTCGTTCCTCACACAGAAATACACAGAAAAGACAAACTCAGCAGATGTCTTTAATCAACAGACCTCCAGGCCCCAGACAAGATGTCCCGGTAGAATGATAGAACAATAGTACTCCTGTATCAGGATTAAGATAAGGAAACTACACAGAGACAGCACCCAAGGACAGTAAGATAAGGGAGGCCTGGACAATGTCACAAGACCATGAGTAACCCTTAGTAACACACGAGGCGATCACGTTGGCACCTGATGTTTAGAGACCAATTCTATTGGCCTAATTGAATCTATATGTAATCTATAATCAATGTGATTGGATATGTCCAGCCGAAATGGGCTGAAGTAGCTGTAGTAAACTATTGTAAAACATATAAATATCCATGAAATCTTCTGTTCGGTGGAGAGAAATGCTTGGATGAACCAGTGGCTTCATCTCCCCACCGGCATAATAAACCGTTTTGATGTATGGTACCGATCCAGAGTGACAAGTGATTCTTCCAGAAAACATTCGGTCTTAGTTTTGCTGCAGATATGTGGCCACGTTGTGTTGCTGGATAATGTCACCGAGGGGCAGCATGTAAACGCAAAACAAGAGGGGCCCAAGGATAGATCCTTGGGGTCACCAGGTGACAGTGCGGGATCGGGAAGCTATTGCAGGTGATCCTATGGTTACAGTTGGAACGATAGGTTCAGGGAGGTTGGAGATGGAGCAGTAGTTTGCAAGGATGGAAGGGTCGGACGAGGGTTGTTTTTTTGAGGAGAGGGGTGCTGGTGGCAGATTTGAAGGAAAGGGGGACAGTACCTGAGGAGAGAGAACCATTAACAATATCCATCAACATGTGGGCAAGGAAGGAAAGCTGCATGGTCAGTGATTTAGCAGAAATAGGGTCGAGAGAGCAGGCGGTTGGTCTCATTGACAAGGTGAGCTTTGAAAGGGCAAGAGGGAAGATAGGAGAGAAATTAGAGAAATATACAAATTTAGGGTTAGGGCAGGGGAAACACGAAGATGAGATGAGATCCGGAGGGCAGTGAGAGCAGAAGCTGTTGAATGGATGTTCTTGATCTTTTTGACAAAGAAGTTCATGAGCTCCTCACATTTATTGTTGGTGAGGGAGGGGGAGGCAGGGAGGGTGGATTGAGGAGATGGTTAGTGGTGGAGAAGGGACGCTTGGTGTTATTTTTGCTGTCCTGGATGGTCTTAGATTAGTGGCCAGTTTTAGTGATGGAGAGCAGGAACTGGTGCTACTTTATATGATCTCACCAAATCTGGTGATGGATGATTAGATCATTTGTCCGCCAAAGACGTTGAAGTCTGCGTCCCTTGGACTAAAGGGATCGGAGATGAGGGCTATACCAGGGGGAATGACTAGGGTGAGAGCATGTAATTATTTTAGTGGGGACAAGGACATTGAAGCTGGTGGAGTGGGTGTGATTTAGTAAGTCAATAGCTGCAGAGATGTCATGGAGAATAGTAAGCCAAAGGCCAGGTAGTTGGGAATTAGAATGTGCAGTGGTTCGGGACTTGAGGAAGAGTTTCTTCCAGGGCGGAATACGAAAAGAAATGGGTTAAGGAGGGGGAAGGGGAATAAGGGTAGAGATTGATATAAGGAAATGGTCAGACACTGCCTTATCGCAGGTAAGGTATGATTTAGGTATAAGGGACGGGGAGCAGGGGAAGCGCATGGGGAATGTATGCCAGTCCCAGGCGGTCTTTCAGGAGCTGCGCTTGAATTGGAAACCACGTTCTGAGGACCCCTTCAGCCCAAACACCCCCACCAGTAGGTTGACCTCAAGGTCGACTGCTGAAGGGAGTCCCAGCGTAACAATCAACTCATCGCATCTCAACTCAACCCAACACAACTTATCTCAACTCATCTCAATTCAACTCATGTCAACCCAACCCAACTCATCACACCTCATCTCAATCCAACTCATCGCATCTCAACTCATCCCAACACAACTCATCTCAACTCATCTCAACCCAACCCAAACCAACTCATCCCAACCCAACTCATTGCATCTCAACTCATCCCAACACAACTCATCTCAACCCAACCCAAACCAAATCACCTCAACTCATCTCACCCCATCTCAACTCAACCCAACACAACACATCTCAACTCATCTCAACTCATCCCAACCCAACTCATCTCAACTCATCTCAACTCATCTCAACCCAACCCAACTCAACTAAATTCATCGCATCTCAACTCATCCCAACACAACTCATCCCAACTCATCTCAACTCATCTCAACCCAACCCAACTCAACTCAACTCATCTCATCTCAACTCTCAACTCTTCTCAACACATCTCAACTCATCTCAATCCAACTCAACTCCACCCAACTCAACTCATCTCAACCCAATTCATCTCAACCCAACTCATCTCAACCTATCTCATCTCATCTCATCTCAACTCAACTTAACCCAACTCAACCCAACTCAACTCAACCCATCTCATCTCATCTCATCTCAACTTAACTTAACCCAACTCATCTCAACCCAACTCAACACAATTCTACAGATAACCCTCTGCCTGAACCAACTGATGCTGCCATGAACCATAGCCATGAACCAGAGCCCCTAGCCATGAACCCTAGCCCCAAGCCATGAACCCAAGCCCCTAGCCATGAACCCCAGCCCCAAGTCATTAGCCCCAGCCCCTAGTCATGAACCCCAGCCCCTCGCCATGAACTCTAGCCATGAACCCCAGCCCCAAGCCATGAACCCTAGCCATGAACCCCAGCCCCTAACTATGAACCCCAGCCCCAAGCCATGAACCCGAGCCATGAACCCCAGCCCCTAGCTATGAACACTAGCCATGAACCCCAGCCCCTAGCCATGAACCCTAGCCATGATCCCCAGCCCCTAGCTATGAACTCTAGCCATGAACCCCAGCCCCAAGCTATGAACCCCAGCCCCAGGTCATGAACCCTAGCCATGATCCCCAGCCCCAAGCCATGAACCCTAGCCATGAACTGCAGCCCCTAGCCATGAACCCTAGCCATGAACCCCAGCCCCTAGCCATGAACCCTAGCCATGAACCTGTCAAAATCTCGACCTCAGAAAAGAATGACTCCGACACTTATAGCTCCGATAGAAGTTTCCCTTTTAATTTACTTGCTCGCAAGGGGTAGGTTTCACTCAGTCAAGGGCACCTCCGCAATGGTACAGCTTCACAAGATATTTATACAGTAAAACCCAAGTTCTGGCCTCTCCCTGTGTATTGCTCTGTCTCACAGTCAGTGAATACAGATAAAGAGTTAATGGTGTCAAGATATTTCCTTTTGTCAGGGTTATCAGAAAGCCAAACGGCCATTACTCCATGAGTCATAGGTAATGGGCTATCACCTGTCTTGTATTGTGTCAGGATTATCCAATTTCCTGGTCAGTTTACCTGTTTGCTTCAAATGGATGAGGTAAAGGAAAGAGATAATGGCTAGAAGATAAGGGTGGGGTGACATGGAACTCCTGTAGTGTAGACAATAGGAGAGCACCATGGGGGGGTTACTTGTCTCAGCATGACTTGTCTCCTAGCTGTCTGATGGCCATCAGCCATCTAACAGCAGGTTTGGCTGTTTATACAAGCTGGCTGCTAAAATGCAGAAAGTTCTGGAAGGGCCAGGACTCCATTTTAATCAAAAGGCACACAAATACCGTATGGTATCAGCTTAGATAAAAATACATTTCCACAAACCCCAGCCCCTTGCTATGACCACTAGCCATGAACCCCAGCCCCTAGCCATGAACCCCAGCCCCAAGCCATGAATCCTAGCCTTGAACGCCAGCCCCTAGCCATGAACCCCAGCCCCTAGCCATAAATCCCAGCCCCGAGCTTTGAACACCAGCCCCTAGCTATGAACCCCAGCCCCTAGCCATGAACCCCAGCCCCTAGCTATGAACCCCAGCCCCTAGCCATGAACCCCAGCCCCGAGCTATGAACCCCAGCCCCTAGCCATGAACTCCAGCCCCGAGCTATGAACCCCAGCCCATAGCCATGAAACCCAGCCCCTAGCCATGAACCCCAGCCCCTAGCCATGAACCCCAGCCCCTAGCTATGAACCCTAGCCCATAGCCATGAACCCCATCCCCTAGCCATGAACCCCAGCCCCTAGCTATGAACCCCAGCCCCTAGCCATGAACTCCAGCCCCTAGCTATGAACCCCAGCCCCTAGCTATGAACCCCAGCCCATAGCCATGAACCCCAGCCCCTAGCTATGAACCCTAGCCCATAGCCATGAACCCCAGCCCCTAGCCATGAACCCCAGCCCCTAGCTATGAACCCCAGCCCCTAGCCATGAACTCCAGCCCCTAGCTATGAACCCCAGCCCCTAGCTATGAACCCCAGCCCATAGCCATGAACCTCAGCCTCTAGCTATGAACCCTAGCCCATAGCCATGAACCCCAGTCCCTAGCCATGAACCCCAGCCCCTAGCCATGAACCCCAGTCTCTAGCTATGAACCCCAGCCCATAGCCATGAACCCCACCCCTAGCCATGAACCCCAGCCTCTAGCCATGAACCCCAGCCCCTAGCTATGAACCCTAGCCCATAGCCATGAACCCCAGCCCCTAGCCATGAACCCCAGCCCCGAGCCTTGAACCCCAGCCCCTAACCATGAACCCTAGCCTTGAACCCCAGCCCCTTGCCATGAACCCTAGCCTTGAACCCCAGCCCCTAGCCATGAACCCCAGCCCCTAGCCATGAACCCCAGCCCCTAGCCATGAACCCCAGCTCCTAGCCATGAACTGCAGCCTCTAGCTATGAACCCCAGCCCCTAGCCACGAACCCTAGCCTTGAACCCCAGCCCCTAGCCATGAACCCTAGCCATGAACCCCAGCCTCTAGCTATGAACCCCAGCCCCTAGCCACGAACCCTAGCCTTGAACCCCAGCCCCTAGCCATGAACCCTATCCATGAACCCCAGCCCCTAGCCTTGAACCCCAGCCCCTAGCCATGAACCCTAGCCTTGAACCCCAGCCCCTAACCATGAACCCTAGCCTTGAATGCCAGCCCCTAGCCATGAACCCCAGCCCCTAGCCATGAACCCCATCCCCTAGCCATGAACCCCAGCCCCTAGCCATGAACCCCATCCCCTAGCCATGAACCCCAGCCCCTAGCCACGAACCCTAACCCCTAGCTATGAACTCTAGCCATGAACCCCAGCCAATGGCCCCAGCTGCTTGACAGGGAATGATACTGATTGCCCTTTCTATGACCTCAGGCCCCTCACTACGAGTGCCCTTCTTTCACACACTAATATATGAAACATTGTAATAAACAGGAACCCCATTGTAAGGTCTGTAATACAACATACTCTCTTCATCGAACATGACCACAAAAAGACAGTATGCCTCTTGTACAACACAGTTATAGAGACTTTAACTGAGGGCTCAGGCGGAATAGAGTGAGTGAATCATTCTGAGAGGGCAGTAGTGTGAGAGAGAGCAAGCGAGTGAGGGAGTGAGAGAGAGTGAGAATGAGTGAGAGATTGAGAAGTGTATCTAACCCATGCTGTACCTGCCCTGGGAGTGTTTGATGGAACAGTGTAGAGGGAGCTTTACTCTGTATCTGTTGAAAGTTGGCATGCAGGTACAGCAGGCGGTGAAGAAGGAAAATAGCATGTTGGCCTTCATTATAGCGAGAGGATTTGAGTATAAGAGCAGGTAGGTCTTACTGCAGTTGTACAGGGTCTTGGTGAGGCCACACCTTGAATATTGTGTACAGTTTTGGTCTCCTAATCTGAGGAAGGACATTCTTGCTATTGAGGGAGTGCAGTGAAGGTTCATCAGACTGATTGCTGGGATTGCAGGACTGACATATGCAGAAAGATTGGATCGACTAGGCTTATATTCACTGGAATTTAGAAGAATGAGAGGGAATCTCATAGAAACATATAAAATTCTGACAGGATTGGACAGGTTAGATGCAGGAAGAATGTTCCCGATGTTGGGGAAGTCCAGACCAGGGGTCACAGTCTAAGGATAAGGGGTAAGCCATTTAGGACTGAGATGAGGAGAAACTTCTTCACTCAGAGAATTGTGAACCTGTGGAATTCTCTACCACAGAAAGTTGTTGATGCCAGTTCGTTAGATATATTCAAAGGGAGTTAGATGTGGCCCTTACGGCTAAAGGGATCAAGGGGTATGGAAAGAAAGCAGGAATGGGGTACTGAAGTTGCATGATCAGCCTTCATCATATTGAATGATGGTGGAGGCTCGAAGGGCCGAATGGCCTACTCCTGAACCTATTTTCTATGTTTCTATGTTTCTATGTTTCTAACTCGTGCTGTACCTGCCCTGAGAGTGTTTGATGGGACAGTGTAGAGGGAGCTTTACTCTGTATCTAACCCGTGCTGTACCTGCACTGGGAGTGTTTGATGGGACAGTGTAGAGGGAGCTTTACTCTGTGTCTAACCCGTGCTGTACCTGCCCTGGGAATGTTTGATGGGACAGTGTAGAGGGAGCTTTACTCTGTATCTAACCCGTGTTGTACCTGCCCTGGGTGTGTTGATAGGACAGTGTA
This sequence comes from Pristiophorus japonicus, assembly GCF_044704955.1. Taxonomy (NCBI): domain Eukaryota; kingdom Metazoa; phylum Chordata; class Chondrichthyes; family Pristiophoridae; genus Pristiophorus; species Pristiophorus japonicus. The sequence continues at coordinate 230,398,598 of NC_091979.1, read as the reverse complement.
GAGGGAGCTTTACACCCGGAGTTGCCATCGAGGCTATAAAAAGGGGCAATTTTGCCCCACATGTCTCCGGATCATATAATCATAGAATAGTTACAGCACCGAAGGAGGCCATTTGGCCCGTCGAGTCTGTGCTGGCTTTCTGCAAGAGCACTTCAGCCAGTCCCACTACCCGCCCTTTCCCCATAGCCCTGCAATTTTTTCCTTCAGGTACTTATCTGACTCCCTTTTGAAAGCCACGATTGAGTCTGCCTCCACCGCCCTCTCAGGCAGCGCATTCCAGATCCTAACCACTCGCTGCGTAAATGTTGCCTTTGGTTCTTCTGACAATCGCCTTAAATCTGTGTCCTCTGGTTCTTGACCCTTCCACCAGTGGGAACAGTTTCTCTCTATCTACTCTGTCCAGACTCCTCATGATTTTGAACACCTGTATCAAATCGCCTCTCAATCTTCTCTGCTCCAAGGAGAACCACAGCTTCTCCAGTCTATCCACGTAACTGAAGTCCCTCATCCCTGGAACCATTGCTGTAAATCTTTTCTGCACCCTCTCGAAGGCCTTCACATCCTTCCTAAAGTGCGTTGCCCAGAATTGGACACAATCATTAGTCCAGGCCTCTGGATTACGAGCCCAGTAACATAACCATTAGACCACCGTACCCCACAAAATCAACAATGTGTTAGAGGACAGAATTGGAGGAACGCAGAGATCTCAGAGAGTTGTGGGTCTGGAGGACTTTACAGAGATAGGGAGGGGCAAGGTCATAGAGGGATTTTAAAATAGAGGCGTTGCCAGATCGGGATCAATGTAGGTCAGCGAGGGTGATGGGTGAGCGGGACTCAGTGCGAGTTAGGACACGGGGCAGCAGAGTTTTGGATGAGCACAAATTTAAGGAGGGTAGAAGGTTGGCCAGGAGTGCGTTGGGATAGTCGAGTCTGGTGGTAACAAAGGGGGTGGATGAGGGTTCCAGCAGCGGATGAGCTGAGGCAGGGGCGGAGACGGGCGATGTTACGGAGGTGGGAGTACCAGTCTTGGAGATGGTATGTTGTCGGAAGCTGATCTCAAGGTCAAAGGCTGCGAATGGTCTGGTTCAGCCTCTGTCGGTGGACAGGGAGAGGGACGGAGTCAGTGACTGGGGAACGCAATTTGCGACGGGGACCGAAGACAATGGCTTCGGTCTTCCCAATATTTAGCTGGAGGAAATTTCTGCTCATCCAGTGCTGGATGTTAGACAAGCAGTGTGACAAATCAGAGACTGTGGGGGGGTGGAGAGAGGTAGTGGTGAGATAGAGCTGGGTGTCGGCAGCGTACATGTGGAGGGGATGAGGAGAGGGACCAATACAGTTGAAGCAAAGGGCAGTCTGCACCTTCCCCAGCACATAGCTCTCCGAGGGCCTCTAATGGCAGCAACCTGCAACTTCAATAACAACAACTCCCCATTTATATAGCGCCTTTAATAACAACATAAGAATTAGGAGCAGGAGTAGGCCTTTCGGCCCCTCGAGCCTGCTCCGTCATTCAATGAGATCATGGTTGATCGTCTACCTCAACTCCACCTTCCTGCACTGTCCCCATATCCCTCGATTTCCATAATATGCAGTATAATGTAGTTAGACATCCCAAAGTGCTTCACAGGAGCATCATCAGATCAAATTTGACACTGAGCCACGTAAAGAGATACTGGGATAGATGACCAAAAGCTGGGTCAAAGAAATAGGTTTAAAGCAGCGTCTTAAAGGGAGGAGAGAGAGGTGGGGAGGTTTCGGGAGGGAATTCCAGAGCTTGGGGCCCAGGCAGCTGAAGGCACGGCCACCAATGGTGGAGCAAAGGGAGTGGGAGTTGGACACGAGGCCAGAATTGGAGGAGCGCAGAGATCTCGGAGGGTTGTAGGGCTGGAGGAAGTTCAGAGGTAGGAAGGATATGTGAATATTTCAATGCCGTAAATTCGAGGACAGATGAACCCTCAAAATACCTGTTTGATGGTTGACAAACACAAGAGCAACTACCCTGGGCAGGGCAGGGCAGTGAGGAAATCTCTGCAGCATTAGCGTCAGGTAGCAGTTAACGTGGCCATGTTAGTGATGACACGTTCAGGAGATCAGATGCTGCACAAACTCCACCTGGTTGGCCTCCGACCACTCCTGGAAATGCTTCATGTACACCTCTTGCTCCTGCTCGTAGATGGCCGACAGCTTGCGCTAACTGGGGATGGTCACGCTGGGGGCACTTAAGGAGAACTTCGTCTGAAAGAAATACGCAACAAAACCATTTACAGCAGCTAGAGAATTACACACAGTCGGGAGTTACAGGATGGCTCTGAATCAAAGGGTTTGAGCAGCTTCATATACAGAATCACACAGAGTGAGATACATCCAATCAACAGGTTCGATGGTTTACACACAGAACGAGATGATTTGCTTAGCTTCACATTTCCAGCTGTGGCTCAGTGAGTACCTCTCTTGCCAGTGAGTCAGAAGGTTGTGGGTTCAAGTCCCACTCCAAGGATTTGAGCACAGAATCCAGGTTGACACTCCAGTGCAGTAGTGAGGGAGTGCCGCACTATCAGAGAGGTAGTGCGGAGGGAGTGCCGCACTGTTGGAGGGACAGTACTGAGGGAGTGCTGCACTGTCGGAGATGCCACCTTTTGGATGAGATGTTAAACCAAGGCTCCATCTGCCATCTCAGTTGGATGTAAAAGATCCCATGGCACCATTTTGAAGAAGAGCAGGGGAGTTCTCCCTGGTGTTCTGGGCAATATTTATCCCTCAATCAACATCGTCAGACAGATTATCTGGTCATTATCTCATTGCTGTGTGTGGGAGCTTGCTGTGTGCAAATTGGCTGCTGCGTTTCCCACATTACAACAGTGACTACACTTCAAAAGTACTTCATTGGCTGTAAAGCGCTTTGAGATGTCCTGAAGTGGTGAAAGGCACTATATAAATGCAAGTTCTTCCTTATTTTAAAGTTGTAAACATGGTGAAGCATCTTGCTGACACTTGTGCAACACTCAATATCATCAATCAATTCCTCATTATATTTTCAAATTAACAAGAGACTGTTTCTCAAAGAAAGAGCAATGTCTATTCTGGGGTCCCAGTCAGTTGTGACCCAGGGATGCTGTCATCGGGAGCCTCAACAGATGACAATCTCACAGCAAGGGAGCGCCCCACATCAGGCTGCAATCCGACTTCTGCTTTCACACTCAGTCCTGTCTCAATAACGTCTGACAAAGGATTCAAATATTTGGAGTTGCACAGCATCTCATGCGGAATTTTAGAAGAAAGACTTGCATTTATATAGCGCCTTTCACAACCACAGGACGTCTCAAAGCGCTTTACAGCCAATTAAATTCTTTCTGAAGTATAGTCACTGTTGTAATGTGGGAAACACAGCAGCCAATTTACGCACAGCAAGCTCCCACAGATAGTAATGTGATAGTGAGCAGATAATCTGTTTTAGTGATGTTGATTGAGGGATAAATATTGGCCCCATGACACTGGGGATAACTCCCCTGCTCTTCTTCGAAATAGTGCCATGGGATCTTTTACATCCATCTGAAGGGCAGATGGGGCCTCAGTTTAACGTCTCATCTGAACGACGGCACCTCCGACAGTGCAGCGCTCCCTCAGTACTGCCCCTCCAACAGGGCGGCGCACCCTCAGTACTGCCCCTCCGACAGTGCAGCACTCCCTCCGTACTGCCCCTCCGACAGTGCAGCATTCCCTCAGTACTGCCCCTCCGACAGTGCAGCGCTCCCTCAGTACTGCCCCTCCGACAGTGCGGCACTCCCTCAGTACTGTCCCTCCGACAGTGCAGCACTCCCTCAGTACTGCCCCTCCGACAGTGCAGCACTTCCTCAGTACAGCCCCTCCGACAGTGCAGCGCTCCCTCAGTACTGCCCCTCCGACAGAGCGGCGCTCCCTCAGTACTGCCCCTCCGACAGTGCAGCGCTCCCTCAGTACTGCCCCCCCGACAGTGCAGCACTCCCTCAGTACTGCCCCTCCGACAGTGCAGCACTCCCTCAGTACTGCCCCTCCGACAGTGCAGCACTCCCTCAGTACTGCCCCTCCGACAGTGCAGCGCTCCCTCAGCACTGCCCCTCCGACAGTGCAGCGCTCCCTCAGCATTGCACTGGGATTTCTGTGCTCAAGTCCCTGGAGAGCGGCTCGAACCCACGACCTTCTGACTCCGAGGCGAGAGTGCTGCCCACTGAGCCACGGCTGACACTATAAGGATCGATAGATGATGATTTTCTGCAAACTGTTCTCAATTTGGCCAAAAGTGGCAGCCACTTTGAAGCAGCAAGTGGCCAAACATAGCGACCAAGGAATCAACGGGTATCTTGTCTCTGGCTGTGTTGGTTCAGGGAAGTTTAACCAGAGCATCTTCAATGGATCTTTTACTCTCCACCTGAACCTCAGTTTACCATCACTTCTGACAGTGCAGCACTGTGAGTGCCTGCCGTGATTGTGATCAGGTCCTGCAGTGGGGCTTGAATCCAGCAACTCCTGACTCTGGGGTGAGATTGCCACCAACATCGTCAATCTGTCACTCCATTTGATCTTCATCAGGGGACATAAGAACAGGAGGCCATTCGGCCCCTCGAGCGCACTCCGCCATTCAATGGGATCATAAGAACATAGAATTAGGAGCAGTAGTCGGCCATTCGGCCCCTTGAGCCCGCTCCACCATTCAATAAGATCATGGCTGATCTTCTACCTCAACTCCATTTTCTCGTCTGATCCCCAAATCCCTTGATTCCCCTAGACTCCAAAATTTATCAATCTCAGTCTTGAATATACTCAACAACTCAGCATCCACAGCCCTCTGGGATAGAGAACTCGCAAGATTCACAAGTTACAACCCTCTGAGTGAAGAAATTTCTTCTCATCTCAGTCCTCAATGGCTGACCCCTTATCCTAAGACTGTGCCCCCTAGCCACCGATTCATGGCTGATCTACCTAACTGCGACCTAACTCCATATACCTGCCTTTGCCCCCTATCCCTTAATACCTTTGGTTAACAAAATTCTATCAGTCTCAGATTTAAAATTAATAACTGACCTAGCCTTTTGCAGAAGAGAGTTCCAAACCTCTACCACCCTTTGAGTGTAGAAGTGTTTCCCAACTTCACTCCTGAAAGGCCTGGCTCCAATTTTTAAGCTGCGTTTAAGTTTTAGGGACATTTAATGGAATGAATATCCCATCTCTATGCCAACAGTTAATTATTGGCTGGGTGCTAAAAATTCAGAGTGTAATTGGAGTTTAGATTGTGTGAATTACCTGGGAGTGACATGGCTGGAGATTACAGCATTTGATCATTTGCTGAAAGATGCATTGGGAGAGGTGGGTCATGAAAGTATCTCCCAGTGGGTGATGCTCAGAATGGAGGCAGGAGGTGATTTGGGGACCATCGCCCCTTCACCTCCAGCCTTTGACAGAATGGACCCTCCAATTACGACCCATTTGGCTGTGCGATGCTGATGGGATCCCGTGAAGAGGAAGAAATATTTGCATTTATCTTGTATTCTGATGCCACTGAAATGCCTAAACCGCTTGTCACTGAGTGCATTTTGGAGTGCAGTGATTGTTGTCAAGTGTGTGGCGGCCATGTTGTGCACAGGGAGATCCCACAAACAGTACGTCAACTCCATTTACCAGCATTTGCTCCCTAACCCCTGGATACCCTCGCCCAACAACAATCTATCGCTCTCGGTGCTGAAAGCTCCAACTGACCCCCAGTCTGTTAAGGGGAGAGAGTTCCAGATTCCCACCACCCTTTGTGTGAACAAATGCTTCCTGATTGCGCTCCTGAACTGCCTGGCTCTGATTTTAAGATTGTTATTCCTCCTTGTTCTGGATTCATCTATCAGAAGAAATAGTTTCTCTCTACCTATCCAATCAAATCGCTTTATAATTTTAAGCACCTCAGTCAGATCACCCTTCAACCAACAACAACAACAACTTGTATTTATATAACACCTTTCACATAGTGAAACATCCCAAGGCACTTCACAGGAGTGCTATGAGATAAAAAATTTGACACCGAGCCTCGTAAGTAGAAATTAGGGCAGGTGCTTGGTCAAAGAGATAGATTCTAAGGAGTGTCTTTAAGGAGGAAAGAGAGGTGGAGAGGTTTAGGGGGGAGTTCCAGAGTTTGGGGCCTAGGCAACAGAAGACATAGCCACCAATGGTTGAGCGATTACAATCAGGGACGCTCAAGAGGGCAGAATTAGAGGAGCGCTGATATCTCTGGGGGTTGTGGGGCTGGAGGAGATTACAGCGATAGGAAGGGGTGAGGCCATGGAGGGATTTGAAAATAAGGATGAGAATTTTGAAATCGAGGCGTTACTTAACCGGAAGCCAATGTAGGCCGGCAAGCACAGGGGGTGATGGGTGAGCGGGACTCGGTGTGAGTTAGGACATGGGGCACCGAGCACAGGGATGATGGGCGAGCGGGACTTGATGCGAGTTAGGACACGGGGTAGCAAGCACAGCGGGGATCGTTGTTTTAGAGCAGTGTAGTTTCATCATTCCTGGAATAAGGAGAGACGATGATTAGGGTCCCTGCTCCTGATCACTGTCAAATAACTCCCTGCGGGAAAGTGGAGACATCAGGTGAGGATAGGCTGAGATGGACCCACAGCCAAATAACCTGTGGACACTCTCTGCCTGGGGTGACACGTGAGGAATAGCTGCTCGGGTGCACTAACAGTAGGCTGCTTCGACCCATGGAACTGCATGAGTCAGCGGTCCAGGACAGGGGTGGGGCGACGGGACCTGGAGGGACATGGACAGCCGACATCAATCATAGAATCGCACAGCACAGAAGGCCATCATGCCTGTGAAAGAGCGATCCAATTAGTCCCGCTCCCCCCTGCACATTTCCCACAGCCCTGCAAACGTTTTCTTTTCAAGTATTTATCCAATTCCCTTTTGAAAGTTACTACTGAATCTGCTCCCACCGCCCTTTCAGGCAGCTTGTTCCAGATCACAACAACTCGCTGTGTAAAAACATTCTCCTCATCTCCCCCTCTGGTTCTTTTGCCAATCACCTTAAGTCTGTGTCCTCTGGTTCCCGACCCTCCTGCCACTGGAAACTGTTTCTCCTTATTTACTCAATCAAAACTCCTCATAATGATACACACCCTCAAATATTAACACCACCGCTGTGACCACCTGGAAATACTCGCTGCTCTCCTGGGCACCTCCTGTGGCAGCATCTTAGAGACAGTGTCAGCTATCCAGTGCAATGCAATGCAATGATTGTACACCTTCATAATTTCGAACACCTCTATTAAACCTCCCCTGAGCCTTCTCTGCTCCAAGGAGAACAACCTCAGCTTCTCCAGTCTCCCCACATAACTGAAGTCCCTCATTCCCTGTACCATTCTGGTCAATCTTCTCTGCACCCTCTGAAAGGCTGTGACATTAATATACATATATTGGACAGGCCACATTGTTTGCATGCCTGACACAAGACTCCCAAAGCAAGCACTCTACTCGGAACTCCCACACGGCGAGCGAGCGAGCACCAGGTGGGCAGAAGAAACGTTTCAAGGACACCCTCAAAACTTCCTTGATAAAGTGCAACATCCCCACCAACACCTGGGAATCCCTGGCCAATGATCGCTCTAATTGGAGGAAGTGCATGCCGGAGGGCGCTGAGCACCTCGAGTCTCGTCGCCGAGAGCACGCAGAAATTAAGCGCAGACAGCGGAAGGAGGGTGCAGCAAACCAGTCCCACCCTCCCCTTCCCTCAACGAATATCTGTCCCACCTGTGACAGGGACTGTGGTTCTCGTATTGGACTGTTCAGCCACCTGAGAACTCACTTTTAGAGTGGAAGCAAGTCTTCCTCGATTTCGAGGGACTGCCTATGATGATGATTATATATATGTACATAAATGTAATGCATCCAGCCTGCGACCATCACACACCAAATGTTACACGTTTTAACAAATGTAAAAAGAAATGGACAAGCACCTCCTAATTTGCAATTGAACTCTGACTGACCTCAATTTGTGGCTTGAAGCAGACAACTGTGCCTGAGCAGCAGAATGATACACTGCGTATCACATGGCTAAACGCTCCCGCCCTTATAAAACAAGGCATGATCCTCCTCAACGGCGAGCAATGCCACGGGGGCGGGGGGCGGGGGGGTTGCTCAGCTTATATAAATACATGCACAGAAATTAAACAAACTTACAGCGGATTTATGGGGTGGTCTTGTGCCCTTCGGGTCCTGAGGAACCTGCCTTAGCTCAAGCCCTTATAGCAGGAATGCGCATTCACACAACGGCCTGAAGAGTGAGCGCAAGGCACCAACAAATCATCGCAGTGCAGACCAACGTCCAACACAAAGCAACAACAACAAACCCATCCTTCAAAGCGACTGGTGACCTGACTTGCACGCCTTCATTCACTGCCTTTGGTAAGTAAGTTCAGTAAAGTGGGTTGAATCTGTATTAATGGCATGTTAGCCATAATGAGGTTTAAATCCAGCCCTCTGGTACGATTCCCCATTAGAACCTCTCACAGTAAAACGTTTAATGAATTATTCGCCCATCAAAAAACTCCATGACAGCACTAATTACGCGTCAATTTCCCTCTGCTCGGGTAAAATATGGCGCTGGGGTTGCTCAGGGAGTGCGAAATGTCTCTTAATTTTCACAGAGAGCCTGCCAAACACACTGCCATTTCATTTCTCAAAGCTCCCAAGCAAGATTTAACTTTCTCATTTACTTAATTATTGTACAAGACATCATTTCCAAGGACCCAGCAACGCTGTGCGAACTTGTGTGCAGGTGATGGATGGCTGCAGTGAAAACTTAATAACTTCAGCCCCTGGCAAACCACAAGATAAATACAAGGGGAACAGGCGGTGTGAGATATCGCAGTGAGCAATGCCTTGATGGTTTGGTAAACAGCATCCAATCAACCAGCAGTCACTGGGCTGCTTGGCATTGGCTCGTCACTTCCAAACGGCGTGTTACAGCTCCCCGACATCACACACGGCCCAACCAGAGTGGGCAACACCACTGGGGTCCTGCCGTACACAGGCAGCCCTCCTCAAAACTGGCCACCATGTTGTATTGGGAGTGATGTCTTACACACACACACACACACAGTGCTGGGACACTCAGTCCTGTTATACACACAATCAGGGCATTCACTCCTGTGAACAAATATTTTGTATCAGTCTTTATGGTAGAAGACACTAAATGTATCCCAATAGTGGGTGGTCAAGGGGCTATAGGAGGGAGGAACTTAATACAATCACTATCACTAAGGAGGTGGTGCTCAGTAAGATAATGGGACTAAAGGCAGATAAATCCCCTGGACCTGATGGCTTGCATCCTAGGGTCTTAAGAGAAGTAGCGGCAGGGATTGTGGATGCATTGGTTGTAAATTAACAAAATTCTATGATTCTGGTGAGGTCCCAGCAGAATGGAAAACTGCAAATGTAACACCCCTATTTAAAAAAGGAGGCTGACAGAAAGCAGGAATCTATAGACCAGTTAGCCTAACATCTGTGGTTGGGAAAATGTTGGAGTCCATTATTAAAGAAGTAGTAGCAGGACATTTGGAAAAGCATAATTTGGTCAGGCAGAGTCAGCATGGATTTATGAAGGTGAAGTCATGTTTGACAAATTTGCTGGAATTCTTTGAGGATGTAATGAACAGGGTGGATAAAGGGGAACCAGTGGGTGTGGTGTATTTGGATTCCAGAGGCATTTGACAAAGTGGCACATAAAAGGTTACTGCACAAGATAAAAGTTCATGTGGTTGGGGGTAATATATTAGCATGGATAGAGGATTGGCTAACAAACAGAAAACAGAGAGTCGGGATAAATGGTTCATTCTCGGGTTGACAACTAGTAGGGTGCTGCAGGGATCGGTGCTGGGACCCCAACTATTTACAATCTATATTGGAAGAAAGGACTGCAGCCAAGTTTGCTGATGATACAAAGATGGGAGGAAAAGCAATGTGTGAGGAGGACACAAAAAATCTGCAAAAGGACATAGACAGGCTAAGAATTTGCAGCTGCAGTATAATGTTGGAAAGTGTGAGGTCATGCACTTTGGCAGAAAAAAAATCAAAGAGCAAGTTATTATTTAAATGGAGAAAGATTGCAAAGTGCTGCAGTACAGCGGGACCTGGGGATACTTGTGCATGAAATACAAAAGGATAGTATGCAGGTACAGCAAGGATCAGGAAGGCCAATGGAATCTTGGCCTTTATTGCAAAGGGGATGGAGTATAAAAGCAGGGAAGTTTTGCTACAGTTATACAGGATATTGGTGAGGCCACACCTGGAATACTGCGTACAGTTGGTTTCCATATTTACGAAAGGATATACTTGCTTTGGAGGCAGTTCAGAAAAGGTTCACTAGGTTGATTCCAGAGATGAGGGGATTGACTAATGAGGAAAGGTTGAGTAGGTTGGGCCTCTACTCACTGGAATTCAGAAGAATGAGAGGTGATCTTATCCAAACGTATAAAATTATGAGGGGGCTTGACAAGGTGGATACAGAGAGGATGTTTCCACTCAAAGGGGAAACTAAACCTAGGGGACATAGTCTCAGAATAAGGGACCGCCCATTTAAAACTGAGATGAGGAGGAATTTCTTCTCTCAGAGGGTTGTGAATCTGTGGAATTCTCTGCCCCAGAGAGCTGTGGAAGCTGGGTCATTGAATATATTTAAGGTGGAGATAGAAATACAAGTCCTTCCTTTCTTGAAAGGCGGGAGATGCATGTTAAAGTTTTACTTTTTAACTCCAATAAATCCAGAGCATTGGCCGCATTGAGCGGGGTGCGGTGCTGTGACGATCGGTGTGAGGGTCTCTGTGCTGTGACGATCGGTGTGAGGGTCTCTGGGCTGTGATGATCGGTGTGAGGGTCTCTGGGCTGTGACGATCGGTGTGAGGGTCTCTGTGCTGTGACGATCGGTGTGAGGGTCTCTGGGCTGTGATGATCGGTGTGAGGGTCTCTGGGCTGTGATGATCGGTGTGAGGGTCTCTGTGCTATGATGATCGGTGTGAGGGTCTGTGGGCTGTGACGATCGGTGTGAGGGTCTCTGGGCTGTGACGATCGGTGTGAGGGTCTCAGGGCTGTGACAATCAGTGTGAGGGTCTCTGGGCTGTGACGATCAGTGTGAGGGTCTCTGGGCTGTGATGATCGGTGTGAGGGTCTGTGGGCTGTGATGATCGGTGTGAGGGTCTGTGGGCTGTGATGATCGGTGTGAGGGTCTCTGGGCTGTGATGATCGGTGTGAGGGTCTGTGGGCTGTGATGATCGGTGTGAGGGTCTCTGGGCTGTGACGATCGGTGTGAGAGTCTCGGGGCAGTGATGATCGGTGTGAGGGTCTCTGGGCAGTGATGATCGGTGTGAGAGTCTCGGGGCGGTGATGATCGGTGTGAGGGTCTCTGGGCTGTGACGATCGGTGTGAGGGTCTCGGGGCGGTGATGATCGGTGTGAGGGTCTCTGGGCTGTGACGATCGGTGTGAGAGTCTCGGGGCGGTGATGATCGGTGTGAGGGTCTGTGGGCTGTGACGATCGGTGTGAGGGTCTCTGGGCTGTGACGATCGGTGTGAGGGTCTCGGGGCGGTGATGATCGGTGAGAGAGTCTCTGGGCGGTGACGATCGGTGTGAGGGTCTCTGGGCAGTGACGATCGGTGTGAGGGTCTCTGTGCTGTGATGATCGGTGTGAGGGTCTCTGGGCAGTGATGATCGGTGTGAGGGTCTCTGGGCAGTGATGATCGGTGTGAGGGTCTCGGGGCGGTGATGATCGGTGTGAGGGTCTCTGGGCAGTGACGATCGGTGTGAGGGTCTCTGTGCTGTGATGATCGGTGTGAGGGTCTCTGGGCAGTGACGATCGGTGTGAGGGTCTCTGTGCTGTGATGATCGGTGTGAGGGTCTCTGGGCGGTGATGATCGGTGTGAGGGTCTCTGGGCTGTGATGATCGGTGTGAGGGTCTCTGGGCGGTGATGATCGGTGTGAGGGTCTCTGGGCTGTGATGATCGGTGTGAGGGTCTCTGGGCTGTGACGATCGGTGTGAGGGTCTCTGGGCTGTGACGATCGGTGTGAGAGTCTCGGGGCGGTGATGATCGGTGTGAGGGTCTCTGGGCTGTGATGATCGGTGTGAGGGTCTCTGGGCTGTGATGATCGGTGTGAGGGTCTCTGTGCTGTGACGATCGGTGTGAGGGTCTCTGGGCTGTGACGATCGGTGTGAGGGTCTCTGGGCTGTGATGATCGGTGTGAGGGTCTCTGGGCTGTGACGATCGGTGTGAGGGTCTCTGGGCTGTGACGATCGGTGTGAGGGTCTCTGTGCTGTGACGATCGGTGTGAGGGTCTCTGGGCAGTGACAATCGGTGTGAGGGTCTCTGGGCTGTGACGATCGGTGTGAGAGTCTCTGGGCAGTGACGATCGGTGTGAGGGTCTCTGGGCTGTGACGATCGGTGTGAGGGTCTCTGGGCAGTGACGATCGGTGTGAGGGTCTCTGTGCTGTGACGATCGGTGTGAGGGTCTCTGGGCTGTGACGATCGGTGTGAGGGTCTCTGGGCTGTGACGATCGGTGTGAGGGTCTCTGGGCAGTGACGATCGGTGTGAGAGTCTCGGGGCGGTGATGATCGGTGTGAGGGTCTCTGGGCTGTGACGATCGGTGTGAGGGTCTCTGGGCAGTGACGATCGGTGTGAGGGTCTCTGGGCTGTGACGATCGGTGTGAGGGTCTCTGGGCTGTGACGATCGGTGTGAGGGTCTCTGGGCTGTGACGATCGGTGTGAGGGTCTCTGGGCTGTGACGATCGGTGTGAGAGTCTCGGGGCGGTGATGATCGGTGTGAGGGTCTCTGGGCTGTGACGATCGGTGTGAGGGTCTCTGGGCAGTGACGATCGGTGTGAGGGTCTCTGGGCTGTGACGATCGGTGTGAGAGTCTCGGGGCGGTGATGATCGGTGTGAGGGTCTCTGGGCTGTGACGATCGGTGTGAGGGTCTCTGGGCTGTGATGATCGGTGTGAGAGTCTCTGGGCTGTGACGATCGGTGTGAGGGTCTCTGGGCTGTGACGATCGGTGTGAGGGTCTCGGGGCTGTGACAATCAGTGTGAGAGTCTCGGGGCGGTGATGATCGGTGTGAGGGTCTCTGGGCTGTGACGATCGGTGTGAGAGTCTCGGGGCGGTGATGATCGGTGTGAGGGTCTCTGGGCTGTGACCATCGGTGTGAGGGTCTCTGGGCTGTGACGATCGGTGTGAGAGTCTCGGGGCGGTGATGATCGGTGTGAGGGTCTCTGGGCTGTGACCATCGGTGTGAGGGTCTCTGGGCTGTGACGATCGGTGTGAGAGTCTCGGGGCGGTGATGATCGGTGTGAGGGTCTCTGGGCTGTGACCATCGGTGTGAGGGTCTCTGGGCTGTGACGATCGGTGTGAGGGTCTCTGGGCTGTGATGATCGGTGTGAGGGTCTCTGGGCTGTGATGATCGGTGTGAGGGTCTCTGGGCTGTGACGATCGGTGTGAGGGTCTCTGGGCTGTGACGATCGGTGTGAGGGTCTCTGGGCTGTGATGATCGGTGTGAGGGTCTCTGGGCTGTGATGATCGGTGTGAGGGTCTCTGGGCAGTGACGATCGGTGTGAGGGTCTCTGTGCTGTGATGATCGGTGTGAGGGTCTCTGGGCTGTGACGATCGGTGTGAGGGTCTCTGGGCTGTGACCATCGGTGTGAGGGTCTCGGCGCGTGTCCAATTGGCTTTGTGACCAGGTGTAGCAAGGGGATGCTGCGTATGTCCCGTGCCACACTGTACTTAATGCACTCCCAATGAAGCGGGGGATGGGGGTGCAAAACTGCAGAGGGATATAGACAGGTTAAGTGAGTGGGCAAACATTTGGCAGATGGAGTATAATTTGGGAAAATGTGAGATTATCCACTTTGGCAGAAAAAATAAAAAAGCAAATTATAATTTAAATGGAGAAAAATTGCAAAGTGCTGCAGTACAGAGAGACCTGGGGTCCTTGTGCATGAAACACAAAAAGTTAGTGTGCAGGTACAGCAAGTAATCAGGAAGGCAAATGGAATGTTGGCCTTTATTGCAAGGGGGATAGAGTATAAAAGCAGAGAAGTCCTGCTACAACTGTACAGGGTATTGGTGAGGCCACATCTAGAGTAGTGCACACAGTTTTGGTCTCAGTATTTAAGGAAGGATATACTTGCATTGAAGGCTGTTCAGAGAAGGTTCTCTAGGTTGATTCCGGAGATAAGGGTGTTGACTTATGAAGAAAGGTTGAGCAGGTTGGGCTTGTACTCATTGGAGTTTAGAAGAATGAGAGGTGATCTTATTGAAACGTATAAGATTCTGAGGGGGCTCGACAAGGTAGAGAGGATATTTCCCCTTGTGGGGGAATCTAGAACTAGGGGGCATAGTCTCAGAATAAGGGGTCGCCCATTTAAAACTGAGATGAGGAGGAATTTCTTCTCTCAGAGGGTTGTAAATCTATGGAATGCTCTGCCCCAGAGAGCTGTGGAGGCTGGGGTCATTGAATATATTTAAGATGGAGATAGACAGATTTTTGAGTGATAAGGGAGTGAAGGGTTATGGGGAGCGGGCAGGGAAGTGGAACTGAGTCCATGATCAGATCAGTCATGATCTTATTGAATGGCGGAGCAGACTCGAGGGGCCAAATGGCCGACTCCTGTTCCTATTTCTTATGTTCTTATGTTTTTATGTAATTGTGACGTCCAACAACAAGAAGAAAACCCACACTAGGCTGATTCTCAAATAGACAGCTGGTGAGAGATGCATGCTTTGTGGAAGGAAGGGAACGCGAGAGAGAGGGAGAGAGAGAGAGAGAGAGATGGGGAAAGAAAAGCTAAAATAAAAAATGCAAATGCATGGTTTTGGAGGCTGGTGAGTGCCTTGGCTTTGCTAATCTTTCCTCTGGGACCATAGTGCTGTTGTAATCCAATTATACCAGCATAAGCAATTTGTTAGACACTCTACATAATGTAGCAATTTCCCGATAAGCTCAGACTTGTAATAACAGCAGCAAGCCCTTGCATAAATCTGCCTGAATCAAGGGGGTTTTGAGACAAGCGACTGGGGGCCCGGAACCCATGGCATCAGCAGTTTCTCAGCTGGATGTGTTCTGCTCCTTAAATCAGCACCAACAACAGCTCTCGGCTGCTTATCATTCAGGACCGACTGTGGGCCTCTTCAGTTGGAGAAATCGGCAGCATTCTCCCAATGTTGGGTCCATTGGTTCCCCGGTGCAGGGCGTTACCATTAGATTACAGACCCCTCGCTCCCATCACCTGCCGGATGTGGACGTTCGAGGGTAAGAGAAGGAAGCAAGGCTTGCATCTCCACAGTGCCTTTCATAACCTCAGGTCGGCCCAAAGCACTTTACAGCCAATGAAGTACTTTTGGAGTGCAATCAATGTTGTAATGCGGGAAATGCGGCAAACAATGTGCGCACAGCAAGCTCCCACAAACAGCAATGTGATAATAACCAGTTAATCTGTTTTAGTGATGTTGGTTGAGGGATAAATATTGGCCCCAGGGCAACAGGGAGAACTCCCCTGCTCTTCTTCGAAATAGGATCTTTTATCCCTGCAATGTATTTGCTTCGTGGGTTCTTTGCCGAAGAATTCACAGCAACACATTGCTATTAAGAACTAGTTGGTTTATTAGCAAAAGGTTTAACAGTCACACTACATATTATCGGTTCATCCACCAGGCTCACGCCTACCTGCCTCGTTGTGAATTCCCTGAACCCAACTGGCTGGGGTTTTATTGAGTCTTGTGAACATCACATGACTAGCTACTAGCTAAGCCACTCCCAACTCAACAGCTGCACAAACCTGTGAGCATACTAACCGGGCCATACATAGAAGCATAGAAAATAGGTGCAGGAGTAGGCCATTCGGCCCTTCGAGCCTGCACGACCATTCAATAAGATCATGCTGATCATTCACCTCAGTACCCCTTTCCTGCTTTCTCTCCATACCCCTTGATCCCTTTAGCCGAATGGGCCATATCTAACTCCCTCTTGAATATATCCAATGAACTGGCATCAACAACTCTCTGCGGTAGGGAATTCCACAGGTTAACAACTCTCTGAGTGAAGAAGTTTCTCCTCATCTCAGTCCTAAATGGCCTACCCCTTATCCTAAGACTATGTCCCTGGTTCTGGACTTCCCCAACATCGGGAACATTCTCCAGCATCTAACCTTTCCCATCCCGTCAGAATCTTATACGTTTCTATGAGATCCCCTCTCATCCTTCTAAACTCCAGTGTATAAAGGCCCAGTTGATCCAGTCTCTCCTCATATGTCAGTCCAGCCATCCCTGGAATCAGTCTGGTGAACCTTCGCTGCACTCCCTCAATAGCAAGAACGTCCTTCCTCAGATTAGGAGACCAAAACTGAACACAATATTCCAGGTGAGGCCTCACTAAGGCCCTGTACAACTGCAGTAAGACCTCCCTGCTCCTATACTCAAATCCCCTAGCTATGAAGGCCAACATGCCATTTGCCGCCTTCACCGCCTGCTGTACCTGCATGCCAACTTTCAATGACTGATGAACCATGATACACAGGTCTCGTTGCACCTCCCCTTTTCCTAATCTGCCGCCATTCAGATAATATTCTGCCTTCGTGTTTTTGCCACCAAAGTGGATAACCTCACATTTATCCACATTATACTGCATCTACCTCACATTTATCCACATTATACTGCATTACATTACAACATCCACCTGAGGGAGCAGACGGGGGCTCGGTTTAAAGTCTCATCTGAAAGACGTCACCTCCGACAGTGCAGCACTCCCTCAGTACTGCCCCTCTGACAGAGCAGCATTCCTTCAGTACTGCCCCACCAACAGTGCAGCATTCCCTCAGTACTGCCCCTCCAACAGTGCGGCGCTCCCTCAGTACCGCCCCTCCGACAGTGCAGCACTCCCGCAGTACCGCCCCTCCGACAGTGCAGCACTCCCTCAGTACTGCGCTGGGAGTGTCAACCTGGATTCATGTGCTCGAGTCCCTGGTGTGGGACTTGAACCCCCAACCTTCTGACTCAGGGGTGAGAGTGCTACCCACTGAGCCACAGCTGACAGCTTCATTCCAGGGGCCATTTATTCAAGAACTGAGGCAGGATATGGCGGGAGCAGTACCCGCAACGAGAATGCAGAGAATGGACACTCCCAAACCTGAGCTTTTGTCGCACTTTCAGCTTTAGCGGTCTCCATCAGCCATGGTCTCACGCCCCCGGACCCTCGCTGAGCAACGGCCTCACGCCCCCGGACCCTCGCTGAGCAACAGCCTCACGCCCCCGGACCCTCGCTGAGCAATGGCCTCATGCCCCCAGACAATCACTGAGCAACGGCCTCACGCCCCCGGACCCTCGCTGAGCAACGGCCTCACGTCCCCGGACCCTCGCTGAGCAACAGCCTCATGCCCCCGGACCCTCACTGAGCAACGGCCTCACGCCCCCGGACCCTCATTGAGCAACGGCCTCACGCCCCCGGACCCTCGCTGAGCAACAGCCTCATGCCCCCGGACCCTCACTGAGCAACGGCCTCACGCCCCCGGACCCTCGCTGAGCAACGGCCTCATGCCCCCGGACCCTCACTGAGCAACGGCCTCACGTCCCCGGACCCTCGCTGAGCAACAGCCTCATGCCCCCGGACCCTCACTGAGCAACGGCCTCACGCCCCCAGACCCTCGCTGAGCAACGGCCTCACGTCCCCGGACCCTCGCTGAGCAACGGCCTCACGCCCCTGGACACTCATTGAGCAAAGGCCTCACGCCCCCGGACAATCACTGAGCAACGGCATGGTTATAAATCCAGTCAGAACCAGAGCGAATGTTGCAAGGTCAAGCCCACCCTTCAACAATGTCACCTGTCTGTTCCCCATTAACATATTGCGCTGAAACTCTGCCCAGCTTCTGGCGGAAGCTTTCTGTGCCAATTAAAATGGCTGCCTCAGTCACAAGATCCCGCTGGTCTTGGACTCGGCCCCTTTCAACAACAACAGCTTGCATTTCTATAGCGCCTTCAACAACAACAACAGCTTGCATGTATATAGCGCCTTCAACAACAACAACAGCTTGCATGTATATAGCGCCTTTAACAACAACAACAGCTTGCATTTCTATAGCGCCTTCAACAACAACAACAGCTTGCATTTCTATAGCGCCTTCAACAACAACAACAGCTTGCATGTATATAGCGCCTTTAACATAGTGAAACGTCCCAAGGCGCTTCATAGGAGCAATAATCAAATAACATTTGACACGAGCCGCATAAGATGATATTAGGACAGGTGAGGTTCAAAGAGGCAAGTTTTAAGGAGCGTCTAAAGGAGGAATTAAGAGGTGGAGAGGTTTAAGGAAGCAATTCCAGAGCTTGGGGCCCAGGCAGCTGAAGGTAGAGCGATTATAATCGGCGGATGTGTGAGAGGCCAGAATTGGAGGAGCACAGACATCTTGAAAGGTTGTAGAGCTGGAAGAGGTTACAGAGATAGGGAGGGTAGTAGGGATTGGAGGAAGTTACGGAGATAGGGAGGGGTGTAGGGACTGGAGGGGTTACAGAGATAGAGAGGGGTGTAGGGACTGGAGGGGTTACAGGGATAGCGAGGTGTGTAGGGGGCTGAAGGGGTTTACAGAGATAGGGAGAGGTGTAGGGCTGGAGGAGGTTACAGAGATAGGGAGGGGTGTAGGGACTGGAGGGGTTACAGGGATAGCGAGGGGTGTAGGGGGCTGGAGGAGGTTACAGAGATAGGGAGAGGTGTAGGGACTGGAGGGGTTACAGAGATAGCGAGGGGTGTAGGGGGCTGAAGGGGTTTACAGAGATAGAGAGAGGTGTAGGGCTGGAGGAGGTTACAGAGATAGGGAGGGGTGTAGGGGCTGGAGGAGGTTACAGGGATAGGGAGGGGTGTAGGGGCTGAAGGGGGTTACAGGGATAGGGAGAGGTGTAGGGGCTGGAGGAGGTTACAGGGATAGGGAGAGGTGTAGGGGCTGGAGGAGGTTACAGGGATAGGGAGAGGTGTAGGGGCTGGAGGAGGTTACAGGGATAGGGAGAGGTGTAGGGCTGGAGGAGGTTACAGAGATATGGAGGGGTGTAGGGCTGGAGGAGGTTACAAGGATCGGGAGGGGTCTGGGGCTGGAGGGGATTAGAAAGATAACAAGGGGTGTAAGAGCTGGAGGAGGTTACAGAGATAGGGAGGGGTGTAGGGGCTCGGGAGGTTACAGAGATGGGGAGGTGTTAGGTATGTAAACATTATAACTGTGTAAGACTTGCCACCAGAGGATGCACCTGTTGGAGATCCAAGGGTCACCTACACACCTCATGCAAGCGAGTATAAAAGGTTGTCTGCCATCCTGCTTAGGCATTCTGGAGTTTTATTAAAGAGACTAAGGTCACATCAGTTTAAGCTTACAGTACTCAGTCTTGTGGAGTTATTCTAAACATAACAATTGGCGATGAGTAACAGATCACGAACTTTCACGTGGTTCTTCAGCGATTTGTAGAGGGTGATGATTGGGAAGCCTTCATTGAATGTCTCGAATAGTACTTTTGGATACGGACAAAAAAGCGATCAAGCGCAGGACAATTCTCCTCACCGTGTGTGGGTCTACAACATACGGACTCATCAAGCATCTGTTAGCACTGGAAAAACCAACGGAAAAGACATATGCAGAGTTGTGTACGCTGGTTCGGGAACACCTCTAGCCGAAGGAGAGCATTTTAATGGCCAGGTATCGCTTCTATACGCACCATCGCTCCGAGGGCCAGGACGTGCCGACCTAAGACACCTTGCGGGACCTTGCGATTTTGCTGGATATTTGGGGGAAATGTTGCGGGACTTTTTCGTGCTTGGAATCAGCCACGAGGCCATTCTTCGCAAGCTGCTGTCTGCAAAATCCCCAGACCTGAACAAGGCCATCACCATAGCCCAGGCTTTCATGTCCACGAACGATAATACTAAACTGATATCTTCTTAGCATCGAAGCAAGTACTGTGCATAAAATGACACCGGTAGCAGGCAGAACTGTACATGGCAGGGCCTACACGTCTGCAGCTGCAAGACCTAGGATGACTCAGAGTCCGCCATCGGGTGTGAATGCAAATCTATTAGCACCATGTTGGCGCCGCGGGGGTAATCATAGAGTCCATCAATGTTGATTCAAGCACCACGTGTGCAAACAATGTGAAACAATGGGGCACCTCCAGCGAATGTGCAAACGTGCTGCGATTCACCACGTGGCAGAGTCGGCAGAAGATGGTCGATCCGAAGCGGGTAACGCAGAACGAGTAAGAGAGGCGACTCAACCCGAGGCCGAGGAAGAAGTGTATGAGGTACACACCTTCACCACCAAGAGCCCTCCTATAATGCTGAAAATCAAATTAAATGGCATTCCAGTTTCCATGGAGTTGGACATAGGGCGAGTCAGTCAATTATGAGCCAGAAGGCTTTTGAGAAACTGTGGGGCAACAAGTCACAAAGGTCCAAACTGAGCCCAGTTTATACAAAGCTGCGCACTTACACCAAAGAGCTCATACCACTCATTGGCAGTGCGGCAGTGAAGGTATCGTACGATGGAGCTGTGCATCACTTATCACTGTGGTTTGTACCAGGCGATGGCCCAACGCTGTTCATTAGAAGCTGGCTAGGAAAGATTCGATGGAACTGGGATGACATCAAAGTACTATCTTCGGTGGATGACGCCTCGTGTGCTCAAGTGCTGAGCAAATTTCCGTCACTATTTGAACCCAGCATCAGCAACTTCACAGGCGTCAAGGTGCAGACCCATCTAGTCCCTGATGCACAGCCTGTTCATCACAAGGCTCGAGTGGTTCCATATATGATGAGGGAGAAAGTCGAGATCGAACTGGACAGACTTCAACGAGAGGGAATCATATCGCCAGTTGAGTTCAACGAGTGGGCCTGTCCGATTGTTCCGGTGTTGAAAAGCGATGGCACGGTCAGAATCTGCGGAGACTACAAGGTAACGATCAACCAAATCTCATTATAAGACCAGTACCTGCTACCCAAGGTGGATGACCTGTTCGCAACATTCGCAGGGGGGAAGTCGTTCACCAAAATGGATCTAACCTCTGCTTACATGACACAGGAACTGGCTGAATCTTCGAAAAGATTGACGTGCATTAACACGCACAAAGGACTATTTATATACCACAGATGCCTTTTTGGGATTCGCTTGGCTGCTGCCATTTTCCAGAGGAACATGGAGAGTCTGCTGAAATCGGTTCAGCACACTGTTGTGTTTCAAGACGACATCCTGATCACCGGTCATGACACCATTGAAAACCTGGACAACCTGGAAGAGGTTCGAAGTCGACTAGACAGAGTGGGACTCAGGCTGAAATGCTCCAAGTGTGTTTTCCTGGCACCAGAGGTCGAATTTTTGGGGAGAAAGATTGAGGCAGACGGCATCAGACCCACGGACTCAAAGACAGAGGCCATCAAGGACACACCCAGACCACAGAATGTGATGGAACTGCGGTCGTTCCTGGGACTCCTCAACTATTTTAGTAACTTTCTACCCCGGTTGAGCACTTTGCTGGAACCATTGACATGTGAGGGTGATGACTGGGTTTGGGGTAAATCTCAAAAGACAGCCTTTGAGAAGGCCAGAAACCTGCTATGTTCAACAAGTTACTTGAATTGTATGACCCGTGCAAACGTTAATGCTAGCTTTTGATGCATCTTCGTACGGGTTCGGGTTTGTGTTACAACAAACCAATGTATCGGGCAAACTTCAACCGGTTGCATATGCGTCTAGATGTTGATCTAAGGCTGAAAGAGCCTACAGTGTGGTCGAGAAAGAGGCGTTAGCATGTGTATACGGGGTTAAGAAAATGCCCCAATACGTATTTGGACTCCGGATCGAGCTTGAAACTGACCACAAACCGCTCATTTCACTGTTTGCAGAAAGCAAAGGTATAAACACCAATGCTTCGTCCCACATCCAAAGATGGGCACTAACATTGTCTGCCTATGACTATGTTATCCGCCACAGACCAGGCACAGAGAACTGTGCTGATGCCCTCAGTCGGCTACCATTGCCCACTACCGGGGTGGAAATGGCGCAATCCACAGATTTGCTTCTGGTCATGGATGTTTTTGAGAGCGAGGGGTCACCTGTCATGGCTCGGCAGATCAGGACCTGGACCAGCCAGGATCCTGTGCTATAATAAAAAGTTGCGTCCTCAATGGGAGCTGGTCGGCTGTTCCCTGGGAAATGCAAGATGAAATTAAGCCGATTCACTGACGTAAAGATGAAATGTCCATCCAGTCGAATTGTCTCTTATGGGGTAATCGCGTGGTTTTGCCAAAAAAGGCAGGGAAACGTTTATACATGACCTACACAGTACCCACACAGGCATAGTCATGATGAAGGCTATCGCCAGGTCGCACGTTTGGTGGCCCGGCATTGACTCGGATTTGGAGTCATGCATACACCAATGCAACACTTGCTCACAGTTGAGCAATGCACTAAGGGAGGCTCCACTGAGTCTGTGGTCATGGCCCTCCAAACCGTGGTCCAGGATCCACATAGATTTTGCTGGCCCCTTTCTAGGAAAGATGTTTTTAGTAGTAGTGGATGCTTACTCTAAATGGATTGAATGTGTAAACATGTCACCTGCACGTCCACTGCCACCATTGAAAGCCTCCGGGCCATGTTCACCACCCATGGCTTGCCCAACGCCCTTGTCAGTGACAATGGACCGTGTTTCACCAGCTTGGAATTCAACGAGTTTATGACCCGCAATGGCATTAAACATGTCAGGTCTGCGCCGTTTAAGCCCGCATCCAACGGTCAAGCGAAACGGGCAGTCCAAACTATCAAGCAGAGCTTGAAATGCATGACGGACGGCTTCCTGCAGACCTGCTTATCTCGGGTTCTGCCCAGCTACCGGACGCGACCTCACTTGCTTACCGGGGTTTCCCCGGCAGAATTGTTAATGAAAATAGAACTCAAAACCAGGCTCTCCCTAGTCCACCCGGATCTTAATGATTATGTGGAAACCCAGCGTCACCGGCAAAACATGTACCACGATCGCACGGCTGTTTCATGTGACATTAATGTAAACGTCTCTGTGCTTGTCCTTAACTACGGTCATGGTCCCAAATGGGTTGCTGGCACTGTCTTGGCCAAGGAGGGGAATAGAGTGTTTATTGTCAAACTATGTAATGGACAAAACTGCGATTTACTGACAACCAAGAACAACTTGAAGAGGACATCACCATCATCGATCCACCAACACAGACCCAACCAGCAATCGACCTCGCTGTCAATCAAGAGGATGAACCCACCATTCCCAACAGTCCGGTCAGACCAGCCATGCCGCAGTGCAGCAATGGTCCGACCAACTCACCCATGCCAGGGTTCGAACTCAGGAGTTCAACCAGGGAGCGAAGGGCCCCGGACCCACCTCAACTTGTAAATAACTTGTGTCAAAGAACTTGGGGGGGGGGGGGGGGGAGTGATGTTATGTATGTAAACATTATGACTGTGTAAGGCTTGCCACCAGAGGGTGCACCTGTTGGAGACCCAAGGGTCACCTTCACACCTCATGCAAGGGAGTATAAAAGATTGTCTGCCATGTTGCTTCGACACTCTGAAGTTTTATTAAAGAGACTAAGGTCACATCAGTTTAAGCTCACAGTACTCAGTCTTGTGGAGTTTTACTAAACATAACAGGAGAGGTGTAGGGGCTGGTGGAGGTTACAGAAATAGGGAGGGTGTAGGGGCTGGAGGGGCTTACGGAGATAGGGAGGGGTGTAGGGCTGGAGGAGGTTATAGAGATAGGGAGGGGTGTAGGGGCTGGAGGGGGTTACAGAGATAGGGAGGGGTGTAGGGGCTGGAGGAGGTTGCAGAGATAGGGAGGGGTGTAGGGCTGGAGGAGGTTATAGAGATAGGGAGGGGTGTAGGGGCTGGAGGGGGTTACAGAGATAGGGAGGGGTGTAGGGGCTGGAGGGGGTTACAGAGATAGGGAGGGGTGTAGGGGCTGGAGGGGGTTACAGAGATAGGGAGGGGTGTAGGGGCTGGAGGAGGTTACAGAGATAGGGAGGGGTGTAGGGGCTGGAGGGGGTTACAGAGATAGGGAGGGATGTAGGGCTGGAAGAGGTTACAGAGCTAGGGAGGGATGTAGGGCTGGAGGAGATAGGGAAGGATCTGAAAACAAGGATGAAAATGGAGACGTTTTCAGACCATTCCCAGCTGCGTTACCCTCTATGTACATTTGTGGACAATTGCTGAGAAAGATATTGGCCGCAATATATCCTAGATGCTCAGTTCCTTACTGTGTCTGCTTGGCTGTGTTGGTACCGCTCTGGGCTCTGTGTCAGAGGTCCATGGGTTCAAGCCCCACTCCAGGCCCTCAGTATATAATGCAGGTGGCGCAGTACCAACCGAGTGTGGCATTGCTGCAGGTACGTTCCTCGGAGGAGACATTAAACCGCTGTCTGTCTGTTCCGCTAACTAACTATCCCATGGTGGTATCTCAGGATGACCAGGGAGTCCTCCTGGTATCCTGGCAACATTTCGCCCTCGACCCAATGCCACAAAGAAATCGATCTCGCTGTGCACAAAATGCCGGCTGCAACTGCCAACAGAACAGCAGTCACAGCACAGCAAGGTCACTGATAGTGTGTGAGGTGCTTTTCACATCTGCCTCAGCTGTGATAACTGCCCTGGGAGTGTTTGATGGGACTATGTATCTAACCCCATGCTGTACCTGCCCTGGGAGTGTTTGATGGGACTATGTATCTAACCCCATGCTGTACCTGCCCTGGGAGTGTTTGATGGGACAGTGTAGAGGGAGCTTTACTCTGTATCTAACCCCATGCTGTATCTGCCCTGGGAGTGTTTGATGGGACTCTGTATCTAACAGCATGCTGTACCTGCCCTGGGAGTGTTTGATGGGACAGTGTAGAGGGAGCTTTACTCTGTATCTAACCCATGCTGTACCTGCCCTGGGAGTGTTTGATGGGTCAGTGTAGAGGGAGCTTTACTATGTATCTAACCCCGTGCTGTACCTGCCCTGGGAGTGTTTGATGGGACAGTGTAGAGGGAGCTTTACTATGTATCTAACCCCATGCTGTACCTGCCCTGGGAGTGTGTGAGTGTGGATATAGGGTGAGGACAGGATCGACTGTGTTATAACGCCTCACCACACCCACAGTCAAATAACCAGCTGACCATCATTGCCTTATCACAGATAGAAAATAGTTACTTGGGGTAAGATTCAGGAGTGCCCCAGAGAGGGAATGTCAGCCGTGGCTCAGTGGGCAGCACCCTCGGCACTCAGCCAGAAGGTTATGAGTTCAAGTCTCACTCCAGAGACTTGAGCACATAAATCCAGGCTGACACTCCAATACAGTGCTGAGGGAGTGCTGCACTGTCGGAGGGGCAGTGCTGAGGGAGCACTGCACTGTTGGAGGGGCAGTACTGAGGGAGTACCGCACTGTCGGAGGGGCAGTACTGAGGGAGTGCTGTACTGTCAGAGGGGCAGTACTGAGGGAGAACTGCACTGTCGGAGGGGTAGTACTGAGAGCATTATCGGAGGGGCAGTCTTTCAGATGAGATGTTAAACCGAGGCCCCGTCTGCCCTTTCAGATGGACGTAACAGATCCCACGGCACTATTTCGAAGAAGAACAGGGGAGTTATCCCCGGTATCCTGGGGCCAATATTTATTCCTCAATCAACGTAACAAAAACAGATGATCTGGGTCATTATCGCATTGCTGTTTGTAGGAGCTTGCTGTGCACAAATTGGCTGCTCGTTTCCCACATTACAACAGTGACTACACTTCAAAAAGTGCTTCATTGGCTGTCCGGTGGTTGTGAAAGGTGCTATATAAATGCAAGTGTTTCTTTTTGCTGTTCCCCAGTAAAGGAGTGTGTCCCCCAGTGAGGGAGCCAGCGCCTTCTGGGGGGCAGTGAATTGAAGGGTGAATGAAAGTGAGCACGGGGGGATCGATGTGGCACTGCCCCCCTGGGCTGTCCCGTTCCCCCTCCCGTGCCGTTCCCCCAGGCCCTGCCGTTTCCCCGCCCGCCAGGCTCTCCCGCTCCCCCCCCCGGGCCCTGCCGTTTCCCCTGCTCCTGTTTCCCCCCCGGGCTATCCCGTTCCCCCACTGACCCTGTCATTCCCTGCCCCCCCGGGGCCCTGCCGTTCCCCCCTCCCCCCCAGGCTTTCCCGTTCCCCCCTTGGCCCTGCCATTCCCCCCGTTCCCTGGGCCCTGCCATTCCACCCCCCACCCACCCCAGTCTGTCTGTGTGTGTCCCCCCCCGCCACCCCCGGGCCCTGCCATATCCCCCCGGGCCCTGCCGTCCCCCCCAGTCCTGATTGAGACAGGGAGATGCTGCCAGGCTCTGTGTGTGTGTGTGTGTCAGGCCCTGTCCTCATACTCGGAGACTGATGAAAGCAAATTAGGACAATCAATTGCGCTGATCGCCATGGTTTGGGCTCGGACGGACAATATGGCAGCGGGTAATCCATCATCGGGCCGGTGTCAAATTAAGTCAGCAGTATGGAAAGCTGGGGGCAGGGCGGTAAGCTGATGGCTAATCGCACTGCTGTAAAATCAATGCGCTGGATATTATTCTGTGATCGACCGTGTAATGAGCGGCTCCAGAGGCAGCGGGCCTGATGTACGACAGGGCCAGCTGCTCTCGCTCCCTCTCCCGACTACACACTACATCACGCCAGGCCTGCTACAGCACATATAGCCTCCCATCACAACAAAAGCCGCACAAACCAACGAACAACAAACAAAAAGGGAGCAGGGAGGGAGGAGGAGAAAGCAGCGCTGAAATCTAGTGTGTGTAAGATGCAGGAGGCTGCGGAGGGGGCGGTGTGAGGGAGCGGGCGTTAAATGAGCTGCCAAGCTCAGGGTGCGCACGTCTCAATCAGTCTTTGTTTTACAATGGGGGGGGGGTCCCCTCTGCCCAGCTCAGCTGGCAAACACTGTGTGCAAACACTGCTGCACTGGCCCCGTGGTAAAGAGCTGGGGCTGAAGGCTGTACTCAGTGTAGGGGAATGCTACAGTAACCCTATTGATTCACAGATCCCCGCTCCAATTACATCTCTCACAGTGCTTCGTCCACCTGTGATGAAAGTAGGCTCAAGTCGTCCCCCTGCTACACCTGGGCTGAGAAGCAGCTTACAGGCCATCACCCGGAAAGCTCCTGTACAAAAGAAACCCTTCTTGTGGGAACGCGGGTGAAGGTGACTGGCTGGGTGGCATATTCTGCGCCCCCCTCCCCGGGCACCGCTAACCCGATCTCACACCGCCTTCCCTGCTGAGGGGCAAAGAGAACCAAGACAGGCCTCAATTCCTTGAGTACAGACACCCGGGAGTGAGTTACAGGCTGGAATCTAATCGAGGGGTTCGGGGGGTTTATATATAGAATAACAGTTACCCGGGAGTGAGTTACAGGCTGGAATCTAATCGCGGGGTTCGGGGGGTTTATATATAGAATAACAGATACCCGGGAGTGAGTTACAGGCTGGAATCTAATCGCGGGGTTCGGGGGGTTTATATATAGAATAACAGATACCCGGGAGTGAGTTACAGGCTGGAATCTAATCGCGGGGTTCGGGGGGTTTATATATAGAATAACAGATACCCGGGAGTGAGTTACAGGCTGGAATCTAATCAAGGAATTCAGGGGGGGTTATATATAAAATAACAGATACTTGGGAGTGAGTTACAGGCTGGAATCTAATCCAGGGGTTCTGGAGGGTTTATATTTAGAATAATGGATATTCTTTATATAAATGTAACCAGCGAGCTGCGGTACACTGCACTGGGGTCCAGCGAGCTGCGATACACTGCACTGGGGTCCAGCGAGCTGCGATACACTGCACTGGGGTCCAGCGAGCTGCGATACACTGCACTGGGGCCCAGCTAGCTGTGATACACTGCACTGGGGCCCAGCGAGCTGCGATACACTGCACTGGGGTCCAGCAAACTGCAATACACTGCACTGGGGTCCAGCGAGCTGCGATACACTGCACTGGGGCCCAGCGAGCTGCGATACACTGCACTGGGGTCCAGCGAGCTGCGATACACTGCACTGGGGCCCAGCGAGCTGCGATACACTGCACTGGGGTCCAGCGAGCTGTGATACACTGCACTGGGGCCCAGCGAGCTGCGATACACTGCACTGGGGTCCAGCGAGCTGTGATACACTGCACTGGGGCCCAGCGAGCTGCGATATACTGCACTGGGGTCCAGCGAGCTGCGATACATTGCACTGGGGCCCAGTGAGCTGCGATACATTGCACTGGGGTCCAGCCAGCTGTGATATACTGCACTGGGGTCCAGCAAGCTGCGATACACTGCACTGGGGTCCAGCGAGCTGTGATACACTGCACTGGGGCCCTGCAAGCTGCGATACACTGCACTGGGGTTCAGCGAGCTGCGATACACTGCACTGGGACCCAGCGAGCTGCGATACACTGCACTGGGGCCCTGCGAGCTGCGATACACTGCACTGGGGTTCAGTGAGCTGCAATACACTGCATTGGGGCAGCATGAGCTGCTCGAAACAAAGAAAATTAGGAAAATAGGCTTGTGTTTCAGTGATCACCATAAAGCAGCTCTGTGTCTGCACACTGTGAGCGGGTGACAGCCTTTATCTATCACTTCCAAAGGAAACTAGCAATACACAGGCCTTCCAATTACCTCAACCACTTGGGGACATCATTAGCTGGGATGATCAGTAGTTTAGATAATGGAAGGTTGCTTTTACAATTACCATATATCAGAGGTTAACCTCGAGTTAAACTAAAAGCAGATTTGGCAGATCTGAAGTTGACTCCAGTGTTAAATGAGCAGCCGGCTGTCTGTGCACCCGGGTCCAAATACAACTCAAACTGATCAGATGCAAGGCTCTCTGACTGTAAGGGAAGAAGTTCAGTGAGATTCAAGTAGTCGCAGCTCAGAACCTGTGACTGAGATCTGCAACGTAAAGCTGTTCACAGCGTGAAGGCAATCGGCATAGGACAGAGAGAGAGTGTGTAGAGAGAGCTTTACTCTGTATCTAACCCGTGCTGTACCTGCCCTGGGAGTGTTTGATGGGACAGTGTATAGGGAGCTTTGCTCTGTATCTAACCCGTGCTGTACCTGCCCTGGGAGTGTTTGATGGGCAGTGTAGAGGGAGCTTTACTTTGTATCTAACCCGTGCTGTACCTGCCCTGGGAGTGTTTGATGGGCAGTGTAGAGGGAGCTTTACTTTGTATCTAACCCGTGCTGTACCTGCCCTGAGAATGTTGATGGGACAGTGTAGAGGGAGCTTTACTCTGTATCTAACCCGTGCTGTACCTGCCCTGGGAGCGTTTGATGTTTACACTGTGGGAAATTGCTCCATTCCCCTGCATTAACTCTACTCATTTAGATGAGCAGAAATTCATGTAAAAAGCTATTAACACAGCCTTCCTCGTCCAGGCCAACATCCCCAGCATTGAAGCACTGACCACACTCCGATCAGCTCCGCTGGGCAGGCCACATTGTTCGTATGCCAGACACGAGACTCCCAAAGCAAGCGCTCTACTTGGAACTCCTTCACGGCAAACGAGCCAAAGGTGGGCAGAGGAAACGCTACAAGGACACCCCCAAAGCCTCCCTGATAAAGTGCGACATCCCCACTGACACCTGGGAGTCCCTGGCCCAAGACCGCCCTAAGTGGAGGAAATGCATCCGGGAGGGCGCTGAGCACCTCGAGTCTCGTCGCCGAGAGCATGCAGTAATCAAGCGCAGGCAGCAGAAAGAGCGTGCGGCAAACCAGTCCCACCCACAATTCCTTTAACGACTGTCTGTCCCACCTGTGACGGGGACTGTGGTTCCCGTATTGGATTGTTCAGCCACCAAAGAACTCACTTCAGGAGTGGAAGCAAATCTTCCTCGATTCCGAGGGACTGCCTATGATGATGATGATTAAATTGTGCAGGTTTTTTGTAAAGAAACTGGCCAAGTGACATCATGTGGTTCAACCTCCAAACAGCACGAACCGTTATTGGGTGCTGCATGCATGATGTGGAGACCATGGTGATGAATGCTTACAGATATCCTGTGGGCAAGGTAGGAGAAATGGACTTACTGACATTGTCCGTGGTTCTGGCATAGTTGATCACCAGCGTGCACATATTGACAAGTACAGCTTCAAGCAGCGCTTGAATACCATTGGTCAGCTTTAACAGCATCGGGCGCAGTGCGAGTGTCACAGATTCCGACACTGTGCCTGCAGGGACTATATCGGTTGGTGATCCAGAGGCTGTGCCTGCAGGGATTATATCGGTTGGTGATCCAGAGGCTGTGCCTGCAGGGATTATATCGGTTGGTGATCCAGAGGCTGTGCCTGCAGGGACTATATCGGTTGGTGATCCAGAGGCTGTGCCTGCAGGGATTATATCGGTTGGTGATCCAGAGGCTGTGCTTGCAGGGATTATATCGGTTGGTGATCCAGAGGCTGTGCCTGCAGGGATTATATCGGTTGGTGATCCAGAGGTGTGCCTGCAGGGATTATATCGGTTGGTGATCCAGAGGCTGTGCTTGCAGGGATTATATCGGTTGGTGATCCAGAGGCTGTGCCTGCAGGGATTATATCGGTTGGTGATCCAGAGGCTGTGCCTGTAGGGATTATATCGGTTGGTGATCCAGAGGCTGTGCCTGCAGGGATTATATCGGTTGGTGATCCAGAGGCTGTGTCTGCAGGGATTATATCGGTTGGTGATCCAGAGGCTGTGCCTGCAGGGATTATATCGGTTGGTGATCCAGAGGCTGTGCCTGCAGGGATTATATCGGTTGGTGATCCAGAGGCTGTGCCTGCAGGGATTATATCGGTTGGTGATCCAGAGGCTGTGTCTGCAGGGATTATATCGGTTGGTGATCCAGAGGCTGTGTCTGCAGGGACTATAGCGGTTGGGGATCACGACACTGTGCTCGCACACTGCAGCACTGAGCTCAGGCACGCCAGCAATGGCTTGCACCCTGAGCCGTGTTGTAAATATCAACACGCTGTGAGGAGGCCCTACACTTAATCATAGAATCGTGGAATAATACAGCACAGAAGGAGGCCATAGTGCTCATGGGATTGGGGGTAATATATTAGTATGAATTGAGGATTGGTTAATGGACAGAAAACAGAGAGGAGGAATAAACGGGTCATTTTTGGGTTGGCAGACTGTAACTACTAGGGTACCGCAAGGATCAGTGCTTGGGCCTCAGCTATTCACAATCTATATCAATGATTTGGATGAGGGGACCAAATGTAATATATCCAGGTTTGCTGATGATACAAAGCTAGGTGGGAATGTAAGTTGTGAGGAGGATGCAAAGAAACTTCAAGGGGATATAGACAGGCTAAGTGAGTGGGCAAGATGATGGAAAATGGAAAATAAAGTCATCCACATTTGTAGGAAAAATAGAAAAGCAGAGTATTTTTTAAATGGTGAGAGATTGGAAAATGTTGGTGTTCAGAGGGACCTGGGTGTCCCTGTACACGAATCACTGAAAGTTAACATGCAGGTAAAGCAAGCAATTAAGAAAGCAAATGGTATATTACATAGAAACATAGAAACATAGAAAATAGGTGCAGGAGTAGGCCATTCGGCCCTTCGAGCTTGCACCACCAATCAATAAGATCATGGCTGATCATTCACCTCAGTACCCCTTTCCTGCTTTCTCTCCATACCTCTTGATCCCTTTAGCCATAAGGGCCATAGCTAACTCCCTCTTGAATATATCCAATGAACTGGCATCAACGACTCTCTGCAGTAGGGATTTCCACAGGTTAACAACTCTCTGAGTGAAGAAGTTTCTCCTCATCTCAGTCCTAAATGGCTTACTCCTTATCCTTAGACTGTGTCCCCTGGTTCTGGACTTCCCCAACATTGGGAACATTCTTCCTGCATCTAATCTGTCCAGTCCCGTCAGAATGTTATATGTTTCTATGAGATCCCCTCTCATCCTTCTAAACTCCAGTGAATACAGGCCCAGTCGATCTAATCTCTCCTCATATGTCAGTCCCGCCATCCCGGGAATCAGTCTGGTGAACCTTCGCTGCACTCCCTCAATAGCAAGAACGTCCTTCCTCAGATTAGGAGACCAAAACTGAAAACAATATTCCAGGTGGAGCCTCACCAAGGCCGTGTACAACTGCAGTAAAACCTCCCTGCTCCTATACTCAAATCCCCTAGCTATGAAGGCCAACATACCATTTGCCTTTTTCACCACCTGCTGTACCTGAATGCCAGCTTTCAATGACTGATGTACCATAACACCCAGGTCTCGTTGCACCTCCCCTTTTCCTAATCTGCCGCCATTCAGATAATATTATGCCTTCGTGTTTTTGCCACCAAAGTGGATAACCTTACATTTATCCACATTATACTGCATCTGCCATGCACTTGCCCACTCACTTAACCTGTCCAAGTCCCCCTGCAGCCTCTTAGTGTCCTCCTCACAGCTCACACCACCACCCAGCTTAGTGTCATCTGCAAACTTGGAGATATTACACTCAATTCCTTCATCTAAATCATTAATGTATATTTTAAATAACTGGGGTCCCGGCACTGAGCCCTGCGGCACCCCACTAGTCACTGCCTGCCATTCTGAAAAGGACCCGTTTATCTCGACTCTCTGCTTCCTGTCTGCCAACCAGTTCTCTATCCACGTCAGTACATTACCCCCAATACCATGTGCTTTAATTTTGCACACCAATCTCTTGTGTGGGACCTTGTCAAAAGCCTTTTGAAAGTTCAAATACACCACATCCACTGGTTCTCCCTTGTCCACTCTACTAGTTACATCCTCAAAAAATTCTAGAAGATTTGTCAAGCATGATTTCCCTTTCATAAATCCATGCTGACTTGGACTGATCCTGTCACTGCTTTCCAAATGCGCTGCTATTTCATCTTTAATAATTGATTCCAACATTTTCCGCACTACTGATGTCAGGCTAACCGGTCTATAATTACCCTTTCTCTCTCCCTCCTTTTTTAAAAAGTGGTGTTACATTAGCTTCCCTCCAGTCCATAGGAACTGATCCAGAGTCGATAGACTGTTGGAAAAAGATGACCAATGTATCCACTATTTCTAGGGCCACTTCCTTAAGTACTCTGGGATGCAGACTATCAGGCCCCAGGGATTTATCGGCCTTCAATCCCATCAATTTCCCCAACACAATTTCCCGCCTAATAAGGATTTCCTTCAGTTCCTCCTTCTCATTGGACCCTCGGTCCCCTAGTTTGTTGGCCTTTATCACAAGAGGATTTGAGTATAAGAGTAAAGACGTCTTACTGTAATTATATAGGGGCCTGGAGAAACCACACTTGCAGTATTGTGCACAGTTCTGGTCACCTTACCCAAGGAAGGATATATTTGCCATAGAGCGAGTGCAACGAAGGTTCACCAGACTGATTCCTGGGATGGGGGGATTGTCCAATGAGGAGAGATTGAGCTGATGAGGCCTATACTCTCTGGAGTTTAGAAGAATGAGAGTTGATCTCATTGAAATTATTGTGTTCCTAATACGGATGAGACTGCACACAGGGAGGTTAAAGTAACAGTGACCTCAGTCTTTATTAAGACACTCCAGAATGAGGAGTAGGCCTTAGGGGCCGGCTTATATACAATGCTCCCAAGGGATGCTGGGATCCCTTAGGACTTCAGGGGATGCACTCCCTGGTGGCGGTACACGGGATTGCATGCTTTACAGATACACAACATCACTCGCCCCCAAAGTCAAAGTGAAAACTATTTACAAGGTGAGGCGGTCGGGCGCCTTTCTTTCCCTAGTGGACCGCCTCGGTACAAATGTCTGTTCTGGTGTGTTGGCTGTACCCTCGCTTGGCTGGCATGTTGTTGGTCCTGCAGGGCTGCTAGGTGAGCCTGGCCTTGCTGGGCTGTTGGGCGTGATGGGTTCAATTTCCTGGTCCGGCATGGTGTCGTTGATCCTTTGGGTGTGTGTTGTGGGATCGGAAAAGGTGGTGTCTGCTGTGGGTTGTTCAGGGCAGTCTGTGAATTGCAGTCTCGTTTGGTCCAGGTGCTTTCTGCAAATGTGTCCATTGTCTAGTTTGACTATAAACACCCTACTCCCTTCTTTAGCTATCACCGTGCCCGCGATCCACTTGGGACCATATCCATAGTTTAGCACATACACAGGGTCATTCAGATCAATTTCCCGTGACACAGTGGCGCGACCATCGTTTACATTTTGTTGCTGCCGCCGGCTCTCTACCTGATCATGCAGGTTGGGGTGAACCAGCGAGACTCTGGTTTTAAGTGTCCTTTTCATGAGTAGCTCAGCAGGGGGCATCTCTGTGAGTGAGTGGGGTCTCGTGCGGTAGCTGAGCAGTACTCGGGACAGGCGGGTTTGGAGTGAGCCTTCTGTGACTCGTTTAAGGCTCTGTTTGAATGTTTGTACTGCCCACTCTGCCTGCCCACTGGAGGCTGGTTTAAACGGGGCCGAGGTGACATGTTTGATCCCATTGCGGGTCATGAATTCTTTAAATTCGACACTGGTGAAACATGGCCCGTTGCTACTGACTAGTATGTCAGGCAGGCTGTGGGTGACAAACATGGCCCTCAGGCTTTCAATGGTGGCGGTGGTGGTGCTTCCCGACATTATTTCACGCTCAATCCATTTTGAAAAAGCATCCAACACCACCAGGAACATTTTACCAAGAAACGAGCCCGCATAGTCGACATGGATCCTCGACCATGGTCTGGAGGGCCAGGACCACAAACTTAGTGGTGCCTCTCTGGGCACGTTGCTCAACTGAGCACATACGCTGCATTGCCGTACACAGGACTCTAAGTCAGAGTCGATACCAGGCCACCACACGTGGGATCTGGCTATCGCTTTCATCATTACTATACCTGGGTGTGTGCTGTGGAGATGAACGTCTCCCTGTCCTTTTTGGGTAGCACTCGCCTGTTACCCCACAACAGGCAGTCTGCCTGAATGGACAGCTCGTCCTTTCGCCGCTGGAATGGCTTGATTAGCTCTTGCATTTCAATGGGGATGCTGGCCCAGCTCCCATGCAGTACAGTTTTTTACTAGGGACAGCAGAGGATCTTGGCTGGTCCAAATCCTAATCTGGCGGGTTGTGACAGGTGATTTATCATTTTCAAACGCTTCCTTGACGATCAACAAGTCTGCGGGCTGTGCCACCATCAACAAGTTTGCAGTCTGCGCCATTTCCACCCCCGTGGTGGGCAATGGCAGCCGACTGAGAGCATCCGCACAGTTCTCGGTGCCTGGCCTGTGGCGGATGGCATAGTTATTATCTGATAGCTCAAGTGCCCACCTTTGTATGTGGGCTGAGGCACTAGTATTTATCCCCTTGTTTTCAGCGAACAGGGATATGAGGGGCTTGTGATCGGTTTCCAGCTCAAATTTGAGGCCAAACAGGTACTGATGCATTTTCGTTACCCTGAACACACACACTAATGCCTCTTTCTCAATCATGCTGTTGGCCCTCTCAGCCTCAGACAAGCTCCTGGAGGTATAGGCGACAGGTTGCAACTTCCCTGCAACGTTAGCTTGTTGTAATACACACCCGACTCCGTACGATGATGCATCACATGCTAGCACAAGTCTTTTACACGGGTTATACAATACAAGCAGCTTGTTGGAGCATAAAATGTTTCTGGCTTTCTCAAAAGCAATTACTTGTTTTTTTCCCCATACCCAGTTCTCACCTTTATGCAATAACACATGTAAGGGCTCTAAGAGGGTGCTTAACCCCGGTAGGAAGTTACCAAAATAGTTGAGGAATCCCAGGAATGACCGCAGCTCCGTGATGTTCTGTGGCCTAGGCGCGTTCCTGATAGCCTCTGTCTTTGCGTTTGTGGGCCGAATGCCATCCGCCGCGATCTTTCTCCCCAAAAACTCTATTTCTGTTGCCATGGCGATGCATTTCGACCTCTTCAGCCGCAGCCCTACGCGATCCAGTCGCTGGCGGACCTCCTCCAGGTTTTGTAGGTGCTCGGCGGTGTCCCGACCTATGACCAATATGTCGTCCTGAAAAACCACCATATGTGGTACCGACTTGAGTAGGCTCTCCATGTTTCTCTGGAAGATCGCTGCAGCCGACCGAATTCCAAACGGGCATCTGTTGTAGATGAACAATCCCTTGTGCGTGTTGATGCAGGTGAGGCCCTTCGAAGACTCTTCCAGCTCCTGCGTCATGTAGGCCGAAGTCAGGTCGAGCTTGGTGAACGTCTTGCCTCCTGCCAGCGTCGCAAATAGGTCGTCTGCCTTAGGTAGCGGGTATTGATTCTGTAGCGAGAAATGATTAATAGTTACATTATAATCGCCGCAAATCCTGACCATGCCATCACTTTTGAGTACTGGAACAATCGGGCTGGCCCACTCGCTGAATTCCACTGGGGAGATGATGCCCTCGCGTTGCAGCCTGTCCAGCTTGATTTCCACTCTCTCCCTCATCATGTGAGGTACAGCTCGCGCTTTGTGGTGAATGGGTCATGCCTCTGGGACCAAGTGGATCCGCATCTTTGCCCCGGAAGAGTTTCCAATGCCTGGCTCAAAAAGGGAAGGAAATTTGTTGAGAACCTGGGTACATGAGGCCTCATCGACATGTGATAGCGCTCGGATGTCATCCCAGATCCAGTGGATTTTGCCCAGCCAGTTCCTTCCAAGTAGTGTGGGGCCATCGCCCGGGACAATCCAGAGTGGCAGTTCGTGCACCGTGCTCTCATAGGTTACCTTGACGATAGCGCTGCCCAGGACAGTGATGAGCTCTTTGGTATACATTCTCAGTTTTGTTTGGATGGGGCTCAGGGCTGGTCTGAGTGTCTTGTTGCACCACAGTCTCTCAAACATCTTTTTACTCATGATGGATTGGCTAGCGCCAGTGTCCAGTTCCATGGCTACGGGTAAGCCATTCAATTTTATATTTAGCATTATAGGTGGACGTTTCATCGGAAATGTGTGCACCCCGTATACTTCAGCATCTGCCTCCTCTCTCTGAGGCTCGAAATTGCTTTGATCCACCATGGACCGATCTTCCTCTGCCACGTGGTGGTTAGCAGGTTTTGCAGAGCTTGCAGCTCGTCTGCAAGCTCATTGGAAGTGCCCCATTGTTCCACAGCTCTTGCAAACATACCGTTTGAAGCGGCATGAATAGACTGAATGGAAGCCTCCACAACGCCAACAAGGTGTGAATTGCCTTGCATTCATCCTTTGTTGCGGACTCTGAGTCATCTGGGTCACGTGAGGCCTGCTGGCAGTTGTAGACTCGTGGTTTCTGCCCTGGACATTTCTGCTCGCAAACACAGTTCCAGTTAAGTTATGAACATTGCTAGCACTTGTGTGCTGAGAGATTTGTTTGGTGTTATCGCTGGTGGACATAAACGCCTGTGCTATCGCAATGGCCTTACTGAGGGTCGGTGTCTCTACAGTCAAAAGTTTTCGAAGGATGGTCTTGTGGCCAATGCCCAGTACAAAAAAGTCTTTGAGCATCTGCTCCAGGTAGCCATCAAATTCACATTGCCCTGCAAGTCGCCTTAGCTCGGCAACGTAGCTCGCCACTTCCTGACCTTCAGATCGTTGACACATGTAGAACCAATACCTCGCCATCAGCACGCTCTCCCCCGGGATAAGATGCTCCTGAACCGGTGTACACAGCTCCTCATACAACTTATCTGTGGGTTTCACTGGAGCCAGAAGATTCTTGATAAGGCTGTAGGTCGTTGCCTACAGAAAGTGAGGAGGACCGCTCTCCTTTTTGCAGCGCTTCCTTCTCCGTCCAGCTCGTTGGCTACAAAGTACTGGTCTAGTCGTTTGACATAGGCTTCCCAGTCCTCACCCTCCGAGACCTTCTCCAGGATGCCCACAGTTTGCTGCATCTTTGCGTTGGATTCGTATACTCGTCGTCAGTTATTGTGTTCCAAACACAGATGAGACTGCACACAGGGAGGTTAAAGTAACAGTGACCTCAGTCTTTATGAAGACACTCCAGAGTGAGAAGCAGGCCTTCAGGACCAGCTTCTATACAGTGCTCCCAAGGGATGCTGGGATCCCTTGGGACTTCAGGGGATGCGCTCCCTGGTGGCGGAACATGGGAATGCATGCTTTACAAATACACAACAGAAACATACAAAATTCTTATCGGGCTTGACAGGTTAGATGCAGGGAGTATGTTTTCTCCTGGCTGGGGAAACTAGAACCAGGGGTCACAGTCTCAGAATAAGAGGTCAGACATTGAGGACTGAGATGAGTAGAAATTTCTTCATGGAAGTTGGTGAATCTTTGGAATTCTCTACCCCAGAGGACTGTAGAGGCTCAGTCGTTGAGTATATTCAAGACAGAAATCGATAGATTTTTGAATATTTAGGGACTCAAGGGATAAGGGGATAAGGTGGGAAAATGGAGTTGAGGTAGAAGATCAGCCATGATATTATTGAGTGGCAGAGCGGGCTCGAGGGGCCGAATGGCCTACTCCTGCTCCTATTTCTTATGCTCTTATGTGCTGCCATACTGGGTGTCTCATAACACTCCTGTGACGCATCTTGGGACATTTCACCACATTAAAGGCGCTATATAAATAAAAGTTGTTGTTGCTGTATCTCTCGGCAGATGGCGCCAGTCAGCTCCCTCATTGGCAGGAAACAGATTGTGCAGCACAAATGGACACAGGTCTCACCAGGGCACAGTGGATTTGCTTGTATCACAAACTTCATTCACACACAGACGTGCAGCCAGTCTCCATGTACACCCACCTATCCTGCTAATCCATTGGCTGGATAGGCGCACCAACATCAGCATTCTCTCTCAGGCCAACATTCCCAGCATCGAAGCACTGACCACGTCCGTTGGGCGGGCTACATTGTTTGCATGCCTGACATGAGACTCCCGAAACAAGCCCTCTACTCCGTGCTCCGTCACGGCACGTGAGCTCAGGTGGGCAAAGGAAACGCTTCAAGGACGCCCTCAAAGCCTCCTTGACAAAGTGCAACATCCCCACCGGCACCTGGGAATCCCTGGCCCAAGACTACTCAAAGTGGAGGAGAAGCATCCGGGAAGGCGCCAGACACTATGAGTCTCTTCGCCAGGAGCACGCAGAAGCTAAGTACAAACAGCGGAAGGAGCGTGCGACAACCCAGGCACCCCACCCACCCATCCCTCTGCTCACCTGCCCCACCTGTGACAGAGACTGTAGGCCCCGCATCGGACTCATCAGTCACCTCAGAACTCATGTTAGTGTGGAAGCAAGTCATCCTCCACTCCGAGGGACTGCCTAAGAAGCAGACGCCCGCTGCACCCCAGGAACCTGGGGAATGTGCAAGTGCACAGGCAGCGGCAGGGGACTGCGCTGGAAAAATGCAAGCTCGTCTTTTCTCTTTCTGTAACTGCACTCGCCATCCCACCAGCGAGCAAACGTTTCACAACTGGGAAGGAACGGGGACCGAGGGGTTGGACTCAGCCCTTGGTGCAGAATGACAAACAGGTGGCTACCTGAACTGCGAACAGATGCACGGAGAGCAGCACTGGGGATGCCTGGGCGGCACTGGACATGATGGATACCGACATCTCCCACCTGCAAGCACACTGAGCGAGGCTAACGGTGATTAATACCGCAGGTCAGCGGCACAGCCATCAGCTGCTGTAGCCTTCCACCGCAGCACTCAGGTCTGTACCGCACACATCCAACCTTCTCCTCTCTGCCTCATCACTGACACTGTGACACGTGCTCCTCTCAACTTTCTGTACCCTTGTCACTCCCCATCTGCACATGTCCTGTCCCATACACTGTATCCCTCCCTACGCCCTCACAGTGCGGAGATAGGGGGCCATCGCAATGTGCTGAGAGCTCAGACACCCGCCTGCCTGCTTCCTGCCCTTTATCTCCATCCTCACTGACCTACCCCGGCCCCCTATGCAATGAATTAAAAATCCTCTCAACAACAACTTGCATGTATATAGCGCCTTTAACCTAATGCCCCAGTGTGACAGTTTTCAGTATTTTTTTTTATATTCGTTCCCAGGATGTGGGCATCGCTGGCAAGGTCGGCATTTATTGCCCATCCCTAATTGCTGTTAAGGAGGGAGTTCCGGAATTTTGACCCAGCGACGATGAAGGAACGGCCGATATATTTCCAAGTCAGGATGGTGTGTGACTTGGAGGGGAAGGTAGAGGTGGTGGTGTTCCCATGCGCCTGCTGCCCTGGTCCTTCTAGGTGGTAGAGGTCGTGGGTTTGGGAGGTGCTGCCGAAGAAGCCTTGGTGAGTTGCTGCAGTGCATCTTGTAGATGGTGCACACTGCAGCCACGGTGCGCCGGTGGTGGAGGGAGTGAATGTTTACGGTGGTGGATGGGGTGCCAATCAAGAGGGCTGCTTTGTCCTGGATGGTGCCGAGCTTCTTGACTGTTGTTGGAGCTGCAACTCATCCAGACAGATCTCATACTCTTCTCTGTGGTACCAAGATGCTTGCTGTGGCTAAACCACACAGGGCAATAGGAAAGGAGCAAGGGGGAGTGGGACTAATTGGATCGCTCGTTCACAGAGCCGGCACGGGCACGATGGGCCGAATGGCCTCCTACTGTGCTGTACCATTCTATTCTGTCTGCTCCTTGGAAGAGATGGTTAGGGGGAGATTTAACAAAGGTGCTCAAGCTCATGAGGGGTTTTGATCGAGTAAATAAGGAGAAACTGTTTCCAGTGACAGGAGGTCCAGTGACCAGAGCACACAGATTTAAAGCAATTGGAAAATTGGAAAAAGAACCAGAGGGAGAGACGAGGAGAATGTTTTACGCGGCGAGTTGTTGTGATCTGGAACGCGCTGCCTCAAAGGGCGGTGGGAGCAGATTCAATGATTCCAAAGGGAATTGGATAAATACTTGAAGGGGAAACATTTGCAGGATGGGGAAAGAGCAGGAGGGAATGGGACTAATTGGATTGCTCTCTCACAGAGCCGGCACAGGCACGATGAACCCCTGCAGTATCATTCTATGAGTCTATGTGACGACAGACATGAGATGCTAATTTTGCTGACCAGCTACTTAATTGATTTTTTTTTTTAAACAATTCTCTTGGCAACATGCCGGACAGAGCGGGTGCAAAGCCCCACACTTGGTGTTCTTAAAGGATTTAAAGGTGGCGGCGGGAATGAATTGGTTGCTTCACAATAAATACCAGCCGGTTTGCCCTGTGGTCGCGCTCTCTCGCCTCGGAAGGTTGTCGGCTCAAGCCAGAAGTTCAGGACATGAGCCCAGAATGCAGGCTGACACTCCGGGAGCCAGAACTGTCAGAGGGGCCGCCTCCTGGACGAGCCGTTAAGCCCGAGGCCCCATCTGCTCTCTCAGCTGGGTGTGAAAGATCCCACGGCACTCCTGGTAGAACAGCAGAGTTCCCATTGATTGGACCAATAATCCCTCCCTCAAATCTGCCACCAAGCTCATGGTCTACAGGGCTGTAGTAATACACGCCCTCCTGTATGGCTCAGAGACATGGACTATGTACAGTAGACACCTCAAGTTGCTGGAGAAATACCACCAACGATGTCTCCGCAAGATCCTACAAATCCCCTGGGAGGACAGACACACCAACGTTAGCGTCCTCGACCAGGCCAACATCCTCAGCATTGAAGCACTGATCACACTCGACCAGCTCCGCTGGGTGGGCCACATTGTTTGCATGCCAGACACGAGACTCCCAAAGCAAGCGCTTTACTTGGAACTCCTTCACGACAAACGAGCCAAAGGTGGGCAGCGGAACTGTTACAAGGACACCCTCAAAGCCTCCCTGATAAAGTGCAACATCCCCACTGACACCTTGGAGTCCCTGGCCAAAGACCACCCTAAGTGGAGGAAGTGCATCCAGGAGGACACTGAGCACCTCGAGTCTCATCGCCGAGAGCACGCAGAAATCAAGCGCAGGCAGTGGAAAGAGCATGCGGCAAACCAGTCCCATCCTCCCTTACCCTCAATGACTATCTGTCCCACCTGTGACAGAGACTGTGGTTCTGGTATTGGACTGTACAGCCACCTAAGAACTCATGCTAAGAGTGGAAGCAAGTCTTCCTCGATTCCGAGGGACTGCCTATGATGAATCTCTCCCTCAACCAAAGACAGATTGGCTCACCGTGCATCTTGATGCTCCCTGCTCAGATCCCGCTAGGATCGCGAGCTCCTGAAGTTATTTATAAGCATAAGCGCACTGCATATTTCACACCATTAAATAAATAATGATCAATTTCTGTCAAATGTGCCGTTTCTTATTCCCTGACAGAGTGTATCAAATAATGAAAGCTCGCTGTAAATTTGATTTTTTTTTCGTTCCTGAGTTTCGACCATGCCTGATTCAGGTCATTTTCTCACAATTCAATAAATCTCCACTCCAGGATGGTTGTAAAACTTAATTACTTTTCAAAAAAAAAATCAAGACGGGTAATTTTCATATCCTTTTCTAATTTCCCCTGGACTCGCTTTCTTCCCTCACTGGGTCTGTTCTGGTACCCACAGAGACCCACCACTCTGGGGTAGAGCGGGGGGGGAGATCAGAACCTCACACCAACTCCCTGCATCGATACAGCACCATTAATGCAGTAAAACGTCCCAAAGTGCGTCACAGGAGTGATTCTCAAACAAAATTTGACACCGAGCCCCATAATGAGATATTAGGGCAGGAGTTTGGTCAAAGGGGTCGGTTATAAGGAGCATCCTGAAGGAGGAAAGAGGGACTGAGAGGTTTAGAGAGGGAATTCCAGAGCTTGGGGCCCAAGCAGCTGAAGGCACGGCCACCAATGGTGGGGCAATTAAAATCGTGGATGCGCAAGAGGCCAGAATTAGAGGAGCGCAGAGAGCTCGGGGGGTTGTAGGGCTGGAAGAGGTTGCAGAGATAGGGAGGGGTGTAGGGGCTAGAGGAGGTTACAGAGATAGGGAGGGGGTGTAGGGGCTGGAGGAGATTACAGAGATAGGGAGGGGGTGTAGGGGCTGGAGGAGGTTACAGAGATAGGGAGGGGGTGTAGGGGCTGGAGGAGGTTACAGAGATAGGGAGGGGTGTAGCGACTGGAGGAGGTTACAGAGATAGGGAGGGGACGAGGCCATAGAGGGATTTGAAACCAAGGCCCTGTCCTGTCTGCTATCTCAGGTGGATGTAAAAGATCCCATGATAGTATTTCAAAGAAGAGCATGGGAGTTATCCCCGGTGTCATGGGGCGAATATTTATCCCTCAAGCAACATCACTAAAACAGATTATCTGGTCATTATCACATTGCTTTTGTGGGAGCTTGCTGTGCACAAATTGGCTGCCGTGTTTCCCACATTACAACAGTGATTATACTCCAAAAAGTACTTCATTGGCTGTAAAGTGCTTTGAGAAGTCCGGTGATTGTGAAAGGCTCTATATAAATGCAAGTTTTTCTTTCAATGCCAATGGGTTTAAGAGAGGGAGATCCAACCAGAATTCCGACTCCTGATGGAACTCAGTCATAGCGGCTGGAAAGCGTGTGGACCTGCAGTGAGCACGGGCTCAGCTGGGATGTCCCTCATAGGTGATGAGCCTGCTAACACACATTGTTCAAAAACACGCGCACAGAAAGGCCGCAGTGGTGCAGTACAGTGGAAGGTGAACTTGGTAAGGGTGTGCTTGCCGAGGCAACGATCAGAGTAAAGCTCCCTCTACACTGTTCATCAAACACTCCCAGGGCAGGTACAGCACGGGTTAGATACAGAGTAAAGTTCCCTCTACACTGTCCCATCAAACACTCCCAGGGCAGATACAGCACGGGTTAGATACAGAGTAAAACTCCCTGTGCACTGTCCCATCAAACACTCCCAGGGCAGATACAGCACGGGGTTAGATACAGAGTAAAACTCCCTGTACACTGTCCCATCAAACACTCCCAGGGCAGGTACAGCACGGGTTAGATACAGAGTAAAGCTCCCCTTATACTGTCAGCAGGGCACAGCTGTGATGTACTGATATACCGGAGAGGAAGGTTCCACACTGGGCTGGCGAACTCAGAATAAAGAGCCCTGTGATGTCAGCGGTGGAGT
The DNA here is from genome assembly GCF_044704955.1 of Pristiophorus japonicus. NCBI lineage: Eukaryota > Metazoa > Chordata > Chondrichthyes > Pristiophoridae > Pristiophorus > Pristiophorus japonicus. The sequence goes on along the minus strand of NC_091979.1, from coordinate 230,354,556 downwards.
TCGGCTTGGAGGGGAGGTGCTGCCTTCGTGTGGTGTCGAGCGGAGGTGAAGAAGTTGCCAAGGTGAGTAGATGTCAGCTGGAGCCATGGAAAGTGATCCTTCTGATGGGGAGGACTGTTCCTCACCCCACACACACGTTCAGGATGTACTGTTGCCTGGGAAGTGAGCTAGAATGTTAGCGTAATGCCACCTCCACAAATCACAGTTTGCTGCTTCTGCTCGGGGACTATATCGGTCGTGAATCGGTAACTGGTGAGGCACAGGGGGCGGAAGTTCATTCCAGGCCACCAGCGAGATACAGCTGCAAGAAAAAAAAGTTTAAATCAATTTGCTGAAAATCAACGCGAGTTCTCCATCGCAGAGCAGAACTGTAGTTCAGTGGGGTGCTGACATAGACCTGGATCTTGAGCTCACGTCCATTACGCCTACACTTGCCCGCACACTTTCTGTGGGCTTTTGCACTCCGGTGTGCGGTAATCGGAGAGCCATTTGGGCGCCGTGCCCTCTACAGGGGATCTGGGGCCTGTGTGAACAGGACAAACAACAGCGTGTCTCCTCAATTAATCAGATTGAAGAATCCTTACTGAGTCACGTTGAGTCCAGACCAGGAAGTGTAAGTTACAATAGTTCATTCAGTGTCAAATTATGTACAGAAAGCAAAATAAAGAGAGAAGGATGGGATTAAGAGAGATACAAATGACAGAAAGAAAGTTAAAAAATAGTTTTATTTATATTTTTTTTTAAATCTCCAACAATAATTAAAATCTGGGGGAATGAGACTCCACACTTGTCAAAGTGAATTTTCAAGGCCAGAGAGGTTGTTTGGTAGTAATTAAGACTTATCACACCATTAAACATTCACTTACACTGGAATGGACAAGCCCTAACTTTTTCTGCCGGTGTTTAGTGGGTAACTATATCACAAGTACAGCCATTTGTTTGAAATCTGAGGCTCTCGCGAGTTGCTGTTATTGACAGGTTTCTGGAGGAGCAGGGCAACTTCCTGCGTTCTGTGTTTAACTGCACATGTGTGGATGGCGGAGGTAAACGTTCGATTTACTCCGTAATAATGGTGAGCACTGAGAGCCTCATTATTAATCCTTCCACAAATCTGGGCCAATCTATTCTTTTACTTAACTGTGTCAGCTCCCGTACATGTACAGTACACAGCGGGTAAAGGGGAACGATTTACTACCGTCTGGGACTGTACACCCCATGTGTGTCTCAGTACCCCCTGTACATGTACAGTACACAGCGGGTATAAGTGAAATAATGCTGGTCCCCTTCACAGTAATGCTGATCACACTAATTAATGATTCCCTCCTGTCTGGGACTGTATGGCCTGTGTTTGTGTCTCAGTGCCCCCTGTACATGTACAGTACACAGTGGGTAAGGGGAACGATTCACTCCTGTCTGGTACTGTACACCCCGTGTGTGTCTCAGTACCCCCTGTACATGTACAGCACACAGCGGGTATGAGTGAACAATTCACTCCCGTCTGGGACTGTACATCCCGTGTGTGTCTCAGTACCCCCTGTACATGTACAGTACACAGCGGGTAAAGGGGAACGATTTACTCCCGTCTGGTACTGTACACCCCGTGTGTGTCTCAGTACCCCCTGTACATGTACAGCACACAGTGGGTAAGGGGAACGATTCACTCCTGTCTGGTACTGTACACCCCATGTGTGTCTCAGTACCCCCTGTACATGTACAGTACACAGCGGATAAAGGGGAACGATTTACTACCGTCTGGTACTGTACACCCCGTGTGTGTCTCAGTACCCCCTGTACATGTACAGTACACAGCGGGTAAAGGGGAACGATTTACTATCGTCTGGTACTGTACACCCCGTGTGTGTCTCAGTACCCCCTGTACATGTACAGTACACAGCGGGTATAAGTGAAATAATGCTGGTCCCCTTCACAGTAATGCTGATCACACTAATTAATGATTCCCTCCTGTCTAGGACTGTATGGCCTGTGTTTGTGTCTCAGTGCCCCCTGTACATGTACACATAGGAGGTAAAGTGGAATGATTCCCTCCTGTCTGGGACTGTTTGTGTGTCTCAGTACCCCCTGTACATGTACAGCACACAACGGGTATAAGTGAACGATTCGCTCCCGTCTGGGACTGTTCACCCCGTGTGTGTCAGTGTCTCCTGTACATGTTCAGCACACAGTGGGTAAAGTGGAACGATTCACTCCCGTCTGGGACTGTACTGTGTGTGTTTGTCTCAGTGCCAGCTCCTGTACATTTACAGCACACAGTGGGTCTAAGTGAAATAATGTTGGTCCCCTTCACACTAATGCTGATCACACTAATTAATGATTCACTCCTGTCTGGGACTGTACGGCCCATGTGTGTCTCAGTGCCAATTCTGGAGCTATACATTAAAGAGTCATAGAATTTTACAGCAGAGAAGGAGGCTAATCGGGCCATCATGCCTGTACTCTATTCACTGAGTCCCATTTCCCCATAACGTTTAAAATTGTTATTTTGCAAATATTTATCTACTTTTCTTCTAAAATTAATAGTGGATTCTGCTTTCCGCACAATTTGTGGTCGGGTATTCCATGTCCTAACAACCCTTACCACAAAGCGTGTCTGCCAGCGCTCCCTATGTTCTTTTGCAGATGACTGTAACTTGATGCCCACTAGCATTGCATCGAGCAGTGGATATAATTGTTCCCAATTTACCTCAGCAAGGTCCCTCATCACTTTGAATACCTCCCTCAGATCTCCTCTTAGCTTTCTTTGTTAAAGATAAAGAGTCCCAGTTTCCCCGATTTTTCCTTTTACCAAAACCTCTCATCTCTGTTTTCTTAGTCGGTCTTGTCCATCCTCTCCGTGGTTTGACATCCTGCTTAAAATGAAGTTCCCAAAACTCGACACAATTACACAGATCGTCACTGTAATATATTTGCTTCAAGGGTTCTTTGCGTAAGTATTCATAGCAATGCATTGCTATTTACCAGTTCATCCACCAGGCTCACAACCACCTGCCTCATCGTGGATCCCCCGAACCCAACTGGCTGGGGTTTTATTGAGTCTTGTGAACATCACGTGGCAGGCTGAGCCCCTCACAACTCAACAGCTCTACAACTATTTTAAATTAACAGATAAATCCACGTTCCCCCTTATTAAAGGGACACCATAAGCCACAAATTAACAATAAAACTTTAAAGGAACCTTAAACAGTCAAATTAAAATTTGGTTGCCGGGGGTGATGATGCACTCCAGTCCCTCCGGTGTCCACCTCTCGCAGAAGGCCGCGAGCGTACCGGTGGACACCGCGTGCTCCATCTCCAGGGACACCCTGGCTCGGATGTAACCGCGGAAGGGAGGCAGGCAGTCGGGCTGAATGACCCCCTCGACCGCCCGCTGCCTGGACCGGCTGATGGCACCCTTGGCCGTGCCCAGGAGTAGCAACAGCTCCACAAACCCGTGAGCATACTCACAGGTGCACACATTGCTATTACAGCACTGAAACAAACCATTCGGCCCAACTGGTCTACAGCAGGGTTTATCTTCCACACGAGCTTCACTGCCAGTAACTAGTCATTTACAAAGGTTTAGCACCAACCCTTTGCTTTTGTATTCCAATTTATAAAGCTCGGGATCCCATAAGCTGTTTTTCTTTACAGCTTTCCCATGAGTACGGAAGATTAAGGCGTGATCTAATTGAGATGTGTAAGATATTTAAAGGAGTGGATAGCGTAGGTAGAAATAAACTATTTCCTCTGGTGGGGGGAGTCCAGAACAAGGGGGAATAATCTTAAAATTAGAGCCAGGCCGTTCAGGGGTGATGTCAGGAAACACTTGTTCACACAAAGGGTGGTGGGAATCTGGAACTCTCTCCCCCAAAAGGCAGTTGAGGCTGGGTGTCAATAGAAAATATCAAAACTGCGTTCAATAGATTATTGTTGGGCACGGTATTAAGGGTTATGGAACCAAGGTGGGTAAATGGAGTTGTGGTACAGATCAGCCATGGCGGAGCAGGTTTGAGGGGTTGAACGGCCTCCTCCTGTTCCGATAGTGCTCAAGTTGCACTCCCACTTTTAAAGATGTGCGTATGTGAGCCCCCCCCCCCCGGTGCACAATAGGTAACAGAGATATGGCTCGTGTGGGCCTCAGGGTCAGGTGGTGAACCTGTGCACTCTAGCCTAGAGAAGCCAGGCACGTGGGGCCCGGCAAGGAGCAGATACTGAAGAGCAGGATGAGTTGTAATGACTGAAGAAGGAGCAGCGATCCTGTGTGTTGGGGTGTGGGAGGGGGAGAGTGTAGAACCCTGACCTGCCTGCACCCATACTATGAGGATAACTGTTGAGCAAATGGAATCGAAGTGTGGGAGAAGCCATGTCTTCGCACTGATACCACAAGTCATCATAACAACAGGGACAGAGTTCATAACCACGCACTGCCCCCAGCTACCGAATGCCAGGTGTTTAAATGTCCGTGCGGAATTTCTATTTGACTGTCAGGGTTTTTAAACAAACAACGAGTTGTGGTGCTAATTTCAGTTAAACATCACAGCTAAAACTGTGAGCATGAAACCAGGCTGTGGCTTAAAGCACCCATCCTTGATCAGACTGGATGGGGAGTCTAGAACCAGGGGTCACAGTCTCAGAATAAGGGGTCAGACATTTAGGACTGAGATGAGGAGCAATTTCTTCACTCAGAGGGTGGTGAATCTTTGGAATTCTCTGCCCCAGAGGGCTGTGGAGGCTCAGTCGTTGAGTAAATTCAAGGCAGAGATCGATAGATTTTTGGATATTAAGGCAATCAAGTGATATAGGGATAGTGCAGGAAAGTGGAGTTGAGATGGAAGATCAGCTATAATCTTATTGAATGACAGAGCAGGCTTGAGGGACTGAATGGCCGACTCCTGCTCCTAATGTTCAGACAGCCCCAGGTTTGAAATCCAATCTGTGAAGAGATAGCTGCCCTCAGCTGGGCTCGACACCGGGCTCAGGGGAACCTCGACACTGGGTACAGGGGGGAGCCTCGACACCTCGTACAGGGGGAGCCTCGACACCTGGTACAGGGGGAGCCTCGACACCGGGCTCAAGGGAGCCTCGACACCGGGCTCAGGGGGAGCCTCGACACAGTACGTGGAAGCCTCAACACTGGGTGCAGGGGGAGCCTCGACACTGGATACAGGGGGAGCCTCGACATCGGCTGCAGGGGAGCCTCGACACTGGCTGCAGGGGGAGCCTCGACACCGGCTGCAGGGGGAGCCTCGACACCAGCTGCAGGGGGAGCCTCGACACCAGGCCCAAGGGGAACCTTGACACCGGGCTATAGGGGGAGCCTTGACACCGGCTACAGAGGGAGCCTCGACACTGTGCGGGGGGAGCCTCGACACCGGGCTCAGGGGGAGCCTCGACATCGGGCTCAGGGGGGGCCTCGACATCGGGCTCAGGGGGAGCCTCGACACCGGGTACAGGGGGAGCCTCGACACCGGGTACAGGGGGAGCCTCGACACCAGCTATCGAGGGAGCCTCGACACCGGGTACAGGGGGAGCCTCGATACCAGCTATCGAGGGAGCCTCGACACCGGGGCCCCTTTTAAAAATAATTCTATAAGATATCACAAAGATGGTAAAAGTTGAATTGGACATTAGTGTCTGTCTCCCCCAGAAGCCCATTACATTCACAGCGCAGGATGGATTTAACACGCCACGCTAATTAGATTTCGCACACACTGGATAATTAGAGAAAAACTTATTAAAAAATAATGATATCCGTAAGCGGCTATCTGCCTATTGAACCCTCCTATTCCTGGCTAGTTGTGGCCCGATCTTGTTGTGTCAACCTCAAACTGGTCCTGGTGAGAACACCATGCTTCACAAGAATATGGTTAATCGATCGTGGGCCGGGTTGTCAGCTTAAATGTAGAACACAGTAAAAGCGATTGATTGCGATCATTTCCCTATTTACTGATGTTATAAATCTGCACTGACAATGCAAATCCAGCATCATGTTAGCCCCAGTATCACTCGGGAGAGAAGCAGACACGATTCACGACCATCTCCCCCACAGCTCACCGGGCTTGTGGGCCTCGTGTCCATTCCACTTCCGCCCCCCCAGCCGCCTCCAAGAATGGAACCCAACTTGGAGATGTGCTGTTGAAACATACAGAATTCTGATGGGGATTGACAGGGTAGATGCTGAGAGGCTGTTTCCCCGGGCTGTGGAATCCGGAACTAGGGGTCACAGTCTCAGGATAAGGGGTCAGCCATTTAAGACTGAGATGAGGAGGAATTTCTTAACTCGGAGGGTGGTGAATCTTTGGAATTTTCTGCCCCAGAGGGCTGTGGAAGCTCCGTCGTTGAGAATATTAAAGACTGAGAGCGATAGATTTTTGGACTTTAGGGTAATCAAAGGAAAAGGGGATTGGGTGGGAAAGTGGAGTTGAGGGCGAAGATCAGCCATGATCTTATTGAATATTGGGGCAGTCTCAAAGGGATGAAAGGCCTATTCCTGCTCCTATTTCTTATGTTCTTATTAATATAAACCTGATATTACCAAGTGGTGGGAGCTTGTAGGGTCTGCGGGATTAAATGGGAGTACACTACAACAGAGTGATTTATTTGGGAATTCGGAGCAGAGGGGGAAGGAGTTGTTACTTTTGCCTACACTACTTGTAGTGCTTTGCGTTACAGGTAGATATTTAATTTCAGTGCCCATAACTTAATCTAGAATAAATAAGTAGTCAAGAAACTAAACTGTAAACAATGTTCCATTAAGACACAAAAACCCCACAGGAGAAGTGGTCCAACCGTGGCTAACAAGAGAAGTTAAGGATAGTATTAGATCAAAGGAAGAGGCTTGTAATGTTGCCACAAAGAGCAGTAAGCCTGAGGTTTGGGAGGATTTTAGAATTCAGCAAAGGAGGACCAAGAAATTGATGAAGAAAGGGAAAATAGAACATGAGAGTAAACTAGTGAGAGACATAAAAACAGACAGTAAAAGTTTCTATAGGTATGTAAAAAGGAAAAGATTAGCGAAAGTAAATGTGGGTCCCTTACAGGCTGAGACAGGAGAAATTATAATGGGGAATAAGGAAATGGCAGAGAAATTAAACAAATACTTTGTGTCTGTCTTCACGGAAGAAGACGCAAAAAACTTCCGAAAATAGTGGAGAACCAAGGATCTAGCGGGAATGAGGAACTGAAGGAAATTAGTATTAGTAAAAAAATAGTACTGGAGAAATTAATGAGACTGAAAGCTGATAAATCCCCTGGACCTGATGGCCCACATCCTAGGGTTTTGAAAGAGGTGGCTATAGAGATAGTGGATGCATTGGTTGTCATCTTCCAAGATTCCATAGATTCTAGAATGGTTCCTGCAGATTGGAAGATAGCCAATGTAACCCCACTATTTAAGAAAGGAATGGGAGAAAAAACGGGCAACTACAGACCAGTTAGCCTGACATCAGTAGTAGGGAAAATGCTAGAATCTATTATTAAGGACATGGTAATAGGGCATTTCGAAAATAATAACAGGACTGGGCAGAGTCAACAAGGATTTATGAAAGGGAAATCATGTTTGACAAATCTGTTGAGTTTTTTTGAGGTTGTGACTAGCAGAATAGATAAGGGGGGACCAGTGGATGTGGTGTATTTGGATTTTCAGAAGGCATTCGATAAGGTGCCACACAAGAGGTTATTGATTTTAAGGTGATGTCCCCTTGTTCTGGACTGCCCCCACCAGAGGAAATTGTTTCTCTCTCATCACAGGAAGTCCCTCAAAATCGAGGAAGACTTGCTTCCACTCTAAAAGTGAGTTCTCAGGTGACTGTACAGTCCAATACGGGAATTACAGTCTCTGTCACAGGTGGTTGAAGGAAAGGGTGGGTGGTACAGGTTTGCCGTATGCTCTTTCCGCTGCCTGCGCCTGATTTCTGCATGCTCTCGACGACGAGACTCGAGGTGCTCAGCGCCCTCCCGGATACATTTCCTCCACTGAGGGTGATCTTTGGCCAGGGATTCCCAGGTGTCGGTGGGGATGTTGCATTTTATCAAGGAGGCTTTGAGGGTGTCCTTGAAACGTTTCCTCTGCCCACCTGGGGCTCGCTTGCCATGTAGGAGTTCCGAGTTAAGCGCTTGCTTTGGGAGTCTTGTGTCGGGCATGTGAACAATGTGGCCCACCCAACAGAGCTGGTCAATTGTGGTCAATGCTTCGATGCTGGGGATGTTGGCCTGGTCGAGAACGCTAATGTTGGTGCGTCTATCCTCCCAGTGGATTTACAGGATCTTGCGGAGACATAATTACTGGTATTTCTCCAGCGATTTGAAGTGTCTATTGTACATGGTTCACATCTCTGAGCCATACAGGAGGACGGGTATCACTATTGCCCTTTAGACCATAAGCTTGGAGCCAGATTTGAGGGTCTGATCTTCGTATACTCTCTTCCTCAGGCGACCGAAGGCTGCGCTGGTGCACTGGAGACGGTGTTGGACCTCATCGTCACTGTCTGCCCTTGCTGATAGTAGGCTCCTGAGGTATGGGAAGAGCTTTGATGCTGGGGATGTTGGCTTGATCGAGAACGCTAATGTTGGTGCGTCTATCCTCCCAGGGGATTTGCAGGATCTTGTGGAGACATCATTGGTGGTATTTCTCCAGCGATTTGAGGTGTCTATTGTATATAGTCCATACTGAGCCATACTGGAGGGCGGGTATCACTACTGCCCTGTAGACCATAGGCTTGGTGCCAGATTTGAGGTCCTGGTCTTCGATTACTCTCTTCCTCAGGCAACCGAAGGCTGCGCTGGCGTCCACATTATCCAAGGCCGCACCATGGATTTTGATAACCGCGGGCAATGCTGTGTGGCGGGGTCAGGTTGGTGGAGGACCTTTGTCTTATGGATGTTTAGTGTAAGGCCCATGTCATGTATCTTACATTATTATATATAACTGTATCCTAACATGCTATACATGACTGTAATAAGATATGACCTGTAACCACCAGCATACCTTACCACCAGGGGTGCACTTGCAAGAGACAGGTATATAAGGACAGGTCTCAGGCAAGTGCAGTATTCCAGAGCTGTGAAATAAAGGTGCAGGTCCAGAGTGACCTTGACTTCACTACATGCCTCGTGTGAATCTGTACTGAGGGGACAGGACTTTATAGTGGCGACGAGTTACAGGATTACAGAATCCACAGAATGGCGAACAACGGATCAGATGAAAAGTACAATGCGGGAGACAATTGGGAGGACTTTATAGAAAGGCTCCAGCAAAGCTTTGTAACCAAAGACTGGTTAGGCGACAATAAGGCAGACAAGAGAAGAGCCCCTCTCTTGACCAGCTGTGGCTCGAAAACATACGCTTTAATGAAGGATCTGCTGGCACCCGAGAAACCAGCAAGCAAGTCGTTTGAAGAATTGAGCACACTGGTAAGAGACCACCTGAAGCCAGCGAGCAGCCTACACATGGCCAGACACAGGTTCTACAACTACAGGCGCTGTGTGGGCCAGAGCATACCCGACTTCATGGCGGAACTTCAGAGGTTGGCTAGTTTATGTGAGTTCTCCGATGAACTGAGGAGAGAAATGCTGAGAGACTTTTTCATTGAAGGAATAGGCCACGCAGGCATATTCCGAAAGCTCATAGAGACCAAGAACCTGACCTTAGAGGCAGCAGCACTGGTTGCACAGACATTCTTGGTAGGGGAAGATGAAACGAGATTAATTTACAATGCAGGTACGACAACTAACGAAATATTGGAAAAAGAAGTTCACAGCACTAAACAAGCTGCTACCCCCACATGCAGACAAAACCGGGAGAACAGGTTCTCGACAGCAGGCAGAAGCCATCAAGGGCCACAGGAATGGCTGTTCACACCTCATTAACCCACAATGTGAGCAATCAACTACAAACTGAGAGAAGCTCAAGAGAGATCAGCCAGACGCAGCTCATTCTTTGGGAACTCTTTGAAGAATGGAACAGGTCTGTGCTGGAGGTGTGGGGGTGGGCACTCGGCAAGAGGATGTCGATTTCAGCAGGCTGTTTGCAGAAATTGTGAATATACAGGGCATTTGGCCCGCATGTGCAAAAAAATGGCAGCTCGGCTGGTATACGAATCGGATGGGTCGGAAAGCGGACCAGAAGATGGTGGGGACAGTACCCGGGACAACGGTGTACAGCGGGTCAACACGATCAATGGCCGCTGCTCCTACAACAGGACGCCTCCTATAATGATGAGGATCCTACTCAACGGGATATCTGTCAACATGGAGCTGGATATGGGAGCAAGTCAATCTCTCATGGGAGCTCAACAATTTGAACAACTGTGGCCGCATAAAAGAGACAGACCAAAACTCACAAGGGTCGACACCAAACTAAGGACATATACCAAAGAAATCGTACCAGTCCTCGGCAGCGCCATGCTCTCTGTCACACACAAAGGGACAGTGAACCGACTTCCCCTGTGGATTGTCCCCGGAGACCCCCCAGCACTGCTGGGGAGAAGCTGGCTGGAAAAACTAAACTGGAACTGGGATGATGTCCATGCCATGTCATTAGAGGAACGGACCTCCTGCTCAACAGTTATAAAGCGATTTGAACATCTCTTTCAGCCAGGTGTGGGCACTTTCAAAGGGGCCAAAGTCAAAATCTACATCACACAGGATGCTAGACCAGTCCATCACAAGGCCAGAGCTGTACCCTATGTGATGAGGGAAAAGATTGAACACGAACTAGACAGGCTTCTGCGGGAAGGCATTATATCACCTGTGGAATTTAGCGACTGGGCAAGTCCCATCGTCCCAGTCATGAAACCCGATGGATCTGTACGAATCTGTGGGGACTACAAATCTACCATAAACAGAGTCTCCCTACAGGACCAATACCCGCTGTCCAGAGCGGAGGACTTATTTGTCACATTGGCTGGAGGTAAACTTTTCTCAAAATTAGACCTCACATCTGCGTATATGACACAAGAATTGACCAAGGAATCCAAGCTCCTCACCACCATCAACACACATCGAGGCCTTTTCATGTACAATCGATGCCCATTCAGCATCAGGTCCGCAGCTGCCATATTCCAGCGCAACATGGAGAATCTGTTCAAGTCCATCCCGGGGACGGTTGTATTTCAAGACGACATACTTATCACGGGCAGGGACACCGACTCACATCTCCGTAATTTGGAGGAAGTACTAAAGCAGTTGGATCGGGTAGGCCTACGAGTCAAGAAATCCAAGTGTCTGTTTCTCGTACTCGAGGTTGAATTTTTGGGCAGAAGGATTGCCGCTGAAGGAATCCGCCCAACATTGTCCAAAACAGAAGCAATTCGCCTGGCACCCAGGCCCCAGAATGTCTCAGAACTGCGTGCCTTTCTCGGGCTACTCAATTACTTTGGGAACTTTATGCAGAACTTAAGCTCGCTGCTGGAGCCTCTCCATGTGCTACTCAGGAAGGGGTGCGATTAGTTTCAATAAGGCACGCAACCTTCTGTGTTCCAACAGTGTTTTGACTTTCTTTGACCCAGGTAAAAAGCTAGTTCTTACATGCGATGCATCAGCGTATGGGGTCGGGTGCGTTTTGCAACATGTCAATAGTGCGGGCAAATTACAACCCATAGCTTATGCCTCCAGGTCACTTTCGCGGGCGGAGCGTGGGTACGGAATGGTAGAGAAGGAGGCGCTCGCGTGCGTGTACGGTGTCAAAAAGATGCACCAATACCTTTTCGGGGCCAAGTTCACGTTAGAAACCGACCACAAGCCCCTCACGTCCCTCCTATCCGAGAGCAAGGCAATAAACGCCAACGCCTCGGCGCGAATTCAACGGTGGGCACTCATGCTGGCGTCATAAGGCACAGACCAGGCACAGACAACTGTGCCGACGCGTTCAACAGGCTACCCCTGGCGACCACGGAAGGGTCTGACGAACAGGACTGTGAGATAGTCATGGCAATCAATGCCTTTGAGTCCACAGGTTCACCCATGACGGCTCGCCAAATCAGAGCCAGCGACCCCACATTATCTTTAGTAAAAAGATGTGTCCTAACCGGCGACTGGGCAGAGGCTCGCGATGCCTGCCCCGAGGAATTAAAACCCTTTCACAGGCGCATGCATGAGCTCTCACTACAAGCAGACTGCCTGATGTGGGGCAGCCGAGTAGTCATGCCTTTGCGAGGCAGAGAGGCATTTGTCCGGGAGCTCCACCGCGAGCACCTGGGGATCGTTCTCATGAAGGCCATAGCCAGATCCCACGTCTGGTGGTCTGGTATTGACGCGGACTTGGAGCTCTGCTTCCGAAGGTGCACCATTTGTGCCCAACTCAGCAATGCCCCCAGGGAGGCTCCACTGAGCCCCTGGCCCTGGCCCACCAAACCGTGGTCGCGGGTGCACGTAGACTATGTGGGCCCATTCATGGGCAAAATGTTCCTCGTAGTTGTAGATGCATTTTCAAAGTGGATCGAATGCACCATTTTAAACTCGAGCACAACCTCCACCACTGTGGAGAGCCTTGCAACCATGTTTGCAACGCACGGAATCCCTGACATATTGGTCAGTGACAATGGTCCGTGATTCACCAGCGCAGAATTCCAAGACTTTATAATTGACCACGGCATAAATCATGTCAAGATGGCACCATTCAAGCCGGCCTCCAACGGCCAGGCGGAGAGAGCAGTGCAAATCATTAAACAAGGCATGCTTAAAATCCAAGGTCCCACGCTGCAGGGTCGCCTGTCGTGACTGCTGCTGGCATACAGATCTCATCCGCACTCACTAACTGGGATCCTCCCTGCGCAACTGTTGATGAAAAAGGACTTTAAAAACAAGGCTCTCAGTAATCCTCCCAGACATGCACGAAATCGTTGAGGCAAAGCACCGTAAGCTGACTGAGTACCATGACAGAAATTCGAGAGGGAGATGGAATGAGATAGGGGACAAAGTGTTTGTACTAAACTATGGCAGGGGTCCCAAATGGCTTGCAGGGACAGTAACGAGCAAGGAAGGAAACAGGCTACTGGTAGTAGAAATGGACAATGGCAAAACCTGCCGGAGGCATGTAGACCAAGTCAAAAGCAGATTTACCAACAACACTGCGGGACCAGAGGCAGACTACAATGTGGAACTCGCACCACACCTGGTGGACAGACAGAGGGAACAACCTGAGGAAAGGGCAATCCCAACAGACAGCCCAGGCGAGTCAACAACAATCACACCAATCGAAACAGACAGCCCAGGCGAGATACCAGCAACCACACTCAAAGAAAAACAGACACCAAGGCAAACAACTGAACCACAACTCAGACGCTCCATGCAAGAGCGTAGACCACCTGAGAGACTGAACCTATAAAGACAATAAGAGCTTGGGGGAGGGTGATGTCATGTATCTTGCATTATTATATATAACTGTATCCTAACATGCTATACATGACTGTAATAAGATATGACCTGTAACCAGCAGCATACCTTACCACCAGGGGTGCACTTGCAAGAGACAGGTATATAAGGACAGGTCTCAGGCAAGTGCAGCATTCCAGAGCTGTGAAATAAAGGTGCAGGTCCAGAGTGACCTTGACTTCACTACATGCCTCGTGTGAATCTGTACTGAGGGGACAGGACTTACAGCCCATGCTTTCGTACGCCTAGGTGAAGGTGTTGACGCTGGTTTGGAGTTCAGCCTCTGAATGTGCGCAGACGCAAGCGTTGTCCGCGTACTATAGTACTCCCCCCACCAGAGGAAACTGTTTCTCTCAATCTATCCTGTCAAATGTTTTTATCATATTAAACTCCTTGATTAGGTCACTCTTTAATCTTCTAAACTGGTGGGAAAGCTGTAAAAAAAAAAGCTTACAGGATCCCAAGCTTTATAAAGTGGAGTACAGAATTGTGTGTAAGGTTGTTGTGTGTTTGGGGAAGGGGGAGGTTATGGGGGGACGGGGGAGCTTAATCGGAACAATCCATTGATTATTTGGCCCATCATATTCTAAGGTTAAGCCCCCCTTCAGGGGGCTCTGATTATTCCCCTTGCAATTCGGACCCCCGCCCGGGCTGGTGCCTTGAAGAGAGGAAGAATGAAAAGCAAAGGAGTTACATATAAAAATTCTCAATGAACGCTGAGGATTCTCAATGGATTACAACCTCCATTAATCAAGATGGAAAGTTTATTTTTCTGTCGCTCTCTCTCTCTCTCTCTCTCTGCTTGTGTCAGAGTAATCTGTCTTAGTTTGCTCATTGCTGACACATCTCCAAATGGACGCAAGATGGTTAGAATCTGGCAGGTGTTCCCTCACAGGATGGGTTCTATCTGCACTGCCCAGCAGTGACAGCTTAAACAACTGCAGCTCAGTCACTTAACTTGCTGCGGCACCCCCTGGGGCAGTGGGAGGGGGGTGGGAGGACTCTGGCCTGCTCTCTCCTGTAACCCGTCTAACCTACACTCTCATCGCAGCTGGCCTCTCCCTTCCAGGTTGTGGGGTTCAGGTCTGAAGCTGATGTTTGAGGTGTCATGCGCAGAATTAAAAGGGGAGAGAGTTTAATGGGGTGGGTGGGGAGTCCTGAACTTCCTTGCCTCTCCCAGGCCTCTCTCATGCCTTCAGACCGCAGGGTTCCAGGCACACAACGGGCTCAATGGGACGGCGTCCAGCACTAAAGCGGAGCTGGCCTTACAATGTGTAAAGCACTTCACAGGCTGTGTGCTCTCCGACACGATCCATCACTGTCCATTTCTCTGGGCGGGCAAGTGTGCTGCCACAAAGAGACGGCCGTGGACACACTCTGACCCCTGGTCAATTGCTCCGGACAATCAGTCCCCCTCTCAATAATACCTCCATTAGCGCTACATCCAGCACATGTGCCATTGTCCTGCTCCAACCGTGGGACACGGACATCAAACTAAAAGACAACGGCCATTCACAGCATCTTTTCACCAGCGCTTTCAGTGAAAGGGATTTATTTACTTAAGCAGCTGCTTGTGTTGAGTGTGTGTGAGTGAGTATGAGTGTCCTCAAAGCCTCCTTGAAAAAGTGCAACATTCTCACTGACACCTGGAATCCCTGGCTCAAGACCGGTCTTGGGCCAGGGATTCCCAGGTGTCAGTGGGGATGTTGCACAGTGGAGGAACAGCATCCGGGAAGGTGCCGAACACTTTGAGTCTCTTCGCCGAGAGCAAGCTGAAGCCAAGTGCAAATGGCGGAAGGAGCGCACGGCAACCCAGGCACCCCACCCTCCCGTCCCTCCAACCACCGTCTGCCCCACCTGTGACCGAGACTGTAGGTCCCGCATCGGACTCATCAATCACCTGAGAACTCACTGTTAGAGTGGAAGCAAGTCACCCTCGACTCTGAGGGACTGCCTGTGTGTGTGAGAGAGAGAGAGCGAGAGGTGTCTGCATGTGTGTCAGTCTGTGTGTGTGTGAATCTGTGTGTGTGTCAGTCTATGTGAATGTGAGTGTGTGTTGAAGCTGTTTCTTTACACAAACCACTGGCTGGAATCTAATCGAGGGGTTCGGGGGGTTTATATATAGAATAACAGATACCCAGGAGTGAGTTACAGGCTGGAATCTAATCGAGGAGTTCGGGGGGTTTATATATAGAATAACAGATACCCGGGAGTGAGTTACAGGCTGGAATCTAATCGAGAGGTTCGAGGGGTTTATATATAGAATAACAGATACCCGGGAGTGAGTTACAGGCTGGAATCTAATCGAGAGGTTCGAGGGGTTTATATATAGAATAACAGATACCCGGGAGTGAGTTACAGGCTGGAATCTAATCGAGGGGTTCGGGGGGTTTATATATAGAATAACAGATACCCGGGAGTGAGTTACAGGCTGGAATCTAATCGAGGGGTTCGGGGGGTTTATATATAGAATAACAGATACCCGGGAGAGAGTTACAGGCTGGAATCTAATCGAGGGGTTCGGGGGGTTTATATATAGAATAACAGATACCCGGGAGTGAGTTTAAAGCTGGAATCTAATCGAGGGGTTCGGGGGGTTTATATATAGAATAACGGATACCCAGGAGTGAGTTACAGGCTGGAATCTAATCGAAGGGTTCGGGGGGTTTATATATAGAATAACGGATACCCGGGAGTGAGTTACAGGCTGGAATCTAATCGAGGGGTTCGGGGGGTTTATATATAGAATAACGGATACCCGGGAGTGAGTTACAGGCTGGAATCTAATTGAGAGGCTTGAGTGCTGACTGGGCAGGATGTGTTTGAATTGTGCACAAGTAATCTGATAGTGTAATTCCCATTATTACAGTAAAGGCCGGTGCCTATGGTGCTCAGTGAATCCACACACACAAGAGGAGCGAGTGTTACAGCCTCACAATTACTTGTTTTGTCGATTTACTCCCCTTTCGCCCTGAACTCACTGACCTCCACGTTCTCCCACCCGTGCCCCATCCCCCGCCCACGTGACTGCTCCTCCTGTCTGAGCCACCACCGTGGCTGTCATCGTGCTATTTGACCTTGGGGTTTGTCACGACCAAAGCAGAGCTTGCTCTTGACTGGACATTCACGTACTCTGACTTCCCAGCTCGGGTGACTGGGAACTGAACAGGACCCCATGCCGACAATTGCCCCTCTCAACCCTCCGGGGCCGTCAAGGCTAATTGTGGGATGCTTCCTGCCCCCCGGGATCATCCACCCCCACATCAGTCCCGGCTGTTCTGTACAGATTGCCTGCAGCCTGCGCCAGTCAACGGAGCCGCTGTGGGAGCGATTGGCTACTTACTGCCCGGCATCGCTTTGTTGTCTCATCAATTCCAACAGTGACCACACTTCAAAAGTACTTAATTGGCTGTATTGCACTTTGGGATGTCCTGAGGTCGTGAGAGGCACTGTGTTGGTACAGCTTTAAACAATAACAAGGTCCTTAAAGCCTCCCTCTCTAACCAAGTGTTTGGTCCTGTCCTCATATCCCTGTATGTGTCTCGGTGTCCATTTTTGTTTGCAATTGGTCCTGTGAAACGCCTTGCGATGGTTAATATGTTAAAGGTGCTATATAAATGCAAGTTGTTGTTCTTGTAGCTTTAAAAGCCCAGTATTGTGGTTTAATGAGCCCCAGTTCAGCTCTCTCTCTCTGTTGGTGAGGTGTGTCACGAGGAGACCCAGATCCAATAGCTTCTCCTTTACACGGAGAACACAGATGGGTTTTCGTACCCAGGGAGTGACAAGAATGTGGAAGTCACTAGCACAACAACAACTTGTATTTATATAGCGCCTTTAACGTAGTGAAATGTCCCACGGCGCTTCACAGGAGGATTATGCGATAAAAATCTGACACCGAGTAGAAATTAGCGCAGGTGACCAAAAGCTTGGTCAAAGAGATAGAGCATCTTAAAGGAGGAGAGAGAGGTAGAGAGATGGAGAGGTTTAGGCAGGGAGTTCCAGAGCTTGGGGCCCAGGCAGCTGAAGGCACGGCCACCGATGGTTGAGCGATTATAATCAGGGATGCTCAGGAGGGTAGAATTAGAGGAGTGCAGACATCTCGGGGAATTGTGAAGCTGGAGGAGATTACAGAGATAGGGAGGGGCAAGAGCCATGGAGGGATTTGAAAACAAGGATAAGAATTTTGAAATCGAGGCGTTGTTTAACCGGAAGCCAATGTAGGTCAGCGAGCACAGGGGTGATGGGTGAGTGGGACTTGGTGCGAGTTTTGGATCACCTCTAGTTTATGTAGGATAGAATGTGGGAGGCCAGCCAGGAGTGCGTTGGAATAGTCAAGTCTGGAGGTAACAAGGGCACGGATGAGGGCTTCAGCAGCTACTGCCATAAAGAGTAGGTGAGGCGAATAGAATAGATACATTTAAGGGGAAGCTGGATAAACACATGAGGGAGAAAGGAATAGAAGGAGAGGGTGATAGGGTGAGATGAAGAGGGGTGGGAGGAGGCTGGTGTGGAGCATAAACACTGCACGGAGCAGTTAGGCCGAATGGTCTGTTTCTGTGCTGTACACTCGATGTAATGCTTTTCAATCAGTTTGTATTGTTATTGCTTAATATTAAATGGGGCGGGAATAACTGGAACAGAAAGTGCTCTGCCCATGGACTCCCCCTTCTCCTTTAAACGACCCTGGGTGGTGCACTGTCTCATTCCCCGCAGTGTAAATCAGCTCAAGTACTTTCCCGTTCAGGTTGCAGGGGTGAGTGGTGAGGACACAACACAGCAAGACAGCCTTTGAGGATTCCCCTTTTCTCTCTCTTTTCACAAGGCACTTTTCACCCACTAGTAACCTCTGACATGACTTTTACCCCCGACGAGTTTAGCAACATCATAAAACGTGGCAGGGACAACAATTACAGCCAGCTCTGCCGCCCCCCACCCCCACTGTCTCTCTGCCCTGAATGGTGGGAGGGGCAGATTAAAGACTGCACAGTTGCCCGACCTTTTCAAAGCGACGTTATAATCAAGTTGAGGACACTCCCATACACCTGCACCCTGGCACTCCCAGCAAACCGGCCTGTCACGGTCTGTGCACATCCATCTCCCATCCTGCTGATGTGGCATCGCTCACCTCCTGCATCTCTCACAGGCGAATGGGGGTGGGACGGGCGGGGGGGGCTAGAGAATGATCACCGCTGGACACTCTGCCCAACAATGGGAATCTCCATCCTTACAACATTTGGTTTCTGCCAAAACAAACAGATGGAACCTCATTGCATATCAATCAGCCCCCATGCACTGCCTTTCTTCCTCTACTCACGCAGGAGCGGCGGGCTGACCTCTGAACTCCACCGCCAGGGGCTCAACACCAGTAAAAGGCTCCTGCGACCTGCGGGTTTTGTGAAACAGGATGGGCCAACATAACGGTGGGCTGCTTTGTCGCCAATTTGCGCACAGCAAGCTCCTGCACACTGCAATGAAATAATGATCAGACAATAAGTTTTAGTGATGTTAGTTGAGGGGTAAATATTTGCCCAGGACACCGGGGATAATGCCCCTGCTCTTCTTCCAAATACTGGCCATGGGATCTTTTACATCCACCTGAGAGGGCAGTCAGTGTCTCGATTTGACATCTCATCCGAAAGGGCGCACTTCCCACAGTGCAGCACTCCCTCAGTACTGCCCCTCTGACAGTGCAGCACTCCCTCAGTCCTGCCCCTCCAACAGTGTGGTACTCCCTCAGTCCTGCCCCTCCAACAGTGCAGCACTCCCTCAGTACTGTCCCTCTGACAGTGCAGTACTCCCTCAGTACCGCCCCTCCGACAGTGCAGCGCTCCCTCAGTACTGTCCCTCCGACAGTGCAGTACTCCCTCAGCACTGCCCCTCCGACAGTACGGTGCTCCCTCAGTACTGCCCCTCCAACAGTGCGGCACTCCCTCAGAAATGCCCCTCCAACAGTGCGGCACTCCCTCAGTACTGCCCCTCCTACAGTGTGGTGCTCCCCCAGTACTGCCTCTCCGACAGTGCAGTACTCCCTCAGTACTGCCCCTCCGACAGTGCAGCGTTCCCTCAGTACTGCCCCTCCGACAGTGCAGCACTCCCTCAGTACCGCACTGGAGTGTCAGCCTGGATTTTTGTGCTGCAGTACCTAGAGTGGGACTTGAACCCCTGACCTTGTGACTCAGAGACAAGAGTGCTGCCCACTGAGCCATGGCTGGAACTGAGCCTGTGTGATGCCCCATGTAAAAGTAGTCGGTTGCTGCCTGAATATTGGACCACACCCAGTTTCAAGTATTAGTTGCTCTCTGGTGGCATTATACACTGGGAGACAGGGTGCAGCAAGGTCAGAGGGCAGGGGTTAATTGGACCAAAACAAACATAATTCCTTATTTTTGTAGTTCCATTAATAATTCCTATGCCCATAAATATACAATGGCAACTTTCTATATAAACTTGTAGTTACACGCTCCCAGCTGTGGGGGTGCTTGTAAGATGAGGAATGATCATGGCTTGGAATTTCCTTGGAGTTGCCACCGCTCTACACCGTAACTTTGCCGAATATCCCGTTTTACACGGCACACTTCCAGCGACTGTACGGCGAAATATCAGGACCAGCTCTGTCCATGCCGGGTCAGTGGGTGATCGCGGGGTCAGTGGGGTCGTCGAGGGGTCAGTGGGTGATCGCGGGGTCAGTGGGGTCGTCGAGGGGTCAGTGGGTGATCGCGGGGTCAGTGGGTGATCGCGGGGTCAGTGGGGTCGTCGAGGGGTCAGTGGGTGATCGCGGGGTCAGTGGGTGATCGCGGGGTCAGTGGGGTCGTCGAGGGGTCAGTGGGTGATCGCGGGGTCAGTGGGTGATCGCGGGGTCAGTGGGGTCGTCGAGGGGTCAGTGGGTGATCGCGGGGTCAGTGGGTGATCGCGGGGTCAGTGGGTGATCGCGGGGTCAGTGGGGTCGTCGAGGGGTCAGTGGGTGATCGCAGGGTCAGTGGGTGATCGCGGGGTCAGTGGGGTGATCGTGGGGTCAGTGGGGTCGTCGAGGGGTCAGTGGGTGATCGCAGGGTCAGTGGGTGATCGCGGGGTCAGTGGGTGATCGCGGGGTCAGTGGGTGATCACGGGGTCAGTGGGTGATCGCAGGGTCAGTGGGTGATCGCGGGGTCAGTGGGTGATCGAGGTGTCAGTGGGTGATTGAGGTGTCAGTGGGTGATTGAGGTGTCAGTGGGTGATTGAGGTGTCAGTGGGTGATCGCGGGGTCAGTGGGTGATCGAGGGGTCAATGGGAGATCACCGGGTCAGTGGGTGATCGCGGGGACAGTGGGTGATCGCGGGGTCAGTGGGTGATCGCGGGGTCAGTGGGTGATCACGGGGTCAGTGGAGTCGTCGAAGGGTCAGTGGGTGATCGCGGGGTGAGTGGGTGATCGCAGGGTCAGTGAGGTCGTCGAGGGGTCAGTGGATGATCGCGGGGTCAGTGGGTGATCAAGGGGTCAGCGGGTGATCGCGGGGACAGTAGGTGATCGAGGGGTCAGTGGGTGATCAAGGGGTCAGCGGGTGATCGCGGGGACAGTAGGTGATCGAGGGGTCAGTGGGTGATCGAGGGGTCAGTGGGTGATCGCGGGGTCAGTGGGGTCGTCGAGGGGTCAGTGGGTGATCGCGGGATCAGTGGGTGATCGAAGGGTCAGTGGGTGATCGTGGGGTCAGTGGGTGATCGAGGGGTCAGCGGGTGATCGCGGGGTCAGTGGGTGATCGAGGGGTCAGTGGGTGATCGTGGGGTCAGTGGGTGATCGCGGGGTCAGTGGGGTCGTCGAGGGGTCAGTGGGTGATCGCGGGGTCAGTGGGTGATTGCGGGGTCAGTGGGGTCGTCGAGGGGTCAGTGGGTGATCGCGGGGTCAGTGGGTGATCGCGGGGTCAGTGGGTGATCGCGGGGTAAGTGGGTGATCGCGGGGTCAGTGGGGTTGTCGCGGGGTCAGTGGGTGATCGCGGGGTCAGTGGGTGATCGCGAGGTCAGTGGGTGATTGCGGGGTCAGTGGGGTCGTTGCGGGGTCAGTGAGTAATCGCGGGGTCAGAGGGGTCGTCGCTGGGTCATTGGGTGATCGCTGGGTTAGTGGGGCCGTCGAGGGGTCAGTGGGGAATCGCGGGGTCAGTGGGTGATCACGGTGTCACTGGGGTCGTCACGGGGTCAGTGGGTGATCGCGGGGTCAGTGGGTGATCGCGGGGTCAGTGCGTGATTGCGGGGTCAGTGGGGTCGTTGCGGGGTCAGTGAGTAGTCGCGGGGTCAGTGGGGTCGTCGCGGGGTCACTGGGTGATTGCTGGGTCAGTGGGGTCAGTGGGGAATCGCGGGGTCAGTGGGTGATCACGGGGTCAGTGGGGTCGTCGCGGGGTCGGAGGGAGATCGCGAGGTCACAGGGGTCGTCACAGGGTCAGTGGGTGATCGCGGGGTCAGTGAGTGATCGCGGGGTCAGTGGAGTCGTCGTGGGGTCAGTGGGGAATCGCGGGGTCAGTGGGTGATCGCGGGGTCAGTGGGTGATCGCGGGGTCAGTGGGTGATCGCGGGGTCAGTGGGTCGTCGCAGGGTCAGTGGGTGATCGTGGGGTCAGTGGGTGATCGCGGGGTCAGTGGGGTCGTCGTGGAGTCAGTGGGGAATCGCGGGGTCATTGGGTGATCGCGGGGTCAGTGGGGTGATCGTGGGGTTAGTGGGGTCGTCGCGGGGTCAGTGGGTGATCGTGGGGTCAGTGGATGATCACGGGGTCAGTGGATGATCGCGGGGTCACTGGGTGATCGCGGGGTCAGTGGGTCATCGCGGGGTCAGTGGGTGATCGTGGGGTCAGTGGGTGATCGCGGGGTCAGTGGGTGATCGCGGGGTCAGTGGGTGATCGCGGGGTCAGTGGGGTCGTCGAGGGGTCAGTGGGTGATCGCGGGATCAGTGGGTGATCGAAGTGTCAGTGGGTGATCGCGGGGTCAGTGTGTGATCGAGGGGTCAGCGGGTGATCGCGGGGACAGTAGGTGATCGAGGGGTCAGTGGGTGATCGCGGGATCAGTGGGGTCGTCGAGGGGTCAGTGGGTGATCGCGGGGTCAGTGGGTGATCGCGGGGTCAGTGGGTGATCGCGGGGTCAGTGGGGTCGTCGAGGGGTCAGTGGGTGATCGCGGGGTCAGTGGGTGATCGCGGGGTCAGTGGGTGATCGCGGGGTCAGTGGGGTTGTCGCGGGGTCAGTGGGTGATCGCGGGGTCAGTGGGTGATCGCGGGGTCAGTGGGTGATTGCGGGGTCAGTGGGGTCGTTGCGGGGTCAGTGAGTAATCGCGGGGTCAGAGGGGTCGTCGCGGGGTCATTGGGTGATCGCTGGGTCAGTGGGGCCGTCGAGGGGTCAGTAGGGAATCGCGGGGTCAGTGGGTGATCACGGTGTCACTGGGGTCGTCACGGGGTCAGTGGGTGATCGCGGGGTCAGTGGGTGATCGCGGGGTCAGTGCGTGATTGCCGAGTCAGTGGGGTCGTTGCGGGGTCAGTGAGTAGTCGCGGGGTCAGTGGGGTCGTCGCGGGGTCACTGGGTGATTGCTGGGTAAGTGGGGTCGTCGTGGGGTCAGTGGGGAATCGCGGGGTCAGTGGGTGATCACGGGGTCAGTGGGGTCGTCGCGGGGTCGGAGGGAGATCGCGAGGTCACAGGGGCCGTCACAGGGTCAGTGGGTGATCGCGGGGTCAATGAGTGATCGCGGGGTCAGTGGGTGATCGCGGGGTCAGTGAGTGATCGCGGGGTCAGTGGAGTCATCGTGGGGTCAGTGGGGAATCGCGGGGTAAGTGGGTGATCGCGGGGTCAGTGGGTGATCGCGGGGTCAGTGGGTGATCGCGGGGTCAGTCGGTCGTCGCAGGGTCAGTGGGTGATCGTGGGGTCAGTGGGTGATCGCGGGGTCAGTGGGTGATCGCGGAGTCAGTGGATGATCGCGGGGTCAGTGGGGTCGTCGTGGAGTCAGTGGGGAATCGCGGGGTCATTGGGTGATCGCGGGGTCAGTGGGGTGATCGCGGGGTCAGTGGGTGATCGTGGGGTCAGTGGGGTCGTCGTGGGGTCAGTGGGTGATCGTGGGGTCAGTGGATGATCACGGGGTCAGTGGATGATCGCGGGGTCACTGGGTGATCGCGGGGTCAGTGGGTCATCGCGGGGTCAGTGGGTGATCGCGGGGTCAGTGGGTGATCGCGGGGTCAGTGGGTGATCGCGGGGTCAGTAGGGTCGTCGCGGGGTCAGTGGGTGATCGCGGGGTCAGTGGGGTCGTCGCGGGGTCAGTGGGGTCGTCGCGGGGTCAGTGGGTGATCGCGGGGTCAGTGAGGTCGTCGCGGGGTCAGTGGTTGATCGCGGGGTCAGTGGGGTGATCGCGGGGTCAGTGGGTGATCGCGGGGTCAGTGGGTGATCGCTGGGTCAGGGGGTGATCACGGGGTCAGTGGGGTGATCACGGGGTCACTGGGTGATCACGGGGTCAGTGGGGTGATCACGGGGTCAGTGGGGTGATCGCGGAGTCAGTGCGGTCATCGCAGGGCAGTGAGTGATCGCGGGGTCAGTGGGTGATCGTGGGGTCACTGGGTGATCGCGGGGTCACTGGGTGATCGCGGGGTCACTGGATGATCACGGGTCAATGGGGTGATCGCAGGGTCACTGGGTGATCGCGGGGTCACTGGGTGGTCGCGGGGTCAGTGGGTCGTCGCGGGGTCAGTGGGTGATCGTGGGATCAGTGGGTGATCGCGGGGTCAGTGGGTGATCGCGGGGTCAGTGGGTGATCGCGGGGTCAGTGGGTGATCGCGGGGTCAGTGGGGTCGTCGCGGGGTCAGTGGGTGATCGCGGGGTCAGTGGGGTCGTCGCGGGGTCAGTGGGGTCGTCGCGGGGTCAGTGGGTGATCGCGGGGTCAGTGGGTGATCGCTGGGTCAGTGGGTGATCACGGCGTCAGTGGGGTGATCACGGGGTCACTGGGTGATCACGGGGTCAGTGGGGTGATCACGGGGTCAGTGGGGTGATCGCGGAGTCAGTGCGGTCATCGCGGGGTCAGTGAATGATCGCAGGGTCAGTGGGTGATCGTGGGGTCACTGGGTGATCGCGGGGTCACTGGATGATCACGGGGTCAGTGGGGTGATCGCAGGGTCACTGCGTGATCACGGGGTCAGTGGGTGATCGCGGGGTCAGTGGGGTCGTCGCGGGGTTAGTGGGCGATCGCTGGGTCAGTGGATGATCGTGGGGTCAGTGGGGTCGTCGCGGGATCAGTGGGCGATCACGGGGTCAGTGGGGTCGTCGAGGGGTGAGTGGGGTGATCGCGGGGTCAGTGGGTGATCGCGGGGTCAATGGGTGATCGCGGGGTCAGTGGATGATCGTGGGGTCAGTGGGGTCGTCGCGGGGTCAGTGGGCGATCGCGGGGTCAGTGGGGTCGTCGCGGGGTGAGTGGGGTGATTGCGGGGTCAGTGGCCGATCGCGGGGTCAGTGGGGTCGTCGCGGGGTGAGTGGGGTGATTGCGGGGTCAGTGGGTGATCGCGGGGTCAGTGGGTGATCGCGGGGTCAGGGGGAGAAGCTCACTGACCTACTCCTAAACTCAAGCTGGGTCCTTCCGAACTGCCTGCGATGGCTCAGTTGCATCTGTAACCCCCTCCCACCCTACACCCCTCTCTATCTCTGTAACTATCCCACCCTACACCCCTCCCTATCTCTGTAACTATCCCACCCTACACCCCTCCCTATCTCTGTAACTCCCTCCCACCCTACACCCCTCCCTATCTCTGTAACCTCCTCCAGCCGCTACAGCCCTCCCTATCTCTATAACCCCTCCCACCCTGCACCCCTCCCTATCTCTGTAACCTCCTCCAGCCCCTACACCCCTCCCTATCCCTGTAATTCCCTCCAGCCCTACATCTCTCCCTATCTCTGTAACCCCCTCCAACCCGTACACCCCTCCCTATCTCTGTAACATCCTCCAGCCCCTACAGCCCTCCCTATCTCTGTAACCTCCTCCAATTCCTACACCCCTCCCTATATCTGTAACCTCCTCCAGCCCCTACACCTCTCCCTATCTCTGTAACCTCCTCCAGCCCTACACCCCTCCCTATCTCTGTTACCCCCTCCAGCCCCTGCAACCCTCTGAGATTTCTGCGCTCCTCTAATTCTGCCCTCTTGAGCATCCCTGATTATAATCATTCCACCATTGGTGGCCGTGCCTTCTGTTGCCTGAGCCCCAAGCTCTGGAACTCCCTCCCTAAACCTCTCCGCCTTGCTACCTCCAACACTGATGTGCTATAAATTGGGGCCAGTGCTCGTGTCCGACCCTCGAGGAACAGGAGGAGGCCCATTCAGCCCCTCGAGCTTGTTACACAGGAACAGGAGGAGGCCCATTCAGCCCCTCGAGCCTGTTCGAGCATCAATCAGATCGCGGCTGATCTGTATCCAAACACCAGCTGCCCGCCTTGGTTCCGTAACTCTCAATATCCTTACTCAATAAAAATCTTATCAATCTCAATTTAAACTCTCAGCAGCTTTTTGGGGAGAGAGTTCCAGATTCCCACTGCCCTTTGTGTGAGGAAGTGCTTCCTGACATCATCCCTGAACGGCCTGGCTCTAATTTTAAGGTTCTCACCACCTTATTCTGGACACCCCCCACCCTCACCGCCCAGAAATCAAAGTAAGTTTTTTAGCCAGTTCAGCGTTCATGTGAGCTCACGTTGTGACAACAATAACAGCAACAACTTGTATTTATATGGTGCCTTTAATGTAGTGAAATGTCTCGAGACGCTTCGCAGGAGTATTGTGGGATAAAAAATTTGACACTGAGTCGCACAAGTAGAAATTAGGGCAGGTTGGTCAAAGTGGTAGGTTTTAAGGAGCATCCTGAAGGAGGAAAGAGAGGTAGTGAGGTTCAGGGAGGGAGTTCCAGAGCTTGGGGCCCAGGCAGCTGAAGGCACGGCCACCGATGGTTGAGCGATTATAATCAGGGATGCTCAAGAGGGCAGGATTAGAGGATCGCAGAGATCTCGGGGGGTTGTGGGGCTGGGGGAGATTACAGAGATAGGGAGGGGCGAGGGCCATGGAGGGATTTGAAAATAAGGATGAGAATTTTGAAATCGAGGCAGAAAAACCGAGGTGAGGAGCCAAGGAGCGGGACCTCGCCTATCGACAGGGAATTTAAGGCCTATCCGGAGCTGGTGGTTTAATTGAGGCCAAAGTTGGTTGTAGCAGCCAGAATTGTCATTTATTCAATCTTGAGGTGTGGGCATCGCTGGCAAGTTTGCCACTGATTGGCTGTCCCGAATTCCCCTTAACCAGATGGTTTGCTGGGTCACTTCAGACGGCAGTAAAGAGTTAATCATGTTAGTGTGGGACTGGAGTCACCTGTAGGCCCAGACCGGGTAAGGATGGCAGGTTTCCCTCCCTAAAGGACATCAGTGAACCAGTTGGGTTTTTACGACAATCCGACAATTTCATGGGCCCCAAGTTTCGTCATGATTTGCTCCTGATTTTTAGGAGCAACTGGTGTAGAACGGAGTATCTTAGAAATCGGAATTCTCGCCATTTAGTTTGCTCCAGTTCTAGTCAGTTAGAACAGTTTCACTTTGGAACAGAATTTTTTTTTCAAAAGGGGGCGTGTCCGGCCACTTACGCCTGTTTTCAAAGTTTCGGCAGTGAAAACTTACTCCAAACTAACTTAGAATGGAGTAAGTGAAGATTTTTGTACGCTCGAAAAAACCTTGTCTACACGTCAGAAAATCAGCCGTAGGTTACAAATCAGGCGTAGGGAATAGGGGGGAGGGGTTTAAAGGGAAGTTTACAAACATTAAACACTTCAGTTTTACAAATAAAGAGCCATCATCAATAATAAATGATAAATACATCAATAAATCAACCAATAAATCAATCAAAAAAAATTAAGAAGAAATATATATTTTTTTAAATCAATAAATAAAACATTTTCTACTTACCGACTGCAGCACCGGGAGCCCTCCAACAGCATGCTGGGATGCCCCCCCACCCACCCCCCAGTGTCAGTGTCTCTGTCTCTCTGTCTGTCTGTGTGTGTCTCTCATTCTCTGTCTGTCAGTGTCTGTGTTTCTGACAGCGAGGGGAGGGGGGCAGAGGGAGAGAGGGGGAGGGGAGGGAAGGGGGAGGGGGGAGCAGAGGGAGGGAAGGGGAGGGGGGAGCAGAGGGTGGGAAGGGGGGGGAAGGGGAAGGGGGAGGGGGGGGAGGGGTGGGAAAGGAGATGGAAAGGAGATGGGGGGAAAGGAGATGGGGGGGTGGGGACAGGAGATGGGGGGAAAGGAGATGGGGGGAAAGGAGATGGGGGGATGGGGACAGGAGATGGGGGGAAAGGAGGTGGGGGGAAAGGAGATGGGGGGGGAAAGGAGATGGGGGGAAAGGAGATGGGGACAGGAGATGGGGGGGAAAGGAGATTGGGGGGGAAAGGAGATGGGGGGAAAGGAGATGGGGGGGGAAGGAGATGGGGGGGGGAAGCAGAAGGGGGAGGGAGGCTGAACGGGCCGGGCCGGGCCCGAGACTTCGGACAGGGCCAAGACTTTGGGCAGGGCCCGTCCCCAGCACCAGATTTACAGGTAGGTGGCGTTGGGTTGGGTCGGGGGGAGCGCGGGTCGGGGGGGTGGTGGGAGGGAGGTCGGTTCAGTTCGGGTCGGGGGGACGGAGGGGAGGGATGTCAGGTCGGGTCCAGTCCGGGGGCGGGGAAGCGGGAGTCGGGTTGTCGGTGTCAGGTCCGGTCCGGAGGCGGGGGGGCGGGGGGAAGCGGGAGTCGGGTCGGGTCCAGTCCGAGGGGGCGGATCGGGTTGGGTCCGGTCCGGTGGGGGGGGTGGGGAGCGGGAGTCGGGTCGGGTCCAGTCCAGGGGGAGGGGAGCGGGAGTTGGGTCGGGTCCAGTCCGGGGGCAGGGGCGTGGAGGGGGGGGCGGGGGGGGAAGCGGGAGTCGAGTCGGGTCGGGAGGAAGCAGGAGCTGGGCGTGGGAGGAGCCTTATTCACGCAGCCCCAGTGAGGCCATTCGGCCAGGGCTAGGGGCTGCGTGCTTCGGGCCCCTCCCACGACGAAACCAACGGACAAGACATATGAAGAGTTGTGCACGCTGGTTCGGGAACACCTCAAGCTGAAGGAGAGCATTTTGATGGCCAGGTATCGCTTTTATACACACCACCGCTCCAAGGGCCAGGACTTGGCGAGCTATGACGCTGACCTAAGACACCTTGTGGGACCGTGCGTATTTTCTGGATTTTTGGGGGAAGTATTGCGAGACTTTTCATGCTTGGAATTGGCACGAGGTCATTCTTCGCAAACTGCTGTTTGCCGAATCCCTAGATCTGAACAAGGCCATCACGATAGCCCAGGCTTTCATATCCACGAACGATAACACTACACAGATATCGTTACACCATCGAAGCTCACCGGCAAGTACTGTGCATAAAATAACACCTTCAGCAGGCAGAACTGTACATGGCAGGGCCTACACGTCTGCAGAGGCCAGACCTAGGATGACTCAGAATCCGCCGTGGAGCGTGAAGGCGAATCCATTAGCACCATGTTGGCGCTGCGGGGGTAATCATCGAGCCCATCAATGTCGATTCAAGCACTACATGTGCAAGGGCTGTGGAACAATGGGGCACCTCCAGCGAATGTGTAGACGTGCTGCGACTCACCGCGTGGCAGAGTCGGCAGAAGATGACCGATCCGGCGTGAATCACGCTGAACGAATAAGAGAGGCAACTCAACCCGAGACTGAAGAGGAAGTGTATGGGGTACACACCTTCACCACCAAAAACCCTCCGATAATGTTAAAAGTCAAATTAAACGGCATTCCAGTTTCCATGGAATTGGACACGGGGGCGAGTCAGTCAATTATGAGCCAGAAGGCTTTTGAGAAACTGTGGGACAACAAGGCACAAAGGCCAAAACTAAGCCCGATCCACACCAAGCTGTGCACTTACACCAAAGAGCTCATACCAGTCATTGGCAGTGCGGCAGTGAAGGTATCGTACGATGGAGCTGTGCATGATTTACCACTATGGATTGTACCAGGCGATGGCCCAACGCTGGTTGGCAGAAGCTGGCTAGGAAAGATCCGATGGAACTGGAACAACATCAAAGCACTGTCTTCGGTGGATGACGCCTCGTGCGCCCAAGTGCTAAACAAATTCCCGTCGTTATTCGAGCCAGGCATCGGCAACTTCACAGGCTCCAAAGTGCAGATCCACGTAGTCCCTGATGCATGACCCGTTCATCACAAGGCCCGAGCGGTTCCATACATGATGCGAGAGAAAGTCGAGATCAAGCTGGACAGACTTCAACAAGAGGGGATCATATCGCCAGTCAAGTTCAACGAGTGGGCTAGGTGTTGAAAAGCGATGGGACAGTCAGAATCTGCGGAGACTACAAGGTAACGATCAAGCGAGTTTTGTTACAGGACTAGTACCCACTACCCAAAGTGGATGACCTGTTCGCAACGCTAGCAGGGGCGAAGTTGTTCACCAAGCTGGATCTAACCTCTGCTTACATGACACAGGAGTTGGCTGAATCTTCGATAAAATTGATGTGCATCAACACGCACAGAGGATGGTTCATATACCACAGATGACCCTTTGGGATTCACTCGGCTGCGGCCATCTTCCAGAGGAACATGGAGAGTCTGCTGACATCGGTTCTGCGCACCGTGGTGTTTCAAGACGACATCTTGATCACTGGCCGCAACACGTCGGAACACTTGCACAACCTGGAAGAGGTTCTAAAGCGACTGGACAGAGTGGGACTCAGGCTGAAACGCTCCAAGTGTGTTTTCCTGGTGCCAGAGGTCGAATTTTTGGGGCGAAAGATTGCGGCGGACGGCATCAGACCCACGAACTCCAAGCTGGAGGCCATCAAGAATGCACCCAGACCACAGAATGTGATGGAGCTGCATTCATTCCTGGGACTCCTCAACTATTTTGGTAACTTTCTACCGGGGTTGAACACTTTGCTGGAACCATTGCATTTATTGCTACGCAAGGGTGTCGAGTGGGTTTGGGGTAAATCTCAAGAGACAGCCTTTAACAAGGCCAGAAACCTGCTATGTTCCAACAAGTATTGTATGACCTGTGTAAACGTTTAGTACTAGCTTGTGATGCATCTTCGTACAGGGCCGGTTGTGTGTTACAGCAAACCAATGTGTCAGGCAAACTGCAACCGGTTGCATATGCGTCCAGAAGTTTATCTAAGGCTGAAAGAGCCTACAGTATGGTTGAGAAAGAAGCATTAGCATGTGTATACGGGGTTAAAAAAATCCACCAATACCTATTTGGACTCCGGTTCGAGCTCAAAACCGACCACAAGCCACGCATTTCACTGTTCTCAGAAAGCAAAGGTATTAACACCAATGCTTCGTCTCGCATCCAAAGATGGGCACTAACGTTATCTGCGTATGACTATGTAATCTGCCACAGACCATTGCCCACCACCGGGGTGGAAATGGCACAACCCATCTTGTAATGGATGCTTTTGAGAGCGAGGGGTCACCCGTCACGGCTCGCCAGATCAGGATCAGGATAGCCAGGACCCTGTACTATCACTAGTGAAAAGCTCCTTCTCAGTGGGAGCTGGTCGGTGGTTCCTGGGGAAATGCAAGATGAAATGTCCATCCATTTGGACTGTCACCTATGGGGGAATTTTGTAATTTTGCCAAAAAAAGGCAGGGAAACGTTTAAACGCGACCTTCATAGTACCCACCCAGGCATAGTCATGATGAAGGCTATCACCAGGTCACACGTTTGGTGGCCTGGCATTGACTCGGAATTGGAGTTATGCGTACACCAATGTAACACTTGCTCACAGTTGAGCAATGCACCAAGGGAGGCCCCAGTAAGTCTGTGGTCATGGCCCTCCAAACTGTGATCGATGGTTCACGTAGATTTCGTTGGCCCCTTTCTAGGAAAGATGTTCCTAGTAGCAGTGGATGCTTACTCTAAATGGAATGTATGTATAATAATGTCTTCGTGTACGTCCACTGCCACCATTGAAAGCCTCCGGGCCATGTTCGCCACCCATGGTTTGCCCGACGTCCTTGTTAGTGACAATGGGCCATGCTTCACCAGCTCGGAATTCAATGAGTTCATGACCCGCAATGGCATCAAGCATGTCAGGTCTGCACCGTTTAAGCCCGCATCCAATGGTCAAGTGGAACGGGCAGTCCAAACCATCAAGCAGAGCTTGAAACGCATGACGGACGGTTCCCTGCAGACCCGGTTATCTCGGATTATGCTCAGCTATCGCTTGTGACCCCACTTACTTACCGGGGTTCCCCCGGCAGAATTGCTAATGAAGAGAGCACTTAAAGCCAGGCTCTCCTTAGTCCACCCGGATCTCAATGATCATGTAGAAACCCAGCGTTACCGGCATAACGTGTACTACGATCGCACGACTGTATCACGTGACATTGAGGTTAATGACCCTGTGTTTGTTCTTAATTATGGTCATGGTCCCAAATGGGTTTCTGGCACTGTGTCAGCCAATGAGGGGAATAGAGTGTTTGTTGTCAAACTTTTGAATAGAAAAACGTGCAGAAAGCACTTGGATCAGACCAAACTGCGATTCACTGACAACCACCAACAGTTTGAATAGGACATTACCATCATTGATCCACCTACACACACCCAACCAACAATCGACCTCGCGGTCAACCACGAGGATGAACCCACCATGCCCGACAGTCCGATCAGACCAGCTGCGACGCAGTGCAGCAATGATCCGACCGACTCACCCATGTCAGGACTTCAACTCAGGCGATCAACCCGGGAACGAAGAGCCCAGATCTCCTCAACTTGTAAATAACTTGTATCTAAGGCTTGGGGGCAGGGGGGGAGGGAGGGCGGAATGATGTTATGTATGTAAACATTAATGTGTAAGACTTGCCACCAGGGGGTGCACCTGTGGGAGACCCAAGGGTCACCTGCACACCCTGGGCAAGCAGATATAAAAGGCAGTCTACCATGCTGCTTCCTCACTCTGGAGTTACATTAGAGAGACCAGGGTCACAACAGTTTGAGCTTACAATATATAGTCTTGTGGAGTTATTCGGAACATAACAGGGTCCGTGCCGGTGTTTATGCTCCACACCAGCCTCCTCCCACCCCTCTTCACCTCACCCCATCACCATATCCCTCTATTCCTTTCTCCCTCGTGTGTTTATCCAGCTTCCCGTTACATTGCCCATGCTACTGCACCGGGTTAAATGCTGAACATTAGAATTGCTTCCTTTTATTATATTAAAAATCTATCAAAATTAGCGGGCGTGCTCGGCGCGGGAATAAATCAGCCAGTGAGGGTTTCCCTGCACATTGTATTATTTATCTGTTTGTGGGGAGATGGACAGAGTCATTACGAGCAGCAGGATCAGGGTTTACCGAGCGACTGGTTGGCCTCCCTGTGTAAGGATCCGACACTCTTGCAGCTGAGCATCCCCGACAAAGCCCTGAGCAGCAGACTCTTTACATCACTGCACCCATTCATCATCCTGAAGTTAATTGGTGTAGGCTTTAAGCAAATTTCATACACATCTCAAAGAACTAAGCGACAGCCACTCCTGACCCCTGTGCCATACGGCACTATTGATTAACCCGACTTTAACACAGAGCTGGGGCTGGCGGGGGGGAGGGGGGGCGGAGGGGACACGATGATGAAGGGTGGGCGAGCTTGAGGTTGAGGG
This sequence comes from Pristiophorus japonicus, assembly GCF_044704955.1. NCBI lineage: Eukaryota > Metazoa > Chordata > Chondrichthyes > Pristiophoridae > Pristiophorus > Pristiophorus japonicus. Next base: position 230,321,529 of record NC_091979.1, on the reverse strand, counting down.
AAATAAAAATGCATTAAATAATGATCTTGCTGAACCTGGCAGGGATGGGAGGGCTGCACTGACACTGGTGTGTACTGGGACGATGGCCATTGTCTGCCAGGCTCGGGGGCCCAGTGCCAGAGTTGGGCCTCAACAACCCAACTGCTTCACAATGACAACATTCACTTTCCGTGCAACAACTACCAGCATTTATATAGCACCTCCAATGCGGTGAAGCGTCCCAAGGCGCCTCACAGGAACGATTGTCAGACAGAATTTGACACCGAGCCACATAAGGAGATATTAGGGCAAGGGACCAAAAGCTTGGTCAAAGAGGTAGGACTTAAGGAGCACCTTAAAGGAGGAAAGAGAGGCGGAGAGGTTTAGGGAGGGAGTTCCAGAGCTTAAGGACCCCAGGCAACTGAAGGCACGGCCACCAATGGTGGAGCGATTAAAATCGAGGATGCTCAAGAGACCAGAATTAGAGGAGCGCAGACATCTCAGGGGGTTCCGGGGCTGGAGGAGGTTACTGAGATAGGGAGGGGTGTAGGGGCTGGAGGAGGTTACAGAGATAGGGAGGAGTGTAGAGGCTGGAGGGTGTTACAGAGATAGGGAGGGGTGTAGGGGCTGGAGGAAGTTACAGAGATAGGGAGGGGTGTAGGGCTGGAGGAGGTTACAAAGATAGGGAGGGGTGTAGGGGTTGGAGGAGGTTACAGAGATAGGGAGAGTGTAGAGGCTGGAGGGGGTTACAGAGATAGGGAGGGGTGTAGGGCTGGAGGAAGTTACAGAGATAGGGAGGGGTGTAGGGGTTGGAAGAGGTTACAGAGATAGGGAGAGTGTAGATGCTGGAGGGGGTTACAGAGATAGGGAGGGGTGTAGGGCTGGAGGAGGTTACAGAGATAGGGAGGGATGTAAGGGCTGGAGGAGGCTACAGAGATAGGGAGAGGTGTAGGGGCTGGAGGAGATTACAGAGCTAGGGAAGGGTTGTGGGGTCTAGAGGAGGTTACAGAGATAGGGAGGGGCGAGGAGGCCATGGAGGGATTTGAAAACGGATGAGAATTTTGAAATCGCGGCATTGCTTAACCGGGAGGCAATGTAGGTCAGTGAGCACAGCGGGTGATGGGTGAGCAGGACTCGGTGCGAGTTCGGACACAGGGCAGTGAGCCAAGGGGGTGATGGGTGAGTGGGACTCGGTGCGAGTTAGGACATGGGGCAGTGAGCACAGGGGATGATGGGTGAGCGGGACGGTGTGAGTTAGGACACGGGGAACAGGGGGTGATGGGTGAGCGGGACACGGGTCAGCGAGCACAGGGGGTGATGGGTGACCGGGACTCGGTGCGAGTTAGGACACAGGGTAGTGAGCACAGGGGGCGATGGGTGAGCAGGACTCGGTGCGAGTTAGGACATGGGGTAGTGAGCACAGGGGGTGATGGGTGAGCGGGACTCGGTGCGAGTTAGGACATGGGGTAGTGAGCACAGGGGGTGATGGGTGAGCGGGACTCGGTGCGAGTTAGGACATGGGGTAGTGAGCACAGGGGGTGATGGGTGAGCGGGACTGGGTGCGAGATAGGATACTGAGCTCCAGTTTGTAGCTGCAGTGAAAGGTCTGACCTCTGTGTAATCAGCAAATGGTCAGGGCCCGTGTGCAACCCCTCCTCCTAGTCACCCCCAGCAGTGAGGGCACCATCTCGGCCATGGCGGGAGAGAGAGGGGTCAGGCTGAGGTCAGATGCCTCCTCCGCGCGAGGAAGGGGAGTTTCCTGCTCCGACCCTGTTCCTGCTCCGCCGCACTGATGGGTTACAGAGCAGAGGCGATGGAACAACCTGCCGGTCCCCAGCACGGACCGTCACGGAGAAAGGAATGTATAAAGGGCTGATTTGAGGCCTTGGTCTTCGAACACTCTTTTCCTCAGGTGGCCGAAGGCTGCATTGGTGCACTGGAGGTGGTGTTGAATCTCGTCATCAATGTCTGCTTTTGTTGATAAGAGGCTCCTGAGGTATCGGAAGTGGTCCACGTTGTCCAGGGTCGCGCCGTGGATCTTGATGATTGGGAGGACAGGTTGGTGGAGGACCTTTGTCTTACGGATGTTTAGCGTAAGGCTCATGCTTTCGTACACCTCAGTAAATACGTCGACTGCATCCTGGAGCTCTGCCTCTGTATGTGGACATGACGCAGGCGTCGTCCGCGTACTGTAGCTCGACAACAGAGGTTGGGGTGTCCTTGGAACTGGCCTGAAGACAGCGCAGGTTGAACAGGTTCTCACAGCCAACTAAGGACTGATTTTAAGAGTGGAAGCAAGTCTTCCTCGATTCCAAGGGACTGTCTATGATGATGATTGTTGTGTATCTGTAAAGCATGCACTCCCATGTTCCACCACCAGGGGGCACATCCCCTGAAGTCCCAAGGGATCCCAGCATACCTTGGGAGCACTGTAGAAAAGCCGGCCCCTAAGGCCTGTTCCTCACTCTGGAGTGTCTTATGAAAGACTGAGGTCACTGTTACTTTAAACTCCCTGTGTGTAGCCTCATCTGTGTTAGGAACACAATAACTGGTGACGAGAATACAAATCCAACGCAAAGATACAGCTAACTGTGAGCATCCTGGTGAAGTTCTCAGAGGCTGAAGACTGGGAAGCCGATGTCGAACGGCTAGACCAGTATTTTGTAGCCAACGAGCTGGACGGAGAAGACAGCGCTGCAAAAAGGAGAGCGGTCCTCCTCACAGTCTGCGGGGTACCGACCTATAGCCTCATGAAAAATCTTCTGGCTCCGGTGAAACCCAGAGATAAGTTGTATGAGGAGCTGTGTACACTAGTTCGGGAGCATCTTAACCCGAGGGAGAGTGTGCTGATGGAGAGGTATCAGTTCTACACGTGCCAGCGATCTAAAGGTCAGGAAGTGGTGAGTTACGTCGCCGAGCTAAGGCGACTTGCAGGACAATGTGAGTTTGATGGCTACCTGGAGCAGGGAGCTCAGAGACTTTTTTCTACTGGGCATTGGCCACGAGACCATCCTACAAAATCTTTGGACTGTAGAGACACCGACCCTCAGTAAGGCCATTGCGATAGCACAGGCGTTTATGTCCACCAGTGATAACACCAAACAAATCTCTCAGCACACAAGTGCTAGCAATGTTCATAAATTAACTGGAACTGTGTTTTTGAGCAGAAATGTTCAGGGCAGAAACCACGAGTCTGCAACTGCCAGCAGGCCTCAGGTGACCCAGATGACTCAGAATCCGCAACAAAGGATGAATGCAAGGCAATTCACATCTTGTTGGTGTTGAGGAGGCTTCCATTCAGCCTATTCATGCCACTTCAAACGGTATGTTTGCAAGAGCTGTGGAACAATGGGGCACCTCCAACGAGCTTGCAAACGAGCTGCAAGCTCTGCAAAACCTGCTAACCACCACGTGGCAGAGGAAGATCAGTCCATGGTGGATCAAAGCAATTTCGAGGCTCAGAGAGAGGAGGCAAATGCTGAAGTACATGGGGTGCACACATTTTCGACGAAATGGCCACCTATAATGCTAAATGTAAAATTGAATGGCTTACCCGTAGCCATGGAACTGGACACTGGCGCTAGCCAATCCATCATGAGTAAAAAGATGTTTGAGAGACTGTGCTGCAAAAAGGCATTCAGACCAGCCCTGAGCCCCATCCACATGAAACTGAGAACATACACCAAAGAGCTTATCACTGTCCTGGGCAGCGCCATGGTCAAGGTCACCTTTGAGGTCACCGTACATGAACTGCTACTCTGGATTGTCCCGGGCGATGGTCGCACACTGCTTGGAAGGAGCTGGCTGGGCAAAATTCGCTGGAACTGGGATGAGATCTGAGTGCTATCACATGTCGATGAGGCCTCATGTACCCAACTTCTTAACAAATTTCCTTCCCTTTTTGAGCCAGGCATTGGAAACATTTCCGGGGCGAAGGTGCAGATCCAGTTGGTCCCAGAGGCACGACCCATTCACCACAAGGAGCGAGCGGTACCTCACATGATGAGGGAGAGAGTGCAAATCAAGCTGGACAGGCTGCAATGCGAGGAATCATCTCCCAGTGGAATTCAGCGAGTGGCCCAGCCCAATTGTTCCAGTACTCAAAAGTGATGGCATGGTCAGGATTTGCGGCGATTACAAAGTAACTATTAATCGTTTCTCGCTACAGGACCAATACCCGCTACCTAAGGCAGATGACCTATTTGCGACGCCGGCAGGAGGCAAGACATTCACCAAGCTCGACCTGACTTCGGCCTACATGATGCAGGAGCTGGAGGAGTCTTCGAAGGGCCTCACCTGCATCAACACGCACAAGGGACTGTTCATCTACAACAGATGCCCGTTTGGAATTCGGTCGGCTGCAGCGATCTTCCAGAGAAACATGGAGAGCCTACTCAAGTGGATACGACACACGGTGGTCTTTCAGGACGACATATTGGTCATGAGTTGGGACACCACCGAGCACCTACAAAACCTGGAGGAGGTCCTCCAGCAACTGGATCGCGTAGGGCTGCGGCTGAAGAGGTCGAAATGCGTCTTCGTGGCAACATGGAGTTTTTGGGGAGAAAGATCGCGGCGGACAACATTCGGCCCACAGACGCCAAGACAGAGGCTATCAGTAACGTGCTCAGGCCACAGAACGTCACGGAGCTGCGGTCGTTCCTGGGACTCCTCAACTAGTTTGGTAACTTCCTACCGGGGTTAAGCACCCTCTTAGAGCCCCTACATATTGCGCAAAGCTGAGAACTGGGTATGGGGGAAAAACCAAGTAATTGCTTTTGACAAAGCCAAAAACATTTTATGCTCCAACAAGCTGCTTGTATTGTATAACCCGTGTAAAAGACTTGTGCTAGCATGTGATGCGTCGTCGTACGGAGTTGAGTGTGTATTACAACAAGCTAACGTTGCGGGGAAGTTGCAACCTGTCGCCTATGCTTCCAGGAGCTTGTCTAAGGCCGAGAGGGCTTACAGCATGATTGAGAAAGAGGCATTAGCATGTGTGTTCGGGGTAAAGAAAATGCATCAGTACCTGTTTGGCCTCAAATTTGAGCTGGAAACTGATCACAAGCCCCTCACATCTCTGTTCGCTGAAAACAAGGGGATAAATACTAATGACTCAGCTCGCATACAAAGGTGGGCACTTGCGCTATCAGCGTATAACTATACCATCCGCCACTGGCCAGGCACCGAGAACTGTGCGGATGCTCTCAGTCGGCTACCATTGCCCACCACGGGGGTGGAAATGGTGCAGCCTGCAAACTTGTTGATGGTGGCGCAGCCCGCAGACTTGTTGATGGTCATGGAAGCGTTTGAAAATGATAAATCACCTGTCACGGTCCGCCAGATTAGGACTTGGACCAGCCAAGATCCTCTGCAGTCCCTAGTAAAAAACTGTGTACTGCATGGGAGCTGGGCCAGCATTCCTGTTGAAATGCAAGAGCTAATCAAGCCGTTCCAGCGGCGAAAGGACGAGCTGTCCATTCAGACAGACTGCCTGTTGTGGGGTAACCGTGTAGTGCTACCAAAAAAGGGCAGGGAGACGTTCATCTCGGATTTCCACAGCACACACCCGGGCATAGTAATGAGGAAAGCGATAGCCAGATCCCATGTGTGGTGGCCCGGTATAGACTCTGACTTAGAGTCCTGTGTACGGCAATGCAGCATGTGTGCTCAGTTGAGCAACGCGCCCAGAGAGGCACCACTAAGTTTGTGGTCCTGGCCCTCCAGACCATGGTCGAGGATCCATGTCAACTATGTGGGCCCGTTTCTCGGTAAAATGTTCCTGGTGGTGGTCGATGCTTTTTCAAAATGGATTGAATGTGAAATAATGTCGGGAAGCACCACCACCGCCACCATTGAAAGCCTGAGGGCCATGTTTGCCACCCACGGCCTGCCTGACATACTGGTCAGTGACAACGAGCCCTGTTTCACCAGTGCCGAATTTAAAGAATTCATGACCCGCAATGGGATCAAACATGTCACCTCGGCCCCGTTTAAACTAGCCTGCAATGGGCAGGCAGAGCGGGCAGTACAAACCATCAAACAGAGCCTTAAATGTGTCACAGAAGGTTCACTACAAACCCGCCTGTCCCGAGTACTGCTCAGGTACCGCACGAGACCCCACTTGCTCACAGGGGTGCCCCCGGCTGAGCTACTCATGAAAAGGACACATTTAAACCAGACTCTCGCTGGTTCACCCCAACCTGCATGATCAGGTAGAGAGCAGACGGCAGCAACAAAATGTAAACGATGGTCGCGCCACTGTGTCACGGGAAATTGATCTGAATGACGCTGTGTATGTGCTAAACTATGGACATGGTCCCAAGTGAATCACGGGCACGGTGATAGCTAAAGAAGGGAGTAGGGTGTTTGTAGTCAAACTAGACAATGAACAAATTTGCAGAAAGCACCTGGACCAAACGAGGCTGCGGTTCACAGACTGCCCTGAACAACCCACAGCAGACACCACCTTTTCCGAGCCCACAACACACACCCAAAGGATCAACGACACCACCCCGGACCAGGAAATTGAACCCATCATGCCCAACAGCCCAGCAAGACCAGGATCACCTAGCAGCCCTGCAGTGCCAACAACACACCAGTTCAGCGAGGGCACAGCCAACACACCAGAACAGACATTTGTACCGAGGCGGTCCACCAGGGAAAGAAAGGCTCCCGACCGCCTCACCTTATAAATAGTTTTCACTTTGACTTTGCGGGGGGGAGTGATGTTGTGTATCTGTAAAGCATGCACTCACATGTTCCGCCACCAGGGAGCTCATTCCCTGAAGTCCCAAGGGATCCCAGCATTCCTTGGGAGCACTGTATATAAGCCGGCCCCTAAGGCCTGTTCCTCACTCTGGAATGTCTTATTAAAGACTGAGGTCACTGTTACTTTAACCTCCCTGTGTGCAGCCTCATCTGTGTTAGGAACACAATAACGATGATGATGTATAAAGGGCAGAGAAGGTCAGGGCTCCCACGCCCGTTCCCACAGTGCTGCGGAAACACACCTCGGAAGCCGCTGAGGTATCTGTTTCCGACATTGCGCATTACGTCACTGCTGCGCCACGCTGCTCTGAAGCTGAAGAGTGAGTCATCACACTGGTGGAAGGCTCGGCTGTGGCTCAGTGGGCAGCACTGTCAGCTCTGGGTCAGGAGGTTGTGGGTTCCAGTCCCGCGACAGAGACTCAGGAGAGGGGGGGGACAAATCACATAGCGCTACGTTTGGGCCGATAGTTTTTGTGTTGCGGCAAAAGTATAGCACGGCGCTACATGAGGGACTCCAACACAAACTTCCGGTTTAGCAACCCAAGAAGCTGTGTGTGGGAGCTTGCTGTGCGCAAATGGCTGCCACGTTTCCCACATTACAACAGTGACTACACTCCAAAAGTACTTCATTGGCTGTAAAGCGCTTTGGGACGTCCGGTGGTCGAGAAAGGCGCCATATAAATGCAAGTCTTTCTTTCTAAATCAAGCGCCACCACTTCCCTTGGAACGGCGGCAGTGCAGCGATGTCCAACGTCGAGGGTAGTGTTGCCGGGAACAGAGGCTCCGAATGTCCCTCCCTGAAAGGGAAGGGCCATCGCTGCTGGCTCAGCACGGACCGAGCTACATGGTCACCGACAGCAGCAGCGATCTGCCACCATCAGCCCAGCGCTCTCCAGCCGAAGACAGGGCGCATCGATCGTGGACCAGGAAAATCAGGAAAAAATTATGGTTAGGGATCACAAAAAAATGTTCCCGCCCGCGCAAACATTCTCCTCCTTAACCCTCGACCAATGCCTCCTGCAGTTCTCGCTGTGGTCGCCCAGTGATACTGCAGGGGGCACAGCCCAGGTTGGGGTACAGGGTGATGATGTCACAGTCTCCGGGTGCACGGGATCGGAGCGCTAGGGGTTACCGCTGTTGCAAACCACATGGGGAATTTAACGGGAGTCATCTCTATCGCCGCGCCTGCTCGATCAGTCGTTAGTGCCCCGTTATTGCCGCAAGAGGCACAAAGGAGGCAAATTTCTAGGCCTTGATCACAGAATCTAGGCCGACATCCCAGTGCAATACCGAGGGAGCACCGCACTGTCAGAGGGGCAGTACTGAGGGAGCGCCGCAGTGTCAGAGGGGCAGTACTGAGGGAGCGCCTCACTGTTGGAGGGGCAGGACTGAGGGAGTGCCGCACTGTCGGGGCAGTACTGAGGGAGTGCCGCACTGTTGGAGGGGCCGTACTGAGGGAGCACTGCACTGTCGAGGGACCGTACTGAGGGAGTGCTGCACTGTCGGAGGGGTCGTACTGAGGGAGCACCGCACTGTCGGAGGGGCAGTACTGAGGGAGCGCCGCACTGTCGAACGGGCTGTGCTGAGGGAGCGCCGCACTGTCGGAGGGGCAGTACTGAGGGAGTACCGCACTGTCGGAGGGGCAGTACTGAGGGAGTGCTGCACTGTCGGAGGGGCAATACTGAGGGAGTGCCGCACTGTCGGAGGGGCCGTACTGATGGAGCGCCGCACTATTGGAGGAGCAGTACTGAGGGAGCGCCGCACTATCGGAGGGGCAGTACTGAGGGACTTCCTAAAATGGCTTTACAGTCAATGAAGTACTTTTGGAGTGTAGTCACTGTTGTAATGTGGGAAATGCAGCAGCCAATTTGCGCACAGCAAGCTCCCACAAACAGTAATGTGATAATGACCAGATAATCTGTTTTTGTTATGTTGATTGAAGGATAAATATTGGCCAGGACACCGGGGATAATGCCCCTGCTCTTCTTTGAAATAGTGCCATGGGATCTTTTACGTCCACCTGAGAGAGCAGACGTGGTTTAAATTGTTCAGAAAAGTGGCAACTGAATGGGTTTGCTGGTGGGGCGGGCGGGGGAGGGCGGGGGGGGGGGGGGGGGGTGGGATGGTGGGTGAGCGTGGATGGAGGATCAGGAAACAAGGATTCAATCAGTCTTGTTTATTACTTCCTCAAGAACATAAAAATAGAAAGTATTGCACTCTGTTCCCGCCCGCTCGATGTGATATTAGGTTTCTTCTCTGATCACAAATTGCAATGCAGCTCCACAGAAGCTCCAATATCAAACGTTACTGATCCCGATACATGGGCTTTTTTATTTTTAAGACGTAAATCACATTTTGAAACATAATATGATTCAGGACTGTTTCATACAGAATTAGGAGCAGGAGTCGGCTATTCGGCCCCTCGAGCCAGCTCCGCTATTCAATGAGATCATGGCTGATCTTCTACCTCAACTCCATTGTCCAGCTTGATTGACAAATCCCTTGATTCTCTTAAATGTCCATAAATTACTTTTAATGAGTTCTCAAATCAAGTCCAAATCCAGAAACGAGCACAAATTCCACAGCCTTGTCCCTGCCTATCTCTGCAACCCCCCTCCAGCCCTACACCCCTCCCTATCTCTGTAACCTCCTCCGGCCCTACACCCCTCCCTATCTCTGCAACCTCCTACAGCCCTGCACCCCTCCCTATCCCTGTAACCTCTTCCAGCCCTACACCCTCCCTATCTCTGTAATGTTCTCCAGCCTCTACACCCCTCCCTATCTCTGTAATCTCCTCCAGCTCTACATTCCTCCCTCACTCTGTAATCTCCTCCAGCCTCTACACCCCTCCCTCACTCTGTAACCTCCTCCAGCCCTACATCCCTCCCTATTTCTGTAACCTCCTCCAGCCCCTACAGCACTCCCTATATCTGTAACTCCTCCAGCCCCTACAAACCTCCCTATTCCTGTAACCTGCTGCAGTTCTACACCCTCCCTATCTCTGTAACATCTTCCAGCCACTACACCCCTCCCTATCTCTGTAACCTCCTCCAGCCCCTACACCGCTCCCTATCACTGTAATCTCCCCCAGCCCTACACCCCTCCCATATCTCTGATACCTCCTCCAGCCCCTACAGCCCTCCCTATCTCTGATACCTCCTCCAGCCCCTACATCCCTCCCTATCTCTGTAATCTCCTCCAGCCTCCTACGCCTCTCCCTATCTCTGTAACCTCCTCCAGCCCCCTACACTCCTCCAGCCCCCTACACCCCTCCCTATCCCTGTAACCTTTTCCACCCCTACACTCTCCCGATCTCTGTAACGTCTTGCAGCCTCTACACCCCTCCCTATCTCTGTAACCTCCTCCAGCTTTATGCTCCTCCCTATCTCTGTAACCTCCTCCAGCTCCTGCACCCCTTCCTATTTCTGTAAACTCCTCCAGTCCCTACATAACAACATAAGAGCATAAGAAATAGAAACGGGAGTAGGCCATACGGCCCCTCGAGCCTGCTCCGCCATTCAATAAGATCATGGCTCATCTGACCAGGAACTCAGCTCTACTTCCTGCTCTCCATAATCCCTTATCCCCTTATCGTTTAAGAAACTGTCTATTTCTGTCTTAAATGTATTCAATGTCCCAGCTTCCACAGCTCTCTGAGGCAGCAAATTCCACAGATTAACATCCCTCTGAGAGAAGAAATTTCTCCTCATCTCTGTTTTAAATGGGCGGCCCCTTATTCTCAGATCATGCCCTCTATTTCTAGTCTCCCCCATCACTGGAAACATCCTCTCTGCATCCACCTTGTTAAGCCCCCTCATAATCTTATATGTTTCGATAAGATCACCTCTCATTCTTCTGAATTCCAATGAGTAGAGGCCCAATCTACTCAACCTTTCCTCATAAGTCAACCCCCTCATCCCCAGAATCAACCTAGTGAACCTTCTCTGAACTGCCTCCAAAGCAAGTATATCCTTTCGTAAATATGGAAACCAAAACTGCACACAGTATTCCAGGTGTGGCCTCATCAATAACTAATATAGCTGCAGCAAGACTTCCCTGCTTTTATACAAATCCCCTTTGCAATAAATACCCTCCCTATCTTTGTAATCTTCTCCAGCCCCGACACCTCTCCCTATCTTTGTAACCCCCTCCAGCCCCTATACCCTCTCTATCTCTGTAGCCTCCTCCAGCCCTACACCCCTCCCTATCTCTGAAATCTCCTCCAGCCTTAAAACCGTCCCTATCTCTGTAACCTCCACCAGCACAACATCCCTTCGTATCTCTGTAACCCCCTCCAGCCCCTACACCACTCCCTATCCCTCTAACCTCCTCCAGCCCTACACGCTTTCTATCTCTGTAACGTCCTCCAGCCACTACACACTCCCTATCTCTGCAACCTGCTCCAGTCCCTACACCCCTCCCTATCTCTGTAAAACCCTCCAGTCCTACACCCCTCCCTATCTTTGTAATGTCTTACAGCCTCTACACCCCTCTCTATCGCTGTAACCTCCTCCAGCCCCTACAGCCCTCCGTATCTCTGTAACCTCCTCCAGCCCCTACACCCCTCTCTAGCTCTAACCCCCTCCAGCCCCTACACCCCTCCCTGTCTTTATAACCTCCTACAGCCTCTACACCCTTCCCTTTATCTGTAACCTCCTCCAGCCCTATCTTCCTTTCTATCTCTGTAACCTCCTCCAGTCCCTGTACACCTCCCCATCTCTGTAACCTCCTCCAGCCCTACACCCCTTCCTATATCTGTAACCTCCTCCAACCTCTGCACCCCTCCCTATCTCTCTAACCCCCTCCAGCCCTACACCCCTCGATATCTGTATAACCTCCTCCAACCGCTACACCCCTCCTTATCTCTGTAACCTCCACCAACCCCTAAGACCCTCCCTGATGCGTTCATAATAAAGGATGAAACTGAGTACTGTGTACAATGAGAAAGTGTGACCTTAGCTCCTTTAATAAGACTCCAGAGTGCAGGTACCTCATGCTTATATACCGTGCTCCCAAGGGATGCTGGGATCCCTTGGCACTCCAACAGGTAGGCCCTCTGGTGGTTGTGTAATACAGGTTGCAAGGGGTTAAATACATAACATCACTCCCCTGTGAAGTCAATGGTACACTTATTTACAAGGTGAGACGATCTGGGGCTTTTCACCCCCTTGTTGATTGTCTCGGTACAAATGCGGGTGTGGGTGAATTGGTTAGCTCTTCACTGGGCTGCTGGGCAGCCGGCCTTGCCGGGCTGCTGGGGATGGTGAGTTCGGCTTCGTGGTCAACCATGATGTCGGTTGCCACTTGTGTGTTGGTTGGAGGGTCAAAGTTGGTAGTGTCTTCTTCGGTTTGTTCATAGCTGTTGATGAACCACAATTTGATTTGGTCCAAATATTTTCTGTACATTAGTCCTTTGGCCAATTTGACCTGAAATACCCTCTTTGGCTGTGACCGTGCCAGCGAGCCATTTGGAACCATTTCCATAATTGAGTACAAACACAGGGTACTTGACCTCAATATCGTGTGACAAATTTTCGCAGTCATGGTACACACTTTGTTGATGCTGCCTGCCCTCCACGTGATCATGGAGATCAGGGTAGACAAGACAGAGCCTTGTTTTGAGCGCCCTTTTCATGAGCAGCTCGGCTGGGGGAACCCCGGTGAGTGAGTGGGGTCTGGTGCGGTAGCTGGGCAGCACTCGGGATAGTCGGATCTGCAGGAAGCCTTCCGATTCGCATTTCAAGCTTTGCTTAATGGTCTGAACTGCCCGTTCTGCCTGGCTGTTGGATGCGGGCTTGAACGGAGCAGATGTGACGTGCTTGATCCCATTGCGGGTCATGAATTCCTTGAATTCAGCACTGGTGAAACACGGCCTATTGTCGCTGACCAGGACATCAGGCAGGCCATGCGTGGCAAGCATGGCTCGTAGGCTTTCAATAGTGGCCGTGGACATGTTTACAGACATTCTTGCACATTCAATCCATTTTGAGTAAGCATCCACGACAACCAAGAACATTTTGCCTAGAAATGGGCCCACATTATCCACGTGGATCCTCGACCATGGTTTGGAAGGCCACGACTACAAACATAGCGGTGCCTCTCTGGGTGCATTGCTCAGCTGAGAGCAAGTGTTGCACTGGTGCACGCATGACTCTAAATCTGAGTCGATGCCGGGCCACCACACATGGGATCTGGCTATGGCTTTCATCATTACAATGCCTGGGTGGGGTCTATGCAGTTGACAAATTAACGCATCTCTGCCTTTCTTGGGCAAAACCATGCTATTGCCCCACAACAGACAGTCCGCCTGCAGGGACATTTCGTCTTGTGCCTGTGGAATGGCTTAATCACCTACTGCATCTCCATTAGGACGCTGGACCAGCTCCCATGGAGGACACAGTTTTTTACCAAGGACAGTAAAGGATCCCGGCTGGTCCAGGTCCTTATCTGGCGGGCCGTAATGGAGGACTTCTCATTGTCGAATGCATCCATCGCCAAGAGCAAGTCCGCTGGCTGTGCCATTTCCACCCCAGTGATGGGCAATGGCAGCCAACTGAGAGCATCTGCGCAGTTCTCTGTGCCCGGTCTGTGGCGGATTACAGCTGTATGCCGACAGTGTGAGTGCCCATCTTTGGATGTGGGCAGAGGCATTGGTGATAATCCCTTTGCTCTCAGAGAATAGCGATATGAGCAGCTTGTGGTCAGTTTCAAGCTCAAACTTGAGGCCAAATAAGTACTGGTGCATTTTCTTTACCCCGTAAATGCAAGCCAGAGTCTCTTTTTCAATCATGTTGTAGGACCTTTCAGCCTTGGACAAACTCCTGGATGCATAAGCGACCGGTTGCAAAATCCCCGATTCATTAGCCTGTTGTAACACACACCCGACCCCATATGACGACGCATCGCAAGCTAGCACTAATCATTTACAAGGGTTATACAGGACAAGCAGTTTGTTTGAACACAACAGATTTCTGGCTTTCTTAAAGGCAGCCTCTTGTGAATTCCCTCATACCCAGTCGTCTCCCTTGTGCAGTAGCACATGTAGGGGTTCTAGCAGGGTGCTTAACCCAGGTAGGAAATTACCGAAATAGTTAAGGAGTCCCAGGAACGACCACAACTCCATCACGTTCTGTGGTCGCGGCGCGTTCTTGATGGTCTCTGTCTTGGCATCGGTGGGTCTGACAGGAGAATCTTGGGATTCTCCTTCCCAAGAACTCGACATCCTGCACCAGGAAAACACACTTCGAGTGTTTCAACCTGAGCCCCACGCGATCCAACCGACTAAGAACCTCTTCCAGATTCTTCAAGTGCTCAATGGTGTCCTGACCTGTAACCAGTATAACGTCCTGGAAAACCACGGTGCGAGGAATCGACTTTAGCAGTCTCTCCATGTTCTGTTGGAAGATCGCCGCGGCTGACCGAATCCCGAACAGGCACCGATTGTAGATAAACAAACCTTTGTGCGTGTTGATGCAGGTGAGGCCTTTTGTAGACTCCTCCAGCTCCTGAGTCATGTAGGCCGAGGTCAGGTCCAACTTGGTGAACGTCTTCCCTCCAGCCAGGGTCGCAAATAGGTCGTCTGCCTTGGGTAGCAGGTACTGGTCCTGTAGCGAAAAACAGTTAATCGTTACTTTATAGTCCCCGCAAATTCTGACCGTGCCATCCTCTTTAAATACCGGGACAATCAGACTGGCCCAGTCGTTGAACTTCACCGGCGCGATGATGCCTTCACGTTGCAGCCTGTCCAGCTCAATTTCCACTTTCTCATGCATCATATAGGATACCGCCCGTGCTGTGTGATGGATGGGTCGCGTACCGGGAACCAAATGGATCTGCACTTTCGCCCCCGAGAAACTTCCAATGCCTGGCTCCAACAATGATGGAAACCTGCTCAGAACCTGGGCACATGAGGTGTCGTCAACGGACAAAAGTGCTCGGATGTCGTCCCAGTTCCAGCGGATTTTTCCCAGCTAGCTTCTGCCAAACAATGTGGGGCCATCCCCTGGCACAATCCACAGCGGGAGTTTGTGTACTGCTCCATCATAGGAGACTTTGACTTCTGCACGGCCAATTACAGGGATTAGTTCCTTGGTGAAAGTCCTTAGTTTGGTGTGAATGGGGCTGAGCTTGGGCCTGTGTGCTTTGTTGCCCCACAGCCTGTCGAAGGCCTTTTTACTCATTATGGGCTGACTCGCACCCGTGTCCAGTTCCATAGATGCTGGAATTCCTTTCAGTTCACCTTTCAACAATATTGGGGGACATTTCGCGGTGAATGTGTATACCCCGTACACTTCAGCCTCCTCGGTACGAGTCTCCAATTCAGCTTGATCCACAGTGGATCGATCTTCCACTGCAACGTGGTGGTTTGCAGGGTTTGCAGCTCGCCTGCACATTCACTGGAGGTGTCCTATTGTTCTGCAACCATTGTATGCATAGTGCTTGAAGCGGCATTGATGGGGCCAACAATCACCTCCGCAGCGCCAACAGGGTGTTAGCTGCCTCGCATTAATGATTGATGGCGGACTCTGGGTCATCTGAGGTCGGGCAGCAGCAGCCAGCGTGTACATTCTGCCATGTATATTTCTGATTAAAGTAACGTCGGTTTCATGCACAGTACTGGCCGAAACTTCTTTACTCTGCGAAATCTGCTTGGTGTTGTCGCTGGTGGACATAAATGCCTGGGCTATCGTTATGGCTTTACTTAGATTCGGAGTTTCTACAGTGAACAGTTTGTGAAGGATTACCTCATGGCCAATGCCCAGTACAAAACAGTCTCTAAGCATTTGTTCTAGGAATCCCTCAAATTCGCAACATCCTGCGAGGTGACATAGCTCGCCACTTCCTGGCCCTCCGACCGTTGACAAATGTAGAACCAATATCTCACCATCAAAATGCTTTCCTTGGGACTTAGGTGCTCCCGGACCAGCGTACACATTTCTTCATAGGATTTAGCTGTTGGTTTTACTGGAGCTAGGAGATTCTTCATGAGGCCATAGGTGTTGCCCCACAGACAGTTAGGAGGCTCGCCTTTCGTTTGGCAGCGTTCTCATTCCTTTCCAGCTCGTTGGCCACAATGTATTGGTTGAGTCTCTCCACGAAGGCCTCCCAATTGTCTCTTTCTGAGAACTTCTTCAGGATACCAACTGTTCTTTGCATTTTTGCGCGGTTGTTCGTTACCTCGTCGCCAATTGATGCGTTCATAATAAAGGATGAAACTGAGTACTGTGTACAATGAGCAAGTGTGACCTTAGCTCCTTTAATAAGACTCCGGAGTGCACGTACCTCGTGGGTGGCCTGCTTATATACTGTGCTCCCAAGGAATGCTGGGATCCCTTGGGACTCCAACAGGTAAGCCCTCTGGTGGTAGTGTAATACAGGTTGCAAGGGGTTAAATACATAACACTCCCTATCCCTATAACCTCCTCCAGCCATACACCCTCCCTATCTCTGTGAAGTACTCCAGCCTCTATACCCGATCCTATCTCTGTAACCTCCTCCAGTCCCTACACCTCTCCCTATCGCTGTAACCCCCTCCAGCCCTATACCCCTCCCTATCTCTGTAACCTCCTCCAGCATTACACCCCTCCCTATCTCTGTAATCACCTCCAGCCTTACACCCCTCCCTACCCCTGTAACCTCTTCCAGCCCCTACACCCCTCCCTGTATTGTATGTAGGCACCTTTAGTAATGACTCCACGAGGCAGGATATGATACTTAAACTGTGTAGACCTGTAGTCCTTTATTTGCAGCTCCTGAGTCCCAACAACAAGCTATGAGTTCCCTTTTATACTGGGTTACCTGCCGTGTGCAGACAACTCCTAGGTCTCCAGCAGCAGCACCCTCTGGTGTACAGGTAAGGTGTGTGCAGTATAAGGGTACATTCAGTGTTGCATACCAGTGTTACAGACATCACACAGTAAACAGGTATGCATACACAACAACACTCCCCCTAAGCATTTTTCATATCCTTATTGTCATGACCAGGGGAGGTGATCAGTGGTGGGCTATGGGGGGTTGTGGTGAGGGTTGTGTGGTTGCCAGGTGTGACCCCTGTGCTTGAGGCTGGCCTTGTACGTTTCCCCCCCCCCCCCCCCCGCCCTCACTCACAGACCAAGTGGGTGTCACTGTTGTAGGATCCCTCGGGGGGGGGGGGCGGGTAGCCATGGCAGCAGTGGGTGGTGTGTATACACTGTGATGTGGGTAGTTGTGGGGTGGTGGGCAGGGCCACAAGACTGGGTGGGCTCCTTGTCCACCAATTGGGATGAGGGTCAGGTCATCCCAGGGTTTTCCAGAGAAGCTGGAGGGTATTGGCCTCATGCTCCTGGTGTTGGCCCTGGTGGCTAGGGGTTGTAGGGCTGGTCTGGTGCCGGTTGCCATTGGTGGTGGCTGGGCTGCCCATTGACCACTGTCCCTGTAGTGGGTGTGCTCCCACTGGCTGTGTGTGTCCTGCAAGGGGCATCACATTCGTTCCAAAGGTCCAGGCTACATGGTCAGGTAGCCTGCTGGACCTGGGGGTCTCCCAAAGGAGGATTCCATTGGCATCGACATGGTCCCTGTAGGACCCAATGTCCTTTGGCAGTGTCCTACCGGTATACATGACACCTTGGCTCTGATCACACATAGTCGAGCCTGCATTATATATTCTAGCATTTGCATCACTTTTGGGTGTCCTGGTTTCAATAGACATGGTTACATTAGGCATTTCACAATCTCTAGCATTATTGTTAAGCATAATAAACTTGTTCTTAACTTTACTGACACCTGCATTCATATCATAAGTCACATAAGTTAAACCAGCATCACAATTCATTGTTACATTGCATACATTTTCATACTTGCACCCTTTAATCGCATCTTTAGCTTTAAAGTCTGTATACTTAAATAGTTGAAACTTCCACTTTAAATTTCTTTGGTTACCGGTCTCCTTGAAGGGAGCCTTCAAATCCAATTGGCCACTCGGTGTCATGTGATGCTCCTCCATGCTCACTGGTGGCATGGTGGTGGCCATTTTGATTACAAATGTTTCTGCTTGTGCTGCTGGTGCTGCAGCCATTTCCTGGCTTTCCTGCAGGAGGGCTTTGGTGTGTCTTTTCTTCCACAGGGCCACTTCGCCTGATGTGGACCCGGTTCATCCAATTCCTGCCCAGCAGCGTGGGACCATCGCCGGCTACAATCCACAGGGGGAGTTTGTTCAACACGCCGCCCTGGGAGACCTGGACGTCTACACTGCCAACAATTTGGATTTTACCTTTGGTGTAGGTGAGCAGCTTTGCCTGGACAGGAGACAGTTTTGGTCGAGTGGCAAGATTCATCCAAATTTTTTCAAAGGTCATTTGGCTCATCACAGACTGGCTCGCCCCTATGTCAATCTCCATGGAGACTGGGACCCCATCGATGTCCACTTCCATCATCCATGGAGAACTTTCGGTGAAGCAGGTAAAGATTCCATACTCTTCTCCCCGGGTTAGAGCAGCTTCATCTTCATCTGTGTCGGAGCCCCGGTGATCAGCCAACTCATCAGAGACGCAGTGAGTACAGCCTTTTCTGCACATTCTCTGAAAGTGCCCTTTCTCTTTGCAGCCTTTGCATGCATAGTCTTTGTAGCGGCACTGGTGGGCCCTGTGGTTTCCTCCACAGTGCCAGCATGGGGCCATCCGGTTTGCCCCAAGTGGCGGGCTCAGGTTTGCAGCATTTCTGCCTTTAGAAGTATCCATGCGGTGCACTGCGCTCACTGGTTTAGAGTCCTGGGTCAGTATTCGCCTGGAGTCGCTGGCCGAAACCGTGTAGGCCTGGCTCACTTGAATTGCTTTCTGCAGGGTGACCGTGATGTCAGCCGAGAGCAATTTGTGTAGGAGGCCTTCGTGGCCGATTCCAATGACAAATATGTCCCTTAGTGCTTCATTAAGGTGGTCGCCAAAATCACATGGTGCAGCTAGTCTTCTTATATGTGCAGCATACTTGGCAATTTCTTGGCCCTCAGGTCGGCCGGTAAGTGTAGAACCGGTGCCTGGCTGTGAGGATGCTTTCTTTCGGTTTTAGTTGTTCCTGTATGATTGTTACCAGTTGCTCATAGCTCTTGGTGGTTGTCTTCTCCGGGGCTAGTAAGTACCTGACAAGACAATGGATGGTGGGCCCACAACTGCTAAGCAGGATGGCCCTGCGTTTGTTCGGTAGTGTAGCCAGTGTGTCCCCGTCCAGGTTATTGGCTGTAAAGAAGTGTTCCAATCTTTTCACGAAAGCGTCCCAATCTTCCCCCTCTGTAAATTGCTGAAGGTTGCTGAGGTTAGACATGTTGAACGTGTGGTTCGTGACCTCGTACTCCCGTCGCCAGTTGTAGTGTATGTAGGCACCTTTAGTAATGACTCCATGAGGCAGGGTATGATACTTAAACTGTGCAGACCTGTAGTCCTTTATTTGCAGCTCCTGAGTCCCGACACCAAGCTGTGAGTTCCCTTTTATACTGGGTTACCTGCCTTGTGCAGGCAACCCCTAGGTCTCCAGCAGCAGCACCCTCTGGTGTACCGGTAAGGTGTGTGCAGTATAAGGGTACATTCAATGTGGCATAACAGTGTTACAGACATCACACTGTAAACAGGCATGCATACACAACACTCCCTATCTCTAACTTCCTCCAGCCCCTACACCTCTCCCTACCTCTGTAACCCCCTCCAGCCCTACACCCCTCCCTATCTCTGTAACCTCCTCCAGCCCTACACACCTCCCTATCTCTGTAATGTCCTCCAGCCTCTACACTGGTCCCTATCTTTGTAACCACCTCCAGCCCCTACACCCCTCCCTACCCCTGTAACCTCCTCCAGCCCCTACACCCCTCCCTACCTCTGTAACCCCCTTCAGCCTTACACCCCTCCCTATCTCTGTAGCCACCTCCAGCCCCTACACCCCTCCCTACCCCTGTAACCTCCTCCAGCCCCAAACCCCTCCCTATCTCTGTAACCACCTCCAGCCCCTACACCCCTCCCTATCTCTGTAACCACCTCCAGCCCCTACACCCCTCCATACCTCTGTAACCCCCTTCAGCCCTACAAACCTCCAAGATCTCCACGTTCCTCCAATTCTGCCCTCTTTGGCATTCCCAATTTTAATCGTTCCACCATTGTTTGCCGTGCTTCAGCTACCTGGGGCCCAAGCTCTGGAATTTCCTCCCTAAACCTCTCCGCCTCTCTCTCCTCCTTTTTAAGGCACTCCTTAAAACTCTTGGACCAAGCTTTTGGTCACCCGTCCTAATATCGCGTCATGTGGCTCGGTGTCAATTTTTCTTCCTGTGAAGACTTGGGATATTTTGCTACGTTAAAGGTGCTGTATAAATTCAAGTTATTGTTGTTCAGGCACCCACTGTCCCATCAAACACTCCCAGGGCAGGTACAGCACGGGGTAAGATACAGAGTAAATCTCCCTCTACACTGTCCCATCAAACACTCCCAGGGCAGGTACAGCACGGGGTAAGATATAGAGTAAATCTCCCTCTACACTGTCCCATCAAACACTGCTAGAGCAGGTACAGCACGGGTTAGATACAGAGTAAAGCTGCCTCTATACTGCTTTTGGTCACCAATCCCAATATCTCGTTGTGTGGCTCAGTGTCAAAGTTTGTTTGGTAACGCTGCTGTGAAGCACTTGGGACACTTTTTCTATGTAAAAGGCACTATATAAATACAAATTGCTGTTGTACACAATAAATGTCATGGCCTTTCAAAGTTCTAAAATCTCTCAATTAAGTTGCGAGGAGTATTACTCCTCAGATTAAATGTCAGCTCCATCCTGACAATGGAACAAAAGGCCATCCAGCCCCTCCAACCTGTTCCACTATTCAATTAGATTGTAACTGATCTGAATCTCAGCCCCATTTACCCGCCTTCGCTCGATACTCTTACCCTATAAACCTCCATCAATCTCAGTCTCAAAAATGTCAATTGACCCCCAGAATCCACAGCCTTTTGGAGGAGAGCGTTCCAGATTCCTACTGCCCCTTGTGTGATGGCTTGCTTCTTGATTCCAGTTCTGAAGTTTGAGATCATGGCCCGTTGCTCAGGATTTCCCCACCACAGGAAATCCTTCATATCGAGCTTCCCCATCGAAAGCTGTTAGCATTTTATACTCCTTGATCAGCTCATCACTCAACTGTCTAAACTCAAGGGTACACAAGACACATTGATGTAACTGGTCCTCATATCTTAATCCTTAAAGCGGCGGGATCTTTCTGGCGAATACCCTGTACTCACTGCCCCATGTCCTAACTCGCATCATGTCTCGCTCACCCATTACCCCCTGTGCCCCGTGTCCCACCTCGCACCGAGTCTCGCTTACTCACCCATCACCCCTTGTGCCCCGTGTCCTAACTTGCACTGAGTCCCGCTCACCCATCACACTCTGTGCTCCGTGTTCTAACTCGCACCGAGTCTCACTCACCCATCACCCCCTGTGCCCCGTGTCCTAACTCACACCGAGTCCCGCTCACCCATCACTCCCTGTGCTCACTGCCCCATGTCCTAACTCGCACCAAGTCCCGCTCACCCATCACTCCCTGTGCTCGCTGTCCCGTGTCCCAACTCGCACCGAGTCCCGCTCACCCATCACCCACTGTGCTCACTGCCCTGTGTCCTAACTTGCACCGAGTCCTGCTCAGCCATCAAACCTGTGCTCACTGCCCCATGTCCTAACTCGCACCGAGTCCTGCTCACCCATCTCCCCCTGTGCTCACTGCCCCGTATCCTAACTCACACTGAGTCCCGCTCAGCCATCACCCCCTGTGCTCATTGCCCTGTGTCGTAACTCGCACCGAGTCCCGCTCACCCATCACCCCCTGTGCTCACTGCCCCGTGTCCTAACTCGCACCAAGTCCCGCTCACCTATCCCCCCTGTGCTCACTGTCCCATGTCCTAACTTGCACCGAGTCCCACTCACCATCACCCCCTGTGCTCGCTGACATACATTGGCTTCCAAAATTCTCAGCCTTATTGTCAAATCCTTCCATGGCTTTGCCCCTCCCTATCTCTGTAATCTCCTCCAGCCTCACAACCCCCGAGATCTCTGCGCTCCTCTAATTCTGCTCTCCTGAGCATCCTGATTATAATCGCTCCACCATCGGTGGCCGTGCCTTCTGTTGCCTGGGCCTCAAGCTCTGGAACTCCCTCCCTAAACCTCTCCACCTCTCTTTCCTCCTTCAAGACGCTCCTTAAAACCTACCTCTTTGACCAAGCTTTTGGTCACTTGCGCTAATTTCTTCTTTCGCAGCTCGGTGTCAAATTTTTGTCTTATGACACTCCTGTGAAGTGCCTTGGGACGTTTCACTACGTTAAAGGCGCTATATAAATGCAAGTTGTTGTTGAATCTGCGCTGCTCCCCATTCATGGAATCAATGTTTTCTCTCATTGCCTCTCAGTGGCACGTCCCTTGCAACTGCACATGTGCCATATCATTAGCAGCGGCAACAGCTGGTGAGCGGCCTCACACCTTACAGGAAACCTGCTTGGTATCATCCCAAAGTTTCCCAAAATACAAATGTGTGGGCTTCAGAGCAGCACAGTGAGTGATCAGCATGGAGCCCAGTTGTGTGTGTCCTGAGGGAACGATGTGACACTGAAGCAGCGACTCAATCAGAGACTCGGAACACGCAGCAAAAACCATCAGTGCTCTTCGGGAACTGCTGATTCAATCGCTCTCTCGCCTCTGGGTCACACGGTTCCGAGTTCAAGCCCCGCACCAGGATTTAAGTGGGGAATCTAGGCTGACACTCCAGTGCAGTACTGAGAGAGTGCTGCACTGTCGGAGGGGCAGTACTGAGGGAGTGCTGCACTGTCGGAGGGGCAGTACTGAGGGAGTGCTGCACTGTCGGAGGGGCAATACTGAGGGAGTGCTGCACTGTCGGAGGGGCAGTACTGAGGGAGTGCTGCACTGTCGGAGGGGCAATACTGAGGGAGTGCTGCACTGTCGGAGGGGCAGTACTGAGAGAGTGCTGCACTGCCGGAGGGGCAGTACTGAGGGAGTGCTGCACTGTCAGAGGGGCAGTACTGAGGGAGTGCTGCACTGTTGGAGGGGCAGTACTGAGGGAGCAATGCACTGCCGGAGGGGCAGTACTGAGGGAGCGCCGCACTGTCAGAGGGACAGTACTGAAGGAGTGCCACACTGCCGGAGGGGCAGTACTGAGGGAGTGCTGCACTGTCGGAGGGGCAGTAGTTTCGATGAGATGACCAAGGCACCATCTGCTTGTTCAGCAGGATGTTAAATATCAAGATTGATATCCTGGAGAAGGCGTTAAGACTTTTTGCATCTAAAACAAGTTTAAGATTTTGGACAACTGTCTTGGGCAAAATTGTAGCTAGATCCTAAAAACAGAGCTGAAAGAAAAAGACTTGCATTTCTATAGTGCCTTCATGATCATCGGACAGCTCAAAGCGCTTTACAGCCAATGAAGTGCTTTTGAAGTGTAGTCACTGTTGTAATGTGGGAAACACGGCTGCTAATTTGCGCACAGCAAGCCCCCACAAACAGCATTTTGATAATGACAAAATGATCTGTTTTAGTGAAGTTGATCGAGGGATCAAAATTGGCCAGTGAACCGGGAATAACTCCCCTGCTCTTCTTTGAAATAGTGCTGTGAGATCATTTACACCCACCTGAGAGGGCAGACAGGGCATCGATCTAACGTCTCATCCGAAAGACACCTCCGACTGTGCAGTGCTCCCTCAGTACTGCATCTCCGACAGTGCGGCACTCCCTCAGTAATGCCCCTCCGACAGTGTGGCTCTCCCTCAGTACTGCCACTCCGACAGTGCTGCGCTCCCTCAGTACTGCCCCTCCGACAGTGCCGCGCTCCCTCAGTACTGCATCTCCGACAGTGCGGCACTCCCTCAGGAACGCCCCTCCGACAGTGCGGCACTCCCTCAGTAATGCCCCTCCGACAGTGTGGCTCTCCCTCAGTACTGCCCCTCCGACAGTGCAGCGCTCCCTCAGTACTGCATCTCCAACAGTTCGGCACTCCCTCAGTAATGCCCCTCCGACAGTGGGCTCTCCCTCAGTAATGCCCCTCCAACAGTGCGGCGCTCCCTCAGTACTGCATCTCCGACAGTGTCCTCAGTACTGCCCCTCTGACAGTGTGGCTCTCCCTCAGTACTGCCCCTCCGACAGTGCCGCGCTCCCTCAGTACTGCATCTCCGACAGTGCAGCGCTCCCTCAGTACTGCATCTCCGACAGTGCGGCACTCCCTCAGTAATGCCCCTCTGACAGTGCGGCGCTCCCTCAGTACTGCATCTCCGACAGTGTGTCGTTCCCTCAGTAATGCCCCTCCGACAGTGCGGCGCTCCCTCAGTACTGCATCTCCGACAGTGCGGCTCTCCCTCAGTACTGCCCCTCCAACAGTGCGGCTCTCCCTGAGCACCACCATCTTATCAAGGTGAGGCCAAGTGGCGGGGACCGACTGCCCATCCCAGGCTGACCTTGGCCCACGGGTACAGATTCCAGCCCGATCTCTATCCCAGGCTGTGCCAGGCGGACCAGCTGGTTGGGCCAGCCCCTGGTTTGCTTCCCTTTACCCAAGGTTACTGGCTGTAATAATGATTTGTGCTCGTTCAGGCACAGTGACCCATCAAATGGAGAGAGAGAGGGGAGACGGGGAAGGGGTGGTCTTCCATCACGATGAAACATCATCAGTGCTTGTTCCAATTACCCGGAGACACGATTCAATCGGATGCTTGGGCAAGTGACAAAGAAGTGTTTCCCCAAGGTCCATTAAGGGGTTAATTAAACAGTTGACTCCGAACCCTCCCTTTCATTAGGCGAGTAAAAACAGATCACTCAAGCATGGGCGGCTGTGTGATGAGCTGCACAATGCACGCGTGGCCCAGTTACAGCCAGGGATGTGTGGCTGCAAAGCATTTGCAGCATTTGATCAGCAGTAACAAATACCCAATCGATGACGATGATGGTATTGAGAGAGTGGGAGAGAGGGTCACAGAGATAGGCGCGTGATTCACAGAGAAGGACAGAGGCAGCGAAGAGCCATCAAATCCAGCTGGACAGACACAGAGTGGGCTGATTGCCAGCAACCTTCGCAGTGTTGGGGTCCTTTCCACACACAGGGCGCATCAAACCAGCAGAAAACAGCACTGTAATCCTTTCCCAGCAACTGCAAACACTCAACTGGACCGCACGGCGACACTGACTCCGTTGCTAGGCAGTGATCGTATCATCAGGGAAATGGAGGGGATCCTAAACCCGACACTGAGAGGGAGGATCAGCAGGATTAACATCAGTAGAGATACAGTCAGTAGCACAGGTCGTTGGGGAGAGGGGTTACTGAGTGACAGTGTGAGGGGGCTGGATTAATATCAGTAGAGATACAGTCAGTAACACAGGGCACTGGGGGAGAGGGGTTACTGAGTGACAGTGTGAGGGGGCTGGATTAATATCAGTAGAGATACAGTCAGTAACACAGGGCGCTGGGGGAGAGGGGTTACTGAGTGACAGTGTGAGGGAGCTGGATTAACATCAGTAGAGATACAGTCAGTAGCACAGGTCGTTGGGGAGAGGGGTTACTGAGTGACAGTGTGAGGGGGCTGGATTAATATCAGTAGAGATACAGTCAGTAACACAGGGCACTGGGGGAGAGGGGTTACTGAGTGACAGTGTGAGGGGGCTGGATTAATATCAGTACAGATACAGTCAGTAACACAGAGCACTGGGGGAGAAGGGTTACTGAGTACCTGTAGCAGGACATTTGGAAAAGCATGATTCAATCAAGCAGAGTCAGCATGGATTTATGAAAGGGAAATCATGTTTGACAAATTTACTGGAGTTCTTTGAGGATGTAACGAGCAGGGTGGATAAGGGGGAACCAGTGGATGTGGTGTATTTGGATTTCCAGAAGGCATTCGATAAGGTGCCACATAAAAGGTTACTGCACAAGATAAAAGTTCACGGGGTTGTGGGTAATATATCAGCATGGATAGAGGATTGGCTAACTAACAGAAAAAAGAGAGTTGGGATAAACAGGTCATGTTCCGGTTGGGAAACGGTAACTCGTGGGATGCTGCAGGGATTGGTGCTGGGTCCTCAACTATTTACAATCTATATTAATGACTTGGATGAAGGGACCCAGTGTAATGTAGCCAAGTTTGCTGATGATACAAAGATAGGTGGGAAAGCAAATTGTGAGGACACAAAAAATCTGCAAAGAAATATAGACAGGCTGTGTGAGTGGGCAAAAATTTGGCAGATGGAGTATAATGTGGAAAAATGTGAGGTTATCCACCTTGGCAGAAAAAATAGAAAAGTAAATTATAATTTAAATGGTGAAAAATTGCAAAGTGCTGCAGTACAGAGGGACCTGGGGGTCCTTGTGCATAAAACACAAAAAGTTAGTGTGTAGGTACAGCAAGTAATCAGGAAGACAAATGGAATGTTGACCTTTATTGCAAGGGGGATAGAGTATAAAAGCAGAGAAGTCCTGCTACAACTGTACAGGGTATTGGTGAAGCCACACCTGGAGCACTGCGTGCAGTTTTGGCCTCCATATCTAAGGAAGAATATACTTGCATTGGAGGCTGTTCAGAGAAGGTTCAGTAGGTTGATTCCAGAGATAAGGAGGTTGATTTATGAAGATAGGTTGAGTAGGCTGGGCCAATACTCATTGGAGTTCAGAAGAATGAGAGGTGATCTTATTGAAACATATAAGATAATGAGGGGGCTCGACAAGGTGGATGCAGTGAGGATATTTCCAATTCATAGGGGAAACTAAAACTAGGGGAATAAGGGACCACCCACTTAAAACTGAGTTGAGGAGGAATTTCTTCTCTGAGAGTGGAATTCTCTGCCCCAGCGAGCTGTGGAAGCTGGGTCTTTGAAAATATTTAAAGCAGAGATAGATTTTTGAGCGATAAGCGAGCGAAGGGTTATGGGGAGCGGGCAAGGAATTGGAACTGCGTTCATGATCAGTCCAGCCATGATCTTATTATATGGCGGAGCAGGCTCGAGGGGTCAAATAGCCTACTCCTGCTCCTATTTCTTGTGTTCTTCTGTTCTTGTGAATGACAGTGTGAGGGACCTTGATTAACATCAGTACAGATACAGTCAGTAACACAAGGTGCTGGGGGAGAGGGGTTACTGAGTGACAGTGTGAGGGAGCTGGATTAACATCAGTACAGATACAGTCAGTAACACAGGGCGCTGGGGGAGAGGGGTTACTGAGTGACAGTGTGAGGGGGCTGGATTAACATCAGTACAGATACAGTCAGTAACACAAGGTGCTGGGGGAGAGGAGTTACTGAGTGACAGTGTGAGAGGGCTGGATTAACATCAGTACAGATACAGTCAGTAACACAGGGCACTGGGGGAGAGGAGTTACTGAGTGACAGTGTGAGGGGGCTGGATTAACATCAGCAGAGATACAGTCAGTAACACAGGGCACTGGGGGAGAAGGGTTACTGAGTGACAGTGTGAGGGGGCTGGATTAATATCAGTAGAGATACAGTCAGTAACACAGGGCGCTGGGGGAGAGGGGTTACTGAGTGACAGTGTGAGAAGGAAAGAATTTTAATTTCTACGAAGCCATTCACGACCACAATAAGCTCTTTACAGCCAATGAAGTGTAGGTACTGTTTAAATGTAGAAACACAACAGTGTTACTCAGTATCTAAATCGTGCTGTACCTGTCCTGGGAGTGTTTGATGGGCAGTGTAGAGGGAGCTTTACTCTGTATCTAACCCATGCTGTACCTGCCCTGGGAGTGTTTGATGGGACAGTGTAGAGGGAGCTTTACTCAGTTATCTAACCCGTGCTGTACCTGCCCTGGGAGTGTTTGATGGGACAGTGTAGAGGGAGCTTTACTCTGTATCTAACCCGTGCTGTACCTGCCCTGGGAGTGTTTGATGGGACGGTGTAGAGGGAGCTTTACTCTGTATCTAACCCGTGCTGTACCTGCCCTGGGAATGTTTGATGGGACAGTGTAGAGGGAGCTTTATTCTGTATCTAACCCGTGCTGTACCTGCCCTGGGAGTGTTTGATGGGACAGTGTAGAGGGAGCTTTATTCAGTTATCTAACCCGTGCTGTACCTGCCCTGGGAGTGTTTGATGGGACAGTGTAGAGGGAGCTTTACTCTGTATCTAACCCGTGCTGTACCTGCCCTGGGAGTGTTTGATGGGACGGTGTAGAGGGAGCTTTACTCTGTATCTAACCCGTGCTGTACCTGCCCTGGGAGTGTTTGATGGGACAGTGTAGAGGGAGCTTTATTCTGTATCTAACCCGTGCTGTACCTGCCCTGGGAGTGTTTGATGGGACGGTGTAGAGGGAGCTTTACTCTGTATCTAACCCGTGCTGTACCTGCCCTGGGAATGTTTGATGGGACAGTGTAGAGGGAGCTTTATTCTGTATCTAACCCGTGCTGTACCTGCCCTGGGAGTGTTTGATGGGACAGTGTAGAGGGAGCTTTATTCTGTATCTAACCCGTGCTGTACCTGCCCTGGGAGTGTTTGATGGGACAGTGTAGAGGGAGCTTTATTCTGTATCTAACCCGTGCTGTACCTGCCCTGGGAGTGTTTGATGGGACAGTGTAGAGGGAGCTTTATTCTGTATCTAACCCGTGCTGTACCTGGTGCAGAGTAGAATACACGTTCGATTGCCTGCCATACATCCCTAACATTTAAAATTGCAGAAAAGGTTGAAAAGCAAAACAGCAGACACAGCACTGGATGCAAAAAAAAATGCTGAAATATAAAAGATATATATTTATATATCATGGCAAACTCAGTCAATAAGAGGCATGAAGTCCAGCTGTCAATGTTTATTATAATGGGAGCATTCTCTGCAGCTGTCTTGCAGATGGATGTGGGTTTTGTTTGTAATCAGCACTTTATAATACACTACCCACTCCCCTTAGGCTGCACGTCAATGTTTAATTTTCAGACACTTGCAGTGAGGCACAGTTTAACTCTCAGCATTGCAGCATTAAGTGAGCGCACCTGACAAGTACGGGTCGGTGGAAGAGGAGGCGTGATCCAGCTTGCGCACGTTGCCATGACTACATCTCTCAGGTTGCATTTTCCGCTCGTTGCCGCCTCTGGTTTCGCCCCGAAGCGGCGGCAATGGCGGCGGTGACCTCTCCTGGGCGGGCGGCCAGCTCCCAGCGCCCCGACGGGACATTCGGCGCGAGGTGGGGGGGGGGGTGGGGGAGCGTGGAGCATTACTGCCCAGGAGAGGCGAGCCGGTGTGTAATGACCCTGGTAGTGACACCGGCTCGATTTTTGGCTCCCACCCGATCAGTAGTGACCCGCAGCGCCCCCTATTGGGATCACCTGTGAAAGCGGGCCGTCCGACCTGTAGCGGCCGCAGTGAGGGCAGTGATGTGCACCGCGGGTAAGTGTGATTGGGTGTTTATTTGTGATTTATGTTGTGGCGGCGCGGGCTATATATCGGGAATGTTTTTGGTGGGGATTATTTCAGGTTTTTTTTCTCCGCAGGCCTCTCTCGGAGCGCTCCGATGCCGGCTGATTAGCTCGGGGATTTTCACTTGCTCAGCCAGCCTAGCGCCCTGAGAGAGGTGTGCAACCTCCGCCCCCCCCCCCCCCCAAACACCCTGCTCCACACCCAGAGCCCAGCTGCCCAATATTGTGGCTGAGGCGCCAACCTTTTCCAGTCAGTATCAGGACTGTCCCGTTGTCATTAACATCCCGAAATCTTAAAAGCCGGAAATCCAACCCATAGTGCCTTTCACAACCTCAGGACATCAGAAAGCCAACGAAGTACTTTTGAAGTGCAGTCACTGTTTTAATGTAGGAAACGTGGCAGTCTATTTGCGCACAGCAAGCTCCCACAAACAGCAATGTGATAATGACCGGATAATCTGGGCTGTTTAAAGGCGGAACTGCATCGGAGGAAGAGAAGCAACTGCTGTCAGCTGGATTTGCTCTCTCCGATGTTCTTCTCCCTTCCCCCGACCTCTGCAAGGGTCACTCAGCCCCGCCCCGCATCCAGTCATCATCGGAAGGATGCAAAGGAAAACCAAGTTAAACGTTCTTTACACGAGCGCATGTCAGCAAGCACAAAACATTTTACACCACAAGAGCATATAGGCTCAAACCTAAATGTCAAAGTATAACACTCTCTCAAATGGGTGAGCCTAGACAGCAGCAACAACTTGCATTTATATAGCACCTGCAACGTAGTAAAATGTCCCAAGGCGCTTCACAGGAGCGTTACCAGAAAAAATCTGACACTGAGCCGCATAGATTGATAACCAAAAGCTTGGTCAAAGAGGTAGGCTTTAAGGAGCATCTTAAAGGAGGAAAGGTTTAGGGAAGGAATTCCACAGCTGAAGACACGGCCACCGATGGTTGGGAGATTATAATCAGGGATGCGCAAAAGGCCAGACTTAGAGGAGCACAGACATCTGGGGGGGTTGTGGGGTTGGAGGAGATTACAGAGATAGGGAGGGGCGAGGGCCATGGAGGGATTTGTAAACAAGGATGAGAATTTTTAAATCGCGGCGTTGCCGGACCGGGACCCGATGTAGGTCAGTGAGCACAGGGGGTGATGGGTGAGTGGGACTCGGTGCGAGTTAGGACACGGACAGTGAGCACAGGGGGTGATGGGTGAGTGGGACTCGGTGCGAGTTAGGACACGGGGCAGTGAGCACAGGGGGTGATGGGTGAGCGGGACTCGGTGCGAGTTAGGACACGGGGCAGTGAGCACAGGGGGTGATGGGTGAGTGGGACTCGGTGCGAGTTAGGACACGGGGCAGTGAGCACAGGGGGTGATGGGTGAGTGGGACTCGGTGTGAGTTAGGACATGGACAGTGAGCACAGGGGGTGATGGGTGAGTGGGACTCGGTGCGAGTTAGGACACGGGGCAGTGAGCACAGGGGGTGATGGGTGAGCGGGACTGGGTGCGAGTTAGGACACGGGGCAGTGAGCACAGGGGGTGATGGGTGAACGGGACTCAGTACGAGTTAGGACATGGGTAGCAGAGCTTTGGGCATGTTGATGTTTACCGACGGTGGAACGGAGGAGGCCGACCAGGAGTGCGTTGGGATAGACAAGTCTGGAGGGAACAAGCGGAATGGACGAGTGTTGGAGCAGCATATGAGCTGAGGCAGGGGTGGAGACGGGCGATGTTATGGAGGTGGGAGTAGGCGGTCTGGTGACGGCGACGATAGGGTGGACAGTGAGTAGCTGTGGGCTACTCGACCATCGTGGCCATTCTCCCGGACCCCCACGTAGTAATCTTCTGGAGGCAGGAACCTTGACCTCAGCCCCTGGCACTGAGCCTGACCCTACTGCTGTTAAACGTAGGCCGGAAATCCACCACTGACCCTTTGACTCAGTAACAGACGGGGCATCGATCAGCCAATAGCGAGTGGAGGAATCTCCCACCGAGGCACCAGCAGAAAGCTGAGACATTCCAGCATCACAGGGAGATATTGTCAGGCTTCACACGAGGCCTGGGCATTCTGGCGACTGCAACACCTGATACCGGGTTTGGGGATTTTTGGATATTAAGGGAATCAAGGGATATGGGGACAGTGCAGGAAAGTCATCAACATCATAGGCGGTCCCTCATATCAAGGATGACTTGGTTCCACGCCGAAAAGGGATGAGTTCACAGGTGTTTCAATGAAGGACCTAATATTCCAGACCCCGAACTACATCATGAAGGGGGGAAGGTGCCTGTGGGTGGATTTTTTTAATCAGAGCTTGGTCTCAGTCCAGTGACAGGGGTTAACCAGGATGACTGGAGACCAGCTCTGCTGCACGGACCTAGTGCACACACATATCGCAGTGTGGGCTGGCCCGTGCTGCCCCTGGGCCTTCGCCTCTTCTGGCCCCGAACTCACGCCTCTCCTGGGCCCCCGATCACATCCCTCTACAATCTCTCGCCGCTCCTGTTGTACCTGCCCGCGCACCAATCAGCCGTTGCCCTACTGCAGCGGCACGCGCTGCTCCCTGCAGTGGTATACCGCCGCATGCTGCTCTCTCCAATGGCCCCGGCCTGCTGATGGTCTTGCAGGCTGGGACCGCACCGATTTCCGGGCTGGGCCACCGTACGCTGCTCCCTCTAATGGCCTAATATCTAATGGATATTGAGGGAATCAAGGGATATGGGGATAGCGCAGGAAAGTAGAGTTTAGGTACAAGATTAGCCATGATCGTATTGAATGGCAGAGCAGGCTCAAGGGGCTGAATGGCCGACTCCTGCCCCTAATTCTAATATTCTTATGACCCGAGGCGTTCACCACCAGAGCAGCGTCACGAAGGGTCAACAGTCAGTCCATGAAGAGCATCGCACTTTATGGCCTGCTGTACATCAATGCTTGGAACTCCTTCATTGTTGAGACGGGTGCGGGGAATCCCGGGTGGTTGACCCGCCAACACAGGGGGGAGTTACTCCGGGAAGCACCATGGACCTGGGCCCCTCGATGGATCACGGCACAAACCAGCATCACAGTGCTCTGCTGCTCAGGACCATCAATGGCACCAACCGGCTTTTCGACGTTCGGTGGGGTTAGGGATATGGGGAGAAGATGAGTAGGTAGGTTTGGGGAGAAGGTGGGTAGGTGGGGTTGGGGATATGGGGAGTAGGTGGGGTTTAGGGATTTGGGGAGAAGGTGGGTAGGTGGGGTTGGGGATATAGGGAGGAGGAGGAGGAGGGTAGATGGGGTTGGGGAACAGAAGAACTTACATTTCTACGGCCCGTAAGACGTCCCAAAGCGCTTTACAGCCAATGAAGTACATTTGGAGTGCAGTCACTGTTGTAATGTGGGAAACACGGCAACCAATTTACACACAGCAAGCTCCCACAAACAGCAACGTGATAAACGATCGGAAAATCTGTTATAGTAATGTTGGTTGAGGGATAAATATTGGCCAGGTTCCAATTGTTCCTCTTTGAAATAGTGCCATGAGATCTTTTAAGTCCACCTGAGAGAGCAGACGGGGCCTCGGTTTAACATCTCATCTGAAAGACAGCCCCTCCGACAGTGCAGCATTCCCTCAGTACTGCCCCTCCGACAGTGCTGTGCTCTCTCAGTACTGCCCCTCCGACAGTGCGGCGCTCCCTCAGTACTGCTCCTCCGACAGTGCGGCGCTCCCTCAGTACTGCCCCTCCGACAGTGCTGTGCTCTCTCAGTACTGCCCCTCCGACAGTGCGGCGCTCCCTCAGTACTGCCCCTCCGACAGTGCGGTGCTCCCTCAGTACTGCCCCTCCAACAGTGCGGCGCTCCCTCAGTACTGCCCCCGACAGTGCAGCACTCCCTCAGTACTGCACTGGAGTGTCAGTCTGTATTTTGAGCTCAAATCTCAGCATGGTGGGGGTGAGGCGGGGGGTGGTATTTGAACCCACGATCTCTGACTTGGAGGTGAGTGCACTGCCCACTGAGCCACTGTCCATACCTGTCACTGTAGCGTGGACTAGTACACTTACATCAGTTACAACACAGGGAGGGGTAAAATATCTGTGGTTGTCTTAGGAAGGATATATTGGCCTTGGAGGGAGTGCAGCGTAGGTTTACCAGAATGATACGCGGACTTCCAAGGATTAAATTATCAGGAACAATTATGCAAATTAGGGTTGTATTCCCTTGGAATTTAGAAGGTTAAGGAGTGATCTGATTGAAGTTTTCAGGATATTAAGGGGAACAGATAGGGTGGATAGAGAGAAACTATTTCCGCTGGTTGGGGAGTCTATGACTGGGGGCAGAGTCTAAAAATTAGAGCCAGACCTTTCAGGAGTGAAGTTATGAAACACTTCTACACACAAAGGGTGGTAGAAGTTTGGAACTCTCTTCCGCAAACGGCAACTGATGCTGGGTCAATTCTTCATTTTAAATCTGAGATTGATAGCTTTTTGTTAACCAAAGGTATTAAGGAATATGAACCGAAGGCGGGTATACGGAGTTAGGTCGCAGATCAGCCATGGTCTCATTGAATGGCAGAACAGGCTCGAGTTGCTATATAGTCAAGCTTGTTGAATCCTTTTCTCGTTCTGCCCTTTGAGAACATAACATAAGAACATAAGAAATAGGAACAAGAGTAGGCCATACGACCCCTCCAGCCTGCTCCGTCATTCAATAAGATCATGGCTGATTTGATCATGGACTCAGCTCCACTTCCCTGTCTACTCCCCAAAACCCCTTATCCCCTTATCGTTTAAGAAACTGTCTATTTCTGTCTTAAATTTATTCAATGTCCCAGCTTCCACAGCTCTCTGAGGCAGCAAATTCCACAGATTTACAACCCTCTGGGAGAAGAAATTTCTCTTCATCTCTGTTTTAAATGGGCGACCCCTTATTCTAAGATTATGGCCCCTAGTTCTAGTCTCCCTCATCAGCGGAAACATCCTCTCTGCATCCACCTTGTCAAGCCCCCTCATAATCTTATACATTTCAATTGGAAAACTGCAAATGTAACGCCCCTATTTAAAAAAGGAGGCAGACAAAAAGCAGGAAACTATCGACCAGTTAGCCTAACATCTGTGGTTGGGAAAATGTTGGAGTCCATTATTAAAGAAGCAGTAACAGGACATTTGGAAAAGCAAAAGTCGGCCAGGCAGAGTCAGCATGGATTTATGAAGGGGAAGTCATGTTTGACAAATTTGCTGGAGTTCTTTGAGGATGTAACGAACAGGGTGGATAAAGGGGAACCAGTGGATGTGGTGTATTTGGACTTCCAGAAGGCATTTGACAAGGTGCCACATAAAAGGTTACTGCACAAGATAAAAGTTCACAGGGTTGGGAGTAATATTTTAGCATGGATAGAGGATTGGCTAACTAACAGAACAGAGAGTCGGGATAAATGGTTCATTCTGTGGTTGGCAACCAGTAACTAGTGGGGTGCCGCAGGGTTCAGTGCTGGGACCCCAACTATTTACAATCTATATTAACGACTTGGAAGAAGGGACTGAGTGTAACGTAGCCAAGTTTGCTTACGATACAAAGATGGGAGGAAAAGCAATGTGTAAGGAGGACACAAAAAATCTGCAAAAGGACAGAGACAGGCGAAGTGAGTGGGCAAAAATTTGGCAGATGCAGTATAATGTTGGAAAGTGTGAGGTCATGCACTTCGGCAGAAAAAATCAAAGAACAAGTTATTATTTAAATGGAGGAAGATTGCAAAGTGTCGCAGTACAGTGGGACCTGGGGGTATTTGTGCATGAAACATAAAAGGATAGTATGCAGGTACAGCAAGTGATCAGGAAGGCCAATAGTATCTTGGCCTTTATTGCAAAGGGGATGGAGTATAAAAGCAGAGAAGTCTTGCTACAGTTATACAGGGTATTGGTGAGGCCACACCTGGAATACTGCGTGCAGTTTTGGTTTCCATATTTAAGAAAGGATATACTTGCTTTGGAGGCAGTTCAGAGAAGTTTCACTAGGTTGATTCCAGGGATGGGGGGGGTGGTTGACTTATGAGTAGGTTGGGCCTCTACTCGTTGGAATTCAGAAGAATGAGAGGTGATCTTATCGAAACATATAAGATTATGAAGGGGCTTGACAAGGTGGATGCAGAGAGAACGTTTCCACTGATGGGGGAGACTATAACTAGAGGGCATGATCTTAGAATAAGGGCCGCCCATTTAACACTGAAATGAGGAGAAATTTCTTCTCTCAGAGGGATGTAAATCTGTGGAATTTGCTGCCTTAGAGAGCTGGGGAAGCTGGGACGTTGAATACATTTAAGACAGAAATAGATAGTTTCTTAAACGATAAGGGGATAAGGGGATACAGGGAGCGGGCAGGGAAGTGGAGCTGAGTCCTTGACCAGATCAGCCATGATCATATTGAATGGCGGAGCAGGCTCGAGGGGCCGTATGACCTACTCCTGTTCCTATTTCTTATGTTCTTACGATTGTATGATAAGATCACCTCTCATTCTTCTGAATTCCAATGAGTAGAGGCCCAACCTACTCAACCTTTCCTCATAAGTCAACCCCTCCATCCCTGGAATCAACCGAGTGAATCTTCTCTGAATTGCCTACAAAGCAAGTATATCCTTTCATAAATATGGAAACCCAAACTCCAGGTGTGGCCTCACCAATACCCTGTATAACTGTAGCAAGACTTCCCTGCTTTTATACGCAATCCTCTTTGCAATAAAGGCCAAGATACCATTGGCCTTCCTGATCACTTGCTGTACCTGCATACTATCCTTTTATTTCATGCACCAGTATCCCCAGGTCCCGCTGTACTGCGGCACTTTGCAATCTTTCTCCATTTCAATAATAACTTGCTCTGTGATTTTTTTCTGCCAAGGTGCTGTTCAGGTGTAATACCTTCGGGTTGTGAAGAAGGGACCATTGCCAAAACATCGCCTGTCGGCTCTCCCTCCACGCTCAGAGTTTCCTGCTTCTTCACCGGTCCTGACCAAACCCCCGAGAACCGACTTGGGCAGGCAGCCGCAGTTCCACAGGAGGCCATGGGATGGCGGTGCCACACACACATCCGGCTCCATGTCCTGCTCCGTGTGGGAGCAAAGGTTTGCTCAGAGAGAAATCCCTAGGAAAGCAGCTGATCTCAGTCAGACCAGGAACCTCCGTCCTTCCACTTTGCCGAGCGTTTGGCCCGACAGCTCACTGCCTGTCCCACACTCCCCTGTACACCGATCGAACCATTCTGCCCCAAGTCTACACGCAACAATCAATGCTGGAATTCACAAGCGGACGGCTCAGAATTTGATCGCAGTGCCATTTCCTTCCCTTTCACCTTGCTCATCCCCCATAGAATCATGGAACGGTTACATCACAGGAGGTCATTTGGCCGGTCGAGCCCATGCCGGCTCTCTGCAAGACTACCTCAGCCAGTCCCACTCCTCCGCCCTTTCCCCATAGCCCTGCAAATCTTATTCCTTCTCCTCTCTGATGCATTACAGGCAAAGGAAAGAATATGTGTTTTTAACACTCCTTTCACGACGTCAGGACGTCCCAAAGTGCTTCACAGATGATTAGGTTGTTTTCTTTTTAAGTGTAGTCACTGTTGCAATGTAGGAAACGTGTGCCCAACAAGCTCCCACCAACAACAGTAATGTGATAATGACCAGATAATCCGATTTAGTGATGTTGGCTGAGGCATAAATTCATTCCCCAGGTCACCGGGAAATACGCCCCTGCTCATTGTAAATACTGACACACTCCCGGGGATCCCCTGTAAATAGTGACACACTTCCCGGGGACCCCCTGTAAATACTGACACACTCCCGGGGATCCCCTGTAAATACTGACACACTCCCCGGGGACCCTCTGTAAATACTGACACTCCCGGGGACCCCCTGTAAATACTGATACACTCTCGGGGACCCACTGTAGATACTGACACATTCCCGGGGATCCCCTGTAAATACTGACACACTCCCGGGGATCCCCTGTAAATACTGACACACTCCCGGGGACCCACTGTAGATACTGACACACTCCCGGGGATCCCCTGTAAATACTGACACACTCCCGGGGATCCCCTGTAAATACTAACACACCCCCGGGAACCCCCTGTAAATACTGACACACTCCCGGGGACCCACTGTAAATACTGATACATTCCCGGGGACCCTCTGTAAATACTGACACATTCCGAGGAACCCCTGTAAATACTGACACTCCCGGGGACCCCCTGTAAATACTGACACACTCCCGGGGACTCACTGTAAATACTGACACACTCCCGGGGACCCACTGTAAATATTGACACACTCCTGGGGACCACCTGTAAATACTGACACACTCCCGGGGACCCCCTGTATATACTGACACACTCCCGGTGACCACCTGTAAACACTGACACACTCCTGGGGACCCCCTATAAATAGTGGCATACTCCAAGGGACCCCCTGTAAATAATGACACACTCCCAGGGACCCCCTGTAAATATTGACACACTCACGGGAACCATCTGTAAATGTTGACACACTTCCGGGGCCCATCTGTAAATATTGACACACTCCTAGAGACACCTCCACCCGCCCTGTATACCCTATATATACTGACATACCTCTGGAGACCACCTGTAAATACTGATACACTCTCGGGGACTCCCTGTAAATACTGACACACTCTCGGGGACCATCTGTAAATACTGACACACTCCTAGGGATCCCCTGTAAATAGTGGCACACTCCCAGGGACCCCTGATGTTTGATGGGACAGTGTAGAGGGAGCTTTACTCTGTATCTAATCCATGCTGTACCTGCCCTGAGAATGTTTGATGGGACAGTGTAGAGGGAGCTTTACTCTGTATCTAACCCATGCTGTACCTGCCCTGGGAGTGTTTGATGGGACAGTGTAGAGGGAGCTTGACTCTGTATCTAACCCATGCTGTACCTGCCCTGGGAGTGTTTGATGGGACAGTGTAGAGGGAGCTTTACTCTGTATCTAACCCGTGCTGTACCTGCCCTGAGAGTGTTTGATGGGACAGTGTAGAGGGGGCTTTTTAGTGCTTAACAAGACCGAAAATAGTGTAGTTTTACTCTGCACCTAGCCATTCAGTGATTGTTTTGCAACTACATGCATGAACAAAGCACTTAATTCTCCAGCACTAACATCAGTGGTGGGTACAGTCGCATAGTGGTTATGTTACTGGACTAGTAATCCAGAGGCCTGGACTCATAATCTGGAGACACAGGTTCAAATGCCAATCGCAGCAGTTTGGGAATTTAAAATCAGTTAATTAATAAACCTGGAATAAACATGCTAGTAATAGTGACCATGAAACCACAGTGAATTGATGTGAAAACTCTCAGTATCACTTTCGAGTCCCTTGGCCCTCCCTTGCCCCACTCTATCTCAGTGATGGCCTGCAGCCTTGTTCCACCCACTCTAACTCTGGTTAATGCCTGTGACCTTCTCCACCACTGCTGCCCCCTCACTCAGCCACGATGCTGCTGTACTTTGGAGCTCCCAGCCAAGTTCCCTCCAGCCTGATACTTCCCACCCTGCTTCTAAAAACATCCTCAAAGCTCAACTTTTCAACCCAGCTTTTGGTGTTTTCCTGAGTCAGAAGGTCGTGGGTTCACGTTCTACTCCAGAGATTTGAGCCCATAATCCAGGCTGACACTCCCAGTGCAGTACTGAGGGAGTGCTATACTGTTGGGGATGCCCTCTTTGGGATGTGACATAAGACAGAAGAATGTAAGAATTAGGAGCCTCTCGAGCCTGCTCCACTATTCAATAAGATCATGGCTGATCTTCAACTTCACTTTCCCACCCATTCTGGAGTCCAAAAATCTATCGCTCTCAGCCTTCAATTTACTCAAAGACTGAGCATTCACAACCCTTTGGGGCAGAGAATTTCAAAGATTCACCACTCTTTTTAAGTGAAGAAATTCCTCCTCATCTCTGTCTTAAACAGCCGATCCCTTATCCTGAGACTGTGACCCCTGGTTCTAGACTCTCTAGCCAGGGGGAAACATCCTCCCTGCATCTACCCTGTCAATCTTATATGTTTCCATGAGATCACCTCTCATTCTTCTAAACTCCAGAGAGTATAGGCCTATTCTACACAATCTTGCATCATAAGACAACCCTCTCATCCCAGGAATCAATCTGGTGAACCTCCGTTGCACCGCCTCCAAGGCAAGTATATCCTTCCTTAGATAAGGAGACCCAAACTGTACACAGTACTCCAGGTGTGGTCTCACCAGGGCCATGTACAGTTGTAGCAAGAATTCCTTACTCTTATACTCCAATCCCCTTGCAATAAAGGACAACATGCCATTACCTTCCTAATTGCTTGGTGTACCTGCATACTAACTCTCTGTGTTTCTTGTACTTAAACACCCAAATCTCTCTGAATATCAATATTTAATAGCTTCTCAACATTTTTCTATTCTTCTTACCAAAGTGAATAACCTCGCATTTACTCACATTAAACTCCATTTGCACCCTACTGTCGACTCACTTAACCAGTCTATATCCCTTTGCAGGCTCTTTGCATCCTCCTCACAGCTTACTTTTCCACCTAGCTTTGTATTGTCAGAAAACTTGGATACAGTGCACTCGGTCCCTTCATCTAGGTCATTAATATAGATTGTAAATAGCTGAGGCTACAGCACCCCACTAGTTACAGCCTGCCAACCTGAAAAAGACCCATTTATCGCTATTCTCTTTTTTTCTGTCTGTTGACCAATCCATTATACATGCTAATACCTTACCCCCATTTACCCTTATCTTGCTTAACAACCTTCCATGTGACACCTTATCGAAAGCCTTTTTGAAATCCAAATATACTACAGCCACTGGTTCCCTTGCTAGTTACATCCTCAAAAAACTATAAATTTGTCAAACATGATTTACTTTTCATAAAGCCATGTTGACTCTGCCTGATCATCTGATGTTCTAAGTACCCTGTTACTTCCTTAACAATGAATTCCAGCATTTTCCCTAAGACTGATGTCAGGCTAACTGGCCTGTAGTTCTCCGTTTTCTCTCTCCCTCCTTTCTTGAATAGTGGGGTTACATTTTCTATCTTCCAATCCGCTGGGACCGTTCCTGAATATGGGGAATTTTGGAAGATCACAACCAATGCACCCACTATCTCTCCAGCCACTTTTAGAATCTGAGGATGTAGGCCGTCAGGTCCAAGGGATTTGTCGGCTTTTCGTCCCATTAGTTTCTCAAGTACTTTTTCTCTCCTGATATTAATTACTTTAAGTTCCTCACTCTCATTAGCCCCTTAGTCCCCCACTATTTTTAGTATATTTTTTGTTTATTCCACTGTGAAGACAGATACAAAATATGTATTTAAAACCTCTGCCATTTCCTTGTTCCCCACTATCATTTCTCCTGTCTCAGCCTCTAAGGGACCAACACTTTCTTTTGCTACTCTCTTCCTTTTTATATACTAGTAGCTCTTACAATCTGTTTTTAAATTGTTTGCTAGTTTACTCTCATATTCCATTTTCTCCCTTATTATCAATTTTTTGGTCATCCTTTGCTGGTTTCTAAAGCTCTCCCAATCCTCAGACTTACTACAGATTGAGTAGACTAGGCCTATATTCTCTAGCGTTTAGAAGAATGAGAGGTGATCTCATTGAAACATACAACATATTACAGGGCTTGACAGGGTAGATGCAGGGAGGATGTTTCCCCAGGGCTGGGGAGTCTAGAACCAGGGGTCACAGTCTCAGGATAAGGGGTCGGTCATTGAGCATTGAGATGACAAGGGAATTTCTTCACTCAGAGGGTGGTGAATCTCTGGAATTCTCTGCCCCAGAGGGCTGTGGAGGCTCAGTCTTTGGGGGAAGCAAGGGATATGGGGACAGTGCAGGAAAGTGGAATTGAGGTAGATCAGCCATGATCTCATTGAATGGTGGAGCAGGCTCGAGGGGCCGAATGGTCTACTCCTGCTCCTAATCCTTATGTTCTTAATGCTCCTGCAGCCTGTGTGATGGCACAAAAGCTTGCCAGAATAAATCTCCGTCCCTGTCAATCACCTGTAAAAAAAAATACTTTTGCGAAGAGAGCGTGTTCCGAGACATCAGCGAGTGACACAGGAGCACTTTCTCATGTCCTATTACCGATCCGTCAACGCTGAAATTCTCCTCTTATTGTGACAGACGGAGCCGCTCGGTGAGGAAATGCCATCAGGGAATTTCAAACACTGCAGAGAGATTCTCTGTGATAGAGGTCAGGACTCTGGTTGGGGTGGGGGAGGGTGCAACCACCGATGCAGGAACACGACCTTGTGTATATATATTTTTTTCTTCCGATGGAATCATTTACGGGCCACTTTGCACATGTTCCCTCGGTTCCGAGCTGAGAGATACAATTACAGCCTAGATTGAG
This sequence comes from Pristiophorus japonicus, assembly GCF_044704955.1. NCBI lineage: Eukaryota > Metazoa > Chordata > Chondrichthyes > Pristiophoridae > Pristiophorus > Pristiophorus japonicus. Next base: position 230,280,005 of record NC_091979.1, on the reverse strand, counting down.
CTTTTGGGCAGGGATCCAATTTATGTTTCCATCTCGAAGACAAAAAAAAGTATTTCCAGAGCCTGGGGCTGCTACTGGAGCCGAGAGAGGCTGACATTTTTACCACCATGATCCACCATGCCTGTCAGGTGGAATGAGTCGTTTGTCTTGGCTTGACACTCAAAAGCACTGCCTTTACAGCCTCTTAAGCACCACGGGGCTCATCAACCCGGGATATGGATGTCCCTAACCAGCTCCCGTCCAGGGTGGCTTCTGAAACATTGTCCCTCTCACAGGGCTTGGTCCCAATTCAGTCAGCCAGCGCTGAGAATGAAGGAGTGTCAAGTACTCTTCATCTCCAGAACACCAGCCTTTCCCCCTCGTAAGCCAGCATTACTGTGCTTTCTTCCCACACTTCAAAAGCACGGTCAAGGACCAGGGAAGGACAAATTGAGATTTTGCTTAAAAAAAAAACACACCTGTGGTTTGCAACCCAGACTTTCTACTTCTGATGTACATACACATCTCGTCTCTGACATAAGAACATAAGAATTAGGAGCAGGAGTAAGCCATTTGGTCCCTCGAGCCTGCTCCGCCTTTCAATAAAATCATCCGATCATGGACTGAGCTCCACTTCCCTGCCCACTCCCCATAACCCTTCACTCCTTTAGCTTTCAAAAATCTGTCTATCGCCGCCTTAAATTTATTCAAACACTGATTCCTCCCCTCCCCCCTACAAACTCATTACACCAACCTGTGCCCTTCCCCACCTGTGCCCAGACCCATTTGTGCTCCACCCCACCTGTTCCCAGACCCACCTGTCTCTCCCCACATGCCCCGACCCACCTGTGCCCAGACCCACATGTGTCATGCTGGCTGCCAGCTGTAATGGGAAACAGTCAGGTGATGAGTCTGTGGATGTAAATCCATATCCCCCCATTCTGTGCACTGCCAGTGTCTCACTGCACTAACTCTTCAACAAATCTTTAAGAAAGGTGCGAGAGTTATTCCTCAACTGCTGATGCACATCACATGAATCCCCCAGCAAAGTTTACAGATTGAGGGTGAGGAAGTAGTGTCTCAAATGAGCATACTATGCTTAAACAAAGGGGACTACAGTGGGATGAGGGCAGAGTTGGCTAAAGTAGACTGGAAACACAGACTAAACAGTGGCACAATTGAGGAACAGTGGAGGACTTTTAAGGAGCTCTTTCATAGTGCTCAACAAAAATATATTCCAGTGAAAAAGAAGGGCGGTAAGAGAAGGGATAACCAGCTGTGGATAACCAAGGAAATAAAGGAGTATCAAATTAAAAACCAATGCGTATAAGGTGGCCAAGGTTAGTGGGAAACTAGAAGATTGGGAAAATTTTAAACGACAGCAAAGAATGACTGAGAAAGCAATAAAGAAAGGAAAGATAGATTACGAAAGTAAACTTGCGCAAAACATAAAAACAGATAGTAAAAGCTTTTATCGATATACAAGACGGAAAAGAGTGACTAAAGTAAATGTTGGTCCCTTAGAAGATGAGAAGGGGTATTTAATAATGGGAAATGTGGAAATGGCTGAGACCTTAAACAATTATTTTGCTTCGGTCTTCACAGTGGAAGACACAAAAACCATGCCAAAAATTGATGGTCACGGGAATGTGGGCAGGGAGGACCTTGAGATAATCACTATCACTAGGGGGGTAGTGCTGGACAGGCTAATGGGATTCAAGGTAGACAAGTCCCTTGGTCCGGATGAAATGCATCCCAGGGTATTAAAAGAGATGACGGAAGTTATAGCAGATGCATTTGTTATAATCTACCAAAATTCTCTGGACTCTGGGGAGGTACCAGCGGATTGGAAAGCAGCTAATGTAACGCATCTGTTTAAAAAAGGGGGCAGACAAAAGGCAGGGGACTACAGGCCGGTTAGTTTAACATCATTAGTGGGGAAAATGCTTGAAGCTATCATTAAGGAAGAAATAGCGGGACATCTAGATAGGAATAGTGCAATCAAGCAGATGCAACACGGATTCATGAAGGGGAAATCATGTTAAACTAATTTACTGGAATTCTTTGAGGATATAACGAGCATGGTGGATAGAGGTGTACCGATGGATGTGGTGTATTTAGATTTTCAAAAGGCATTTGATAAGGTGCCACACAAAAGGTTACTGCAGAAGATAAAGGTACGCGGAGTCACAGGAAATGTATTAGCATGGATAGAGAATTGGCTGGCTAACAGAAAGCAGAGAGTTGGGATAAATGGGTCCTTTTCGGGTTGGAAATCGGTGGTTAGTGGTGTGCCACAGGGATTGGTGCTGGGACCACAACTGTTTACAATATACATAGATGATCTGGAAGAGGGGACAGAGTGTAGTGTAACAAAATTTGCAGGTGACACAAAGATTAGTGGGAAAGCGGGTTGTGTAGAGGACACAGAGAGGCTGCAAAGAGATTTTGATAGGTTAAGCGAATGGGCTAAGGTTTGGCAGATGGAATACAATGTCGGAAAATGTGAGGTCATCCACCTTGGGAAAAAAAACAGTAAAAGGGAATATTATTTGAATGGGGAGAAATTACAACATGCTGCAGTGCAGAGGGACCTGGGGGTCCTTGTGCATGAAACTCTTTTGGAGTTTACCTGAAAAAACATAAACATTAAACCATGCCACCCGCCCTGGATGACACACCAGACATTTACAAGGCCCTTTTTTTTCTTTTTTGTGGTTTTTTTTTGTGTGTTTTTCTTTTTTTTTTTTGGGCACTAAAATCAAATTTTTTCCTCCAGTGCCCCCTATAAAAGGGGAGGGGGACACTAAAAGCACCGGCAATTAAAACAAATTAAACTTTCAAACATAAAATCAAATTAAAATTTGGTTGCCGGGCGTGACAAAACTCCAATTGACCTTCATCACCACAAGGATTCACTTGTGGCAAATAGTGCTTATGGTCACTGAGGAGCACAGAATGATTAGTTGTGCATGAATCCCAAAAAGTTAGTTTGCAGGTGCAGCAATCAGGAAGGCAAATGGAATGTTGGCCTTCATTGCGAGAGGGATGGAGTACAAAAGCAGGGAGGTCCCGCTGCAACTGTACAGGGTATTGGTGAGGCCGCACCTGGAGTACTGCGTGCAGTTTTGGTCACCTTACTTAAGGAAGGATATACTAGCTTTGGAGGGGGTACAGAGATGATTCACGAGGCTGATTCCGGAGATGAGGGGGTTACCTTATGATAGATTGAGTAGACTGGGTCTTTACTCGGAGTTCAGAAGGATGAGGGGTGATCTTATAGAAACACTTAAAATAATGAAAGGGATAGACAAGATAGAGGCAGAGAGGTTGTTTCAACTGGTCGGGGAGACTAGAACTAGGGGGCACAGCCTCAAAATATGGTGGAGCCAATTTAAAACCGAGTTGAGAAGGAATTTCTTCTCCCAGAGGGTTGTGAATCTGTGGAATTCTTTGCCCAAGGAAGCAGTTGAGGCTAGCTCATTGAATGTATTCAAATCATAGATAGATAGATTTTTAACCAATAAGGGAATTAAGGGTTACGGGGAGAGGGCGGGTAAGTGGAGCTGAGTCCACGGCCAGATCAGCCATGACCTTGTTGAATGGCAGAGCAGGCTCGAGGGGCTAGATGGCCTACTCCTGTTCCTAATTCTTATGTTCTTATGTTCTAAAAGTTGTATGGCAGTACAGTGGTTATGTCACTGGACTAGAGGCCTGGACTAATGATCCAGAGACAAAGAGTTCAAATCCCACCATGGCAGCTGGGGAATTTAAATTTTGTTGATCAAATAAAAAATCTGGAATATAAAAAAGCTAGTATCAGTAACGGTGACCATGAAACTACCGGATTGTTGTAAAAACCCATCTGGTTCTCTAATGTTCTTCAGGGAAGGAAATCTGCCGTCCTTACCCGGTCTGGCCAGGTGTACGTGACTCCAGACCAGTGTGGTTGACTCTTAACTGCTCTCTGGAGGTGGCTCAGGGGGCAATTAGAAATGGGCAATAAATCCTGTCACTGAATTTAAAATAAATGCTTATAAGTGCAAGATTTTACGAAGAGTTTTGGAAAATTTGACCTAGACAAATTGTTCATTGCGATGAAAACCTCAAGCACCAGAGGATACAAGTTTAGAATTAGAGGGTGATTGGGTGGTCCTATAGGTTAGATACTAACCTTTCATCTCTGGGTTCAAATCCTTGCTAGGATGAGTCTTGTGTGCCTCTGGCTGCCAGGGTTCCACGTGAAATGAGTTTGGTCAGTCTCAGCCCAGCTCTGCATGAGCACAGCTCAAAACTGACCTGCATCCGTGTCACTCAAATAGGACCAAGGACGGTTGATGTTGGGGAAAATCCTGCACTTGAGGTTGGAACTGAACCACATTAGGCACTGTGGAAGGAGCTTCACTCTCTATCTGTGCGATTGCCCAAGGTAAGAGTTTCATTCTCCAACACTTTGCTAAGCGTGAAAGGTTAGGTGCAAGAAAGGAAATCAACTTGAACTATTTCCACTTATGGCTATGGAGTAAATGCCCAGAGAAAGCCATTAAAGAAAGCTAGGTGAAGTAGGTCAATGAACGGAGATGAGCTGGAAGGATAGTGGGAGAAGGTTGGCAGGCTTGGCACTAATCTCTTCTCAAGCTGACGACTGGACAGTTTTCCACATCGCAGTGTATGAAATCTCTAACATTCTACAGGTATTGTGCCCAAACACATCACTAATGCATAATTGGGATCAATTTCAACCTAATCCGCCTGTTGCGAAACTGAGATCATCGTGTGCAACGTTGGTTTTATAGGCCGTCCGATTTTACTCTCCACTGAAGTCAATAGAGAGCTATTGGACGAGGTGTAAAGCGGGTGTTCCACCTGATCCCCTGGGTTTCCTGCCCTAAGAAAGTTGGGTTAAAATGCCCCCCCGGGGGTGACTGGGGTCTGCATTACTGCAGTACAGGGATGTAGAGGTCCACACCGGTCACAACCACACGCTATTTTCTTCAGGATTGTGCCTCTATTAGTGCCCCGGAGAGGCGGTAATGGGTCGCGAAATGCTTAGTGCCCGGGCGGCCAGCTTACAGCGACCCATCAGGAAATTTGTTGGCAGTTTTGCGGCAACGCTGAGCAGTATCGCCCAGGAGCGCGGCACCTCGCCGGTGTGCAACGTCCCCGGTTCCAACAGCGGTGCGATATTTGGATGGACAGGCATCTGTAGCGGCCCATAGTCAGAGCTGTCCTGGGGCACTAAGGGAAGGCACGATTGAAAAAAGTGCAATTGATATCTTTGGGGGTTTTTTTTGCGATTAACCTTTATATTGGGGGAGTAGTTTATTGGCAATGTTTGTCCCAGTTTTATTTTTGTAGGGTGGCCTCTCTTAGGTCGCTCTGAGGCCGGCTCTTCAGCAATGGATTTTCAGTTGTTCACCCGGCCTAATGCCCTGAGAGGTGTGAAACACCCCCCTTAGCACTCCGTTCCGCTCCACTCTTGGGGCCCAGCAACCGAATGTTTTGGCTGCCATCGCAAACCGTTTCCTGGCACAAAATTTACAGTCCTGCCACCATTAGCACCCTGAGAAGCCTCCAGCTGAAAATCCAGCCCTTCGAGTTCCAGCATTCAATGGCTTGGTGCTTTGGCCCCTCCAATGGCTGAGTGGATAAAGGCAGAAAGACAAGGGTCCCAGGTTTGATCGTTGGTCAGGAGGTTTAACTAGTGTGAGCAACCTGCGGAGGGCAGGGATTCTGCTTCCGGTAAGCCTGGATATTGGGTAAGGACAGAATTAAGCTTGGCTGTGGAATCCTTCTGTATCCCCCCCCCCCCCCCCACTTGAGAGGGATCCAAAACCAGGGGCCAAAAACATTAGCTATTAATAAATTCAATAAGGAATTCAGGAGAAACCTCTTTACCCAGAGTGGTGAGAATGTGGAACTCTCTCCCATGTTCCACTTTAAGGGGAAACTGGACAAGTACAGGAGGGAGAAAGGAAGGATATGTCTATAGGGGGCGATGAAGAGGGGTGGGAGGGGGCTATGGGTGGAGCCAACACTGGCATGTTGGGCCGAATGGTCTGTTTCTGTGCTGTAAAATTGTACATAATCCTCCAAGGTCCAATAACTCACTGCCGAGTTGATAGTTGGCATCCATGGGATCATACCCAGTAAGGCTCAGTACCTTTGGAAAAGGTAGGTGGTTGTGGGGGATCATCTGCTGACTGTAATTGCAGACCTGTGCCAGTTGACACAAGACATGGCAGGATACCGGGTAATGCTGGAGAGCAAGCGACAATTCCATCATTCATCATCCTCTATATATGACAAGCAGCATTATAACAGCTGTATCTTGGTAAGTGTGTGGCTAGTGTAGCACGAAATTTAAAGTTAAGATCAGGGCCTGTGCATTGTGGAAGCGAGTTGGAAATGTAATTGTGGAGTGGAGTGGCGCGCATTAATTTGACGGGAGCAGTACATTGCACACAGACCCTGGAACCTGCACACAGACGCACTGTTTTGGCACACCGGGCAAAGGGCTGTGCAACTATAGCAATTCTTCTCGGGAGCATTCCTGATCTCTGCACTGGGCAGTCATTTGCTTTTAGAAAAGCATTACCGAGATGATTCGACACAGCTCTCTCCCGAACGTACCACCACAAGGATGGAGGCATAAACAGAATTCAATTGATCTTTACACCTCGCTCCAAATGTCAGATATTTACAATCCAGCTAACATTTTACTCAAGGCTATTTTTAACCAACTAAACCCAACGGAGGGGGGAGGGGGGCAGGAAATTGAATAAAAGTGCTCCGAGAAAGCCCAGCCCACCCCCTCCCCCAATTTTAATACACCGAAGCGGCGATAATACAATGAGATGTGAAGTAAATTAGAAAACATGTATTTTATATGGGTTTTTTAGAAATGACAGAACTAGGAATAACTGCATTAACCTCCTCTTTTATATATTTTGTCTTTCGGATGAGACGTTAAACCGAGGCCCCGTCTGCTCTCTCAGGTGGACATAAAAGATCCATGGCACTATTTCGAAGAGCAGAGTAGTGCTTCCTGTTGTCCTGGGCCAATATTTATCCCTCAATCAACATAATAAAAACAGATTGTCTGGTCATTATCACGTTCCTGTTTGTGGGAGCTTGCTGTGCGCAAATTGTCTGCCGTGTTTCCCACATTACAACTGACTGCACTCCAAAAGTACTTCATTGGCTGTAAAGCGCTGCGACGTCCCGTGATTGTGAAAGGCACTATATAAATCCATGTCTTTTTCTCCAGCACTCCAACCCTCCAAGATCTCTGCATTCCTGCAATTCTGGCCTCTCGCTCACCTCTGATTTCCTTTGCTCCACCATTGATGGCCGTGCCTTCAGCTGTCTTAGCCCTCGGCTATGGAATTTCATCCCTAAACCTCTTTGCCCTGCGATCTCTCCTCCTTTAAGATGCTGCTCAAAATCTACCTCTTTGACCAAGCACTTGGCCATCTGTCCCAATATCTCATGTGGCTTGGTGACAAATTGTGTCTGATTGCACTCTGTGAAGCGCCCTGGGGCGTTTTACATGGCTGGGGGCTATATAAATGCAAGTTGTTTGTTGTGTGCAATGAGGGGGTGCATTTATATGTTGAGTCAGGGAGCAATTATGACATTACAATTGACTTCAGTGCCCCTGGAACAGACTTGTCCCTGACCGCTAACCAGGAAAGGGCTGAGAGGACTTGGCTTGTTGGAGGAGCCCACTCACACTCATTGCACAGACTTGAAGCACAATCCCCTGAGCAAGGCCCCAAGAGCACGGCCAGCCCAGGACAACTGGCTCAGTCAGAGATTGACAAAGGCAGTAGTGACTCATGTGGCTATGACTGATCGAGGTGCGCACAGACTATTCAGCGGAATGGAGAAAGCAGTGTACCGAACCGCACCATCACCACAAGGACTACAGCTGTTCAAGGAGAAAGCCTACCACCACCTTCTCAGGGCAACAAGGGTGGGCAGAACAGGGGCAAATGGAATTCAATCGGAGAAATTTGAGGGAATGCATTTGGGGAGGTCTAACACGGCAAGGGAATACACAGTAAATGGCACGACACTGAGAAGTGTAGAGAAACAAAGGGACCTTGGAGTGCAGGTCCACAGATCCCTGAAGGTAGCAGGCCAGGTAGATAAGGTGGTTAGGAAGGTATATGGAATGCTTGCCTTTATTAGTCGAGGCATGGAACACAAGAGCAAGGAGGTTATGCTTGAACTGTATAAAACACTGGTTAGGCCACAGCTGGTGTACTGCATGCAGTTCTGGTCATCGCATTACAGGAAAGGTGTGATTGCACTGGAAAGCGTGCAGAGGAAATTTACAAGAATGTTGCCTGGACTGGAGCATTTTGGCTCTGAGGAAAGATTGGAGATGCTGGGTCTGTTTTCTTTGGAACAGAGGAGGCCGAGGGGAGACCTGATCGAGGTGTATAAAATTATGAGGGGCCTGGATAGGGAGGACCTGTTTCCCTTGGCAGAGGGGTCAACAACCAGGAGGCACAGATTTAAAGTAATTGGGGGGAGATTTAGAGGAGATACGAGGAAATTTCTTCAACCAGAGGATGGTGGGGACTGGAACTCACTGCCTGAAAGGGTGGTAGAGGCAGAAACTGTCACATTTAAAAAATACTTGGATGTGCACTTCAAGTGCTGTAACCTACAGGTCTAAGGACCAAGAGCTGGAAAGTGGGATTAGGCTGGATAGCTCTTGGTCTGCCGGCGCGGACACGATGGCCAAAATGTCTGTCTGTGCTGTAAATTTCTGTGATTCTATGAAATGCTGGCCTTGCCAGCAAAGCCCACATCCTGAAAACAGTTATTTGCTGAGATCTTGTGCCCGGTAGGACCTGGGCTAGTCTAGGCTTGCTGCCATTTGCAATCTAGCACTCGGCTCTCAATCTCTTTTAATACTTCTTTTGGTCGTTCCCAGCCTTACTAACCTTTTGCTTCTGCATCTTTTAAAGATATTTGTATTTGGTCTTAACGTTTGTTCGGATGTTCCTGCTCAGCTTGTCCCCTCCATCTGCCCCCATGATGCTCGATTTCCTCCTTAGAGTCAAAGATTTATTTTATACACCATAGCAACTTGAATTTATATAGCGCCTTTAACGTGGTGAAACATCCCAAGGCGCTTCACAGAAGTATTATGAGATTAAAAATTTGACACTGAGCTGCATAAGTAGAAATTAGCAGATGAGGTAGGTTTTAAGGAGTGTCTTGAAGGAGGAAAGAGAGGTAAGCAAGGTGGAGAGGTTTAGGCAGGGAGTTCCAGAGCTTGGGGCCCAGACAACAAAAGGCACGACCACCAATGGTTGAGAGATTACAATCAGGGATGGTAAGGAGGGCAGAATTAGAGGAGCGCAGACATCTCAGGAGGTTGTGGGGCTGGAGATTACAGAGATAGTGAGGGGTGAGGCCATGGAGGGATTTGAAAAGTACAAGTATGTACAAGTATGTCCAAGCCTCTAAATCTGTTCCAATATCTGGGAAACTCTTTGAATACCTCTCTCACACTTCTAGATGGAACAATTATCAACTGATAGATGATATCTCTCATCTCTAAACCACTAGTGTTCATTGCAATCGTCCTGCTCTATTTATTACTACTATGGTCAGTGCTCCTCTGAATGTTTCTCATTTCTTCCAGTTCCTCCTCTTTCCTGTATCCTCACTATAAATAACTTGTATTTATATAGCGCCTTTAACGCAGTGAAATGTCCCAAGGCACTTCACAGAAGTATTATGATAACATTTGTAGAATAAGTAACAGAAGTAGAAATTAGCGCAAATAACCAAAAGCTTGGTCAAAGAGGTATGTTTTAAGGAGCAAAGAGGCATAGGCAGGGAGTTCGAGAGCTTGGGGCCTCGGCAACAGAAGGCACGGCCACCGATGGTTGAACGATTATAATCTGGGATGCTCAAGAGGGCAGAATTAGAGGAGCGCAGACATCTCGGGAGGTTGTGGTCTGGAGGAGATTACAGATAGGGAGGGGCGAGGGCCATGGAAGGATTTGAAAACAAGGATGAGAATTTTGAGATTGAGGCATTGCTTAACAGGAAGCCAATGTAGGTCAGCGAGTACAGGGGTGGTGGGCGAGTGGGATTTGATGCAAGTTAGGACACAGAGCAGCCGAGTTTTGGATCAATTCTAGTTTACGTAGGGTAGAATGTGGGAGGCCAGCCAGGAGGGCAGTGGAGTAGTCAAGTCTAGAGGTAACAAAGGCATGGATGAGGGTTTCAGCAGCGGATGAGCTGAGGCAAGGGCGGAAACAGGCGATGTTACGGAGGTGGAAATAGGTGGTTTTAATTATGCGGCGGATACGTGGTTGGAAGGGAGACAGAAAAAGGGGAGTAAAGAAAACCAAAGAGAAGCGAGAATGGTTTTGGCGAAAAAGAGAAATAAAGGAGTTTATTCTGTTATTGGATGTCAAAAGTGCCTTCCAACCAATTGTTGAAGCACTGTTACAGTCTGAAGACTCATTGTACCATCTCCTGCTCCACCCATTCTTTACCAGGACCTGAAAAGTTTGTTCTCTTTTGCCTTCTACAGGGTTAAAACTCCGGCTTGGATTTACCCAACCACAATAACTTTATGAGGCAATACCTTGCACTGTGGGCCTTGACCCTTCACTCAGCTTTCTCAATTTAGCCCCCTCATTTTGCAATTCCCAAGGCAACACCTTTGGTCTTACGGTGGTTAGGTCGGAAAAACACTAAATAGGTGACGAGGGTTAGCAGTGCTCTGTGCCGCAAGACACTGACTTCCTGACATAAAAACAGAAAGTGCTGGAAATCTCAGCGAGTCAGGCAGCATCTGTGGAGAGAAACAGAGTTAACGTTTCGGATCTGTGACCCTTCCTCAGAACTGGAAAAGTTCGAGATGCAACAGATTCTTAAGGAAGTGTAGGGGCAGGGGAGGAAAGAACAAGGTCTGTGATAGGGCGGAAAGCAGGAGAGATTAAAAGACAAAAGGGATGATGGGCAGAAATGAGATGGTAATGGGACAAGTTAGGAAACAAAAGATGAGTCTAGATGGGAGTCTGGATGACTTCCTGATGCTGGTTAGTCTGTCATGGCATCAGCCATCACTACCACCAGGAGAACCAGGCCTGCCATCAATTAACTGGGCGGCAGATTACTGCAGCTTATTTCAAACATCTCGGAGCAAAAGGCTACAGAACAGCATTCTGGAGTGATTCACATGCTCTTGGCCGAGGAGGAACAGTGCCTGGTGCTGGGGAAAGGGGTAGAAAAGAAACCTGGAGTCCCCAAATACATTCGAGGACAGGGAAAAGTGTCTTAAAAAGTAAATAGAGGTTTTATAAAGTAAATAAAGTTTTTTTTTAATAAAATACATTTTTTTATTTATTAAAATAAATGTTCTACATTCTTGAAGTATCAACAATGGAAAAGATTGCCATGAAAGTGCTTGAGATGGATCAACATGGAGTCACCTGGATTACAATAACCAAAGTTACATTGCTTAGCAAGGCACACAATGGAAAGATGTCGAAATACATTGAAAATTTGGTTGAGACAGGGCATGAATCCATCCAATTTATATGGTTTGCTTCTCCATCTCTCCACCTCCTCCCATCCTAAGAACTGCCAACTCTCAGGGATCAAGGGAGATGGGGAGCAGGCAGGAAAGTGGAGTTGAGGTCGATGATCAGCCATGATCTCATTGAATGGTGGAGCAGGCTCATTTTTAAACACCCTTCTCAACTCGTCAACGATTTGTGTATATGAACACCTATGTCTCTCTGTTCTTGAACCGCCTTTAAAATTGTATCATTTAAGTTATATTGCCTCCTCTCATTCTTTACCAAAATGCACTTCAAACTTTTGCCACGGGTATGCAGATTTCACCAGCCTGTCTATATCCTTGTTTTTTTAAACTTAATTCCCAGGATGTGGGCATCGCTGCCAAGACCAGCATTTAATGGCCCATCCCTAATTTCCTCTAACTGAGTGGCTTGCTGGGCCATTTCAGAGGGCAGTTAAGAGTCAACCACATTGCTGTGGATCTGGAGTCACATATAAGCCAGACCGGGTAAGGACATCAGTGAACCAGATGGGTTTTTACGACAATCCAGTCGTTACATGGTCACCATTACTGATACTAGCTTTTCATTCCAGATTTATTTACTGAATTTAAATTCCCCAGTTGCTGCCGTGTTGGGATTTGAACTCGTGTCTTCAGATCATTCCTCCAGGCCTGTGGATTACTGGTCCAGTAACATAACCACTGTGCTACCGTACTGTACCCTGAAGGCTGTTACTATCCACCTCACGGTTTACTACTTTTCTGAGTTTTATGTCATCTGCAGACTTTGAAATTACGCCCTGTATATCCAAGTCCAGGTCATTATTAAAACCACTGCTCTTTTTCATATATATTAATGACCCCTGGGGAACACCATGGTATACTTCCCTCCAGTCCGAAAAACCAACCTTTCACCACTACTCTCTGCTTTTCTGTCTCTTCGTCAACTACGTATCCACACAGCCACTGCCCCTTTAATCCCATGGGCACCAATTTTGTTAACAAGTCTAATATGTGGCATTTGATCAAAGTCCATATACACTTCAACCGCACTGCCCTCATCCACCCTCTCCGTTACTTCAGCAAAGAACTCAATCATCTTTGTTAGACACGATTTGCCTTTAACAAATCCGTGCTGGCTGCCGTTTATGAACAAAGTGGAAACATAAAATAAAGGTTGGAGGGGAGCTGCCTTGGTCCGCACTTATACATTCAAACAGCCAGCGTGGGCACAGCACTCAACAGCACTAAGCCCTGCAGCAGGTTTCCCCAGCTGCCCTCTCAGCCAGGGCACGGTGCATGGCACAAGGATACCTAGAGGAGGGAAAGAAAATATATTAAAAAATGAAAGAATGTAAAAAAAAAAATAAACCCTTTCATTGTAACCGTGGTCAGTAAACTCCCAAGTCAATTGCTATGACTTTAAAAGCTGATCGGTAGGGAAACTGAGAATGCTGGAAATACTCGGCGGGTCCCGAGGAGACCGGCAATGTGGACAGACGGACTGTTTTCTTCACACATGCTGCCTGACCTGCTGAGTATTTCCAGCTGGCCCGGTTTGTTTTTGGTGGGAAAGGTGGCGGGTTTGGGGGTCAGACTGGAAAAGGAAGCCTTGCATTTATGCAGCACATTATTGTATCTCAACGAAACTCTTCGTATCCAAGGAATTATGGCAACTGTTATGTAGATAAAAGCAGCAGCCGATTTGCATACAGAATGATAGTACAGACAGGAATAAGATGAATTAGCAGTTAATATTGGTTTTGTTAAAACATGGGCTATAACATGAGAACTCCCTGCTCTTCGTCAAATAGTGTCATGGGATCTTTAACTTTCACTCAAACTCTGAACAGGCAGGCAGTACATCACCTTAATGCACCTTCCAAAGAACGGCGGCAACTCTGACAGCATGGCACTCGCTCAGTACTGGAGTTGAACGGTCAGCCCAGACTATGTGCCCAGGACCTGGAGTGGGGCTTGAACCAGAGATCAGTACATTTTTGGACTCATGGGGAATCAAGGGATATGGGAATCGGACAGGAAATTAGAGTTGAGGTCGGAGATCAGCCATGATCTTACTGAATGGGGCTGTTTAACCTACTCCTGCTCCTAATTCTTATGTTTTAGCCTATAACCTTCTGACTCAGGCGAGAGTGCTACCAATTGAGCCAATCTGGCAGCTGCAACACTAAAGTATCCAGAATATTTTACCATCAAGCAGAAATATAATTTTGAAATGCAAGCAAAAATGATGATGTGCATCAGGCTGTCTTCCGTTGAGAGAGATAGGTGCGAATGAGAAGGGTGGTGTGTGAGGAGGGCCCCTCCTGGTTACATCTCACACCTAATCCTTTTCGCACGAGTTGGAATCAAGATTGGGATTGCTGTAGCTAACTGTTCAGGCTGTACAAAGCCCTGAGACACACTAACATCTATCACAGAGCTGTCTCAATGAATGCTTCATCCGCTGACTCCCTTTCCCACCCCTGGGGATGTGAATGGGAAGGTGCTGCGTGTTGAGATGAACAGCTTACACAGGGAGAAACAGAGCCAGGGAACGGGGGAGGGAGAAAAAAGAAAATCCGGGGGGGGGGGGTTTCTGCGCATCGCTTGGGGAGTCTCCGCACAACGCTCCTGGGGGGGGGGGGGGGGGGGGGGCATGCAGCGCTCGGGGGACGGGTCCTGCACAGCGCTCGGGGGGGGGGGGGGGTCCCGCGCAGCACTCTGTGGTCTCTGGGAGGTCCCGCGCAGCACTCCAGGCGTCTCCGGGGGTCCCGCGCGGCTGGTGAGCCGGCTTTTAAGTTAAATAACTAAGACGAGCATGCGTAGATTTTTAGTGGGCTGCACAGCCAGTAACGAGGTTGCGCGGCTCAAGCAATGATGGGGAATGTTGGTTGTCGTCCCATTCCTCAACAGCCCAACCCAAGCTGTGAATGTGAGAAATCACCCTGAATGCCTGCACTGCTTGGCACAGTGCATAGATACCCAACCTCAGTGAGCCACAGGGCCCTCCGCAATATGAAACCCCTTCCGAGGTGCTGCCATAAAAAAAGCAGTCACAGCACTGGGTCTCTAGAGGGCCAGAACTGAAAAGCAGAGAGGTGATGCTAAACATGTACTGAACCTTGGTGGACCACACCTGGGAACACTGTGTACAGTTCTGGTCCTCATGTTATAAAAATATCGAGGCACCGGAGAAGATGCAAAAATGATTTACAAGGGTGATTCCAGAAGTGCGAGGTTATACCAATTAGAAAAGACTGAACAGGCCGAGTCTCTTCTCTATGCCAAGGGATGACCGAATAGAGGTCTTTAAAATTATGAAGGGGTTCAATAGGGTAGATGTCGAGAAGATGTTTCCAAAACTAGGGGTCATAAATATAACAGTCACTAATAAATTCTGGTAGGAATTCATGAGACACCTCTTCACCCAGAAAGTGGTGAGAATGTGAAACTCGCTGCCACAGGGAGTGTTTGCGGTCAATAGTATCGATGCATTTAAGGGGAAGCTGGATAAACACAAGGGAGAAAGCAATAGAGGGTTATGCTGATAGGGCGAGATGAAGTTGGGTGGGAGGAGGTCCATGTGGAGCATAAACATAAACCACAGGCCACTTGGCCCGAATGGCCTGTTTCTGTGCTGTACAATTCTATGTAATTCCCAGTCATATTTGGCAGAGCATCTTGTGGTGTTTTGCAAGTGCCGTGGGTCACCCTCCCTTTTTATAGCTGTGTACGGGAGCTCTCCCCTGCAGTATTGCTGGGCTCGACTGTTAATAGGGAGGCTGCGAGTCCCAACGAGCAGGGCCCATTCCGCTCATTTCCGTCCATTAGTTGCTGTGAGCCATCCGACCGTTGTCAGCTGGCTGGCTGGCGCTGCAGAGTGCGGTAGACGAGGCGAGGATGGACTGTCCGCCTGCACTCAGCTGTGCACCTGTACTGTGGGGAGCATCTCTTTTACACACAGCAGACACACAGCTCTTCGCTATATTAAGGGATTCCAACGCGTGGCAACGCAAATTGCAATTAGGCAGAACCCTCCCCCCGCCCCAGATCAAAGCACCGTTGGAATGCTGACACTGCAATCAAAGGTAACGTCCTCAAACACAAATCAATGATCCACAGCGAGAGCAGCCTTCCAGAACAGCAGCAGCTAACTGCTCCCCGGACTGACTGAAGCTGAAGCGGCACTAACACTTTAACGGCCCAAAACTCAGGTAATCCTCGCTTCTCATCTCAGCGATCCCACCCAAACAATGTCATGGGTTAACCGAAGGACACGAGCCCACAGCCAAGATTCTCCGTGTGACATCGTCAGCGGGACCATCTACTGGGGCTGGGCACGGGGTGGGTGGAGTGGGCTGGTGTATAGGTTGTATTTTTTTTTTAAATCAGGATGAACTTTTATACCATTTTAATAAGAGCCCATTACCCATCAGAATTTTAAGTGTTTGCGGCTGGCAATTTACTTTTAAAACATAAAGGCTACTGAGGTATTGCAATCCGTTTAATGCAGCAATGCCGACTGATCATTATGACACAGCAGTGAAGTTGTTCACTGAAAAGTGGAAGCCGGCTATCTGAAAAACGCTGCTCCAGAATTCTCTGCCGGCGCGAGTTAGTAATCAGGGGCGATACTTGCTGTGGCCTGTATCCCCGAAGGGAGATAAATGCTGCACATTAAAATAAAATGCAGAGTGGTGAAGCAGGACACGAGTACAAGCCCTGTCCAGGCCGAGGGGATGAATGTCTGCAGGTCGCAAGGATCCTGTGGGAAAAGGAGTAGACAGTCTTAGTCCCATTCCCAGTGGGATTGAGTCCACAGCACAAAACCAGGGCAGTGGATAGATAGAAACATAGAAATTTACAGCGCAGAAGGAGGCCATTTCGGTCCATCGTGTCCACGCTGGCCGACAAAGAGCAGTACGGCCCTCGGTCAGCAGCCCTGAAGGCTACATATAAACCTATCAACAATGAACAATGGCGGAAAAGGTAAAGAGCACCCAGCCCAACCAATCCACCCCACACAACTGCGACACCCCTTACACTGAAACATTCCACATTCCACATTCCACCCCAACCGGAGCCATGTGAAAAGGAAAGATTTGCAGGGCTTGTGGGGAAAGAGCAGGGGAGCGTAGGACTAATTGCACAGCTCTTTTAAAGAGCCGGCACAGGCACGATGGACCGAATGGCCTCCTTCTGCGCTGTTGTGATTCTCCGATTCATCTCACTGGTCATTAACTCTGGTCGGTGCCAGAATTGGAAAAAGTGCCATACTCATGCAGTTTATAAAACGTAGAGCTTGCATTTATACAGTGCATTTCGCATTCCCAGATTGTCCCAAACTTCTTTATAGCCGACAATACTTCTTAAGTGTTGCTTCGTAGGCAAAGATAGCAGGCAATTTAAAAAAAGATTACATTCACAAAAAAAAACACGAGTCGAAAGTCTACGCTCGGCAGGACAAGAGAGAGGATTATAAATGAAAGAAATGACACCCACGTGCGTCAACCTGTTGCGATATTATCGAGATTCAACGGGCGGGTCTTGGGGGTAAGGAGAGGTCACAGAACACAGAACTTTTCCTGTAAACTCAAGACGTGACAGACAAACGGACACACGAGTTGCGAGCGAGCGAGCAAACAGAAAGAGTACCTGGAATGTGGAGAGAGTGCCAGCCAGTCCCCGAGGTGTGGAGGCATTTCAGCAAGGGCATGCTGTCCGTCAGACTGGAGCAGCCTAACCAGAGACCTGGGCACACAGCACTGTGAAAGAAAGGAACACAATGAGATTGGGGGGGGGGGGGGGGGGCAGCGGGGTAAGACAACATAAGATCTGACGAGCACAGAATGACACCGCCTCTACTCTATCACCCACAGAACGAGAAACCCGGCTCTTTCGGATCCGAAGTGACTCCCGGCAACTGTATCCGTCAAATCAGAAATGTCACAAACAGAATCCATCAGTCAAGGGCGCTGGGCATTTCTGCCCCTTGTGCGGGTTAGGAGCCCAAGTGGAAAGCCGAAAAATGAGCATGCTCCTCACACCAAGAGCATTTTGACTTTTTACAACTAGGATAGGTACCAGCCCCTGTGCACGGATTGTCTATTGCAGAGTACTCGTTATACAGCGTCTCTGCAAAAAGTTCACATCTCTCGGAAAGAAAACCAGGAACTAAATCTTTTCAGCTACATTATTAGTGATAAAAAGACTTGCATTTATATAGCGCCTTCCACAATCACTGGACGTCCCGAAGCGTTTTAGAGCCAACGAAGCACTTTGAGTGTAGTCACTGTTGCAATGTAGAAACGCGGCAGCCAATTTGTGTACAACAAGCTCCCACAAACAGCAATGTGATAATAACCAGATAATCTGTTTGAGTGATGTTGATTGAGGGATAAATATTGGCCCCAGGACATCGGGGAGAATGCCCCCCCTTGCTCTTTTTTGAAATAGTTCCCATGGGATCTTTTATATCCACCTGAGAGAGCAGACGGGGCCTCGGGTTTAACATCTCATCTGATAGACGGCACCTCCGACAGTGCGGCGCTGCCTCAGCACTGCACTGGGAGTGTCGGCCTGCACTTTAGTGCTTAAGTCTCTGGAGTGGATCTTGAACCCACGACTTGCTGATTCAGAGGTGAGGGCACTACCCACTGAGCCACAGCTGATGCACGAAGTAAGGCTTTAAATAGTAACTGCAAGCGGCAAAAACCTATTGCTGCCATTAGAATTTCAGCTAATTAGAATTAGCTGCCACTGCTAGTGAACCTTTTATATGGCATCCAATTGAACGGTGAAAAACACCACCATTTCAATTATAAAAGTTTGCCCTTCCAAACTTGGGCTGTGCCTGCAGAGTGCATTGAGCTGTGTAATTTAGAGTGAAGCATTGGGGGGAATTATAGGGCTCTTTCACCAGTGCTTGCAGCAACTAAAGAAAGAACTGTCGCATAAGCACATCAACATTCGGATGTACTGACTGAATCATAGAAATTTACAGCACAGGAGGAGGCCATTTCGGCCCATCGTGTCTGCGTCAGCCGACCAAGAGCTATTCACCCTAATCCCACTTTCCAGCTCTTGGTCCATGGCCCTGTAGGTTACGGCACTTTAAGTACACATCCAAGTACTTTTTAAATGTGGTGAGGGTTTCTGCCTCTACCATCCTTTCAGGCAGTGAGTTCCAAACCAGGTGAAGAAATTTCCCCTCAAATCCCCTCTAAACCTCCCCCCAATTACTTTAAATTTATGCCCCCTGGTCGTTGACCCCTCTGCCAAGGAAAACAGGTCCTTCCTATCCACCATATCCAGGTCCCTCAATTTTCTACACCTCAATAAGGTCTCCTCTCAGCCTCCTCTGTTCCAAAGAAAACAAACCCAGTCTATCCAATCTTTCCTCATAGCTAAAATTCTCCAGTCCAGGCAACATCCTCGTAAATCTTGCACCCTCTCCAGTGCAATTACATTCAAAATGCAACCCGGAGCCAGGCGCAACCCCTTTCCCTTCCCCAAGGCCTGTTGCTCTTCATTCACTGCTTGCCTTTTTCTTGCTCTCCAGCAAAATGCAGCAAGGGAACATTATTGGGAAACAGGGTTATCCCAGCATGTATATAAAGTGACAGGGTCCAATAATAATAGAGCTTTATTTCAAAAGCATTTACCTTCCCCACACCCCTGCTCTGAGGAAGCGCCTGATCTCAACTAGCGAATTGCCACAACAACACGTTTAAAGTCAGTTGAATGTATGGGGGAATCACAGACACAGACCCCCGTCCCATCACCGTGTGTGTGGGGGAAATCACAGACACAGATCCCGTCCCATCACCGTGTGTGTGGGGGAAATCACAGACAGACCCACCGTCCCATCACCGTGTGTGTGGGGGAATCACAGACACAGCACCCCCGTCCCATCACTATGTGTGTGGGGGAATCACAGACACAGACCCCCGTCCCATCACTGTGTATGTGGGGGAAATCACAGACACAGACCCCCGTCCCATCACCGTGTGGGGCTGCATTCCATTGCTTTGTGCTGCAGCCTGTTGGAGCATTGGTGACTGGCCCCTGAAATGGATACTGATTGCGATTGCAAGCTCAGACAAAAAGTTAGTCGAGATACACAACTGTGACATATTTTTCCCAATACATTAAGCAGGCCTGGTGACATTACAGAGGGCTGTAAAACCACCGTTGCAGTTGATGCAAAGAAAATTCAACTATTATAAATCTCTATGAACTTTCAGCATCTTTGACAAATATACAATCAAGGTAGCAGTGGTATAATTGGGAAATTCTGTACCAAATGTAGATCATCAAATGGTCGTTTGCTGACTTCTCCTCCCCGCCATCCCCCTCTGGTACGTAGATGTTTTGTGCTGTCAGTAGATCACAGGCAAGGACAGCCCTCAGTGTGGAGGTTCTGCAATGTTTTTCCAGCTAATAATTCTGTAATTCTAACCACTGGTTTGAATTTCCAGACTCCATTCACACTTCTGTGCAGACAGCTGTCTTGAGTCGCCGAGCCACCAGACGTGGGAGAGTGGGCCGCAGTAAAAACCAACCATCCTCCCACATAATAGAATTTGAACATGTACCTTGTACCCGCAGACAGGTGTTTGCAGGGAGGGGAGGTTCGCAGTAATAGCAAGCGGAGGCATCTCGCTGCTCATGCAGAACCCCACGCAGGGAGCATGTGTCGATGCTGGAATGCATTCATCGGTCCAATGGAGCAGTCGCACTTCTCACACTGCCTGGTGCGCTGCCAAGTGAGCAGGTCACAGTTGAGCAGCACGGTGTTGGTCTGGAGCCCCGCTCTATCACACAGAGTTCCTCAGGAGCAGCAGACACATGTGCATCAGATGTGTAGACAGCTGTCTGCAGCGAGGAGTGCAGTCGTTTCTGGTTTAAAGTCAGACAAGGGACCAACTATGACAGAATTAGTGAATAGAGCGAGAATATTGTGATGTTACTGGACTCGTAATCCAGAGAACGTAAGTTCAAACCCCACCACAGCAGCTTGAGAACTTGATTGCGGTTTAAAAAAATGTGGAAATAAGAAGCTGGTGTCAGTAAAAGTGGCCATGAAGCTGTTGGATTGTCGTTAAAAACCAAACCGGTTCACTAACATTCTTTAGGGAAAGAAACCCGCCGACCCTACCCGGTCTGGGCCTATATGTGACTCCAGTCTCACACCACGTGTGGTTGACTCTTAACTGCCTGGTGAAGTGGACAAGCAAGACACCCAGATGCATCAATAGGGATGGGCAATAAAAGCCGGCCTTACCAGCGAAGTACACATGCGTGAAATTCTCATGCAAACTCCTCTTTAACTGTGAAAAATATGCAGTCATACAATTATACATTTTGTCCTTCCATACATGGATAGCATCCAGAGGGTGAGAGTTTTGACCCGAGCAGACGTGGTGATAGCAGCAACATAAAGAGTGGGAGCAGGAGGAGGCCCCGGGACACAGTGGGAGCAGGAGGCCGCCCCGGGACACAGCGGGAGCAGGAGGCGGCCCCGGGACACAGCGGGAGCAGGAGGCGGCCCCGGGACACACCGGGAGCAGGAGGCGGCCCCGGGACACACCGGGAGCAGGAGGCGGCCCCGGGACACACCGGGAGCAGGAGGCGGCCCCGGGACACACTGGGATCAGGAGTAGGCGTTCAGAAGAATGAGAGGTGATCTTATCGAAACATATAAGATAATGAGAAGGCTCGACAAGGTGGATGCAGAGAGGATATTTCCACTGAGAGGGGAAACTAAAACTAGGGGACATAGTCTCAGAATAAGGGGCCACCCATTTAAAACTGAGATGAGGAGGAATTTCTTCTCTTAGAAGGTTGTAAATCTGTGGAATTCTCTGCCCCAGAGAGCTGTGGAGGCTGGGTCATTGAATATATTTAAGGCGGAGATAGACAGATTTTTGAGCGATAAAGGTTAAGGGGAGTGGGCAGGGAAGTGGAGCTGAGTCCGTGATCAGATCAGCCATGATCTTATTGAATGGCAGAGCAGGCTCAAGGGGCCGAATGACCAACTCCTGCTCCTATTTCTTATTCAAGAGAGCAGAATTAGAGGAGTACAGACATCTCGTGGGGGGGGGGGGGGGAGGGGTGGTGATTGTGGGGCTGGAGGAAATTACAGATATAGGGATAGGCAAGGCCATGGTGGGATTTGAAAATGTGGCGAATTTTGAATTTGCAACAAAATAGATAAATTAATAGCACAGATAGATTTGATCTAATAGTCATTACGGAGGCGTGGCTGCAAAGTGACCAATGTTGGGAGCTAAATATTCCAAGATAATTAACTTTTAAAAAAGATAAGAAAAATGGAAAATGAGAGGCCTGATAATAAAGGATGGGATAAAGATAGCAGAGAGAAAGGATCTTAGCTCCGAAAATCAAGAAGTAGAATGAGTTTGGGTGGAGTTGTTTATAGACCTCCAAACAGTAGTTGTAATGTAGAGCAGAGTGTAAATCAGGAAATTAGAGGCACATGTAACAAGGGTAATTCAGTAATCATGGGGGACTTTAATCTACATATAGACTGGGCAAACCAAATTTACAGTAATAGTGTGGAGGACAAGTTTATGGAATTTATACAAGATAGTTTTCTCGATCAGTATGCTGAGGAACCAACTAGAGAACAGGCTATTTTAGATCTAGTACAGGTTTAACCTCCCTTATCCAGAACTCCTTTATCCGGAACTACCCCTCATCCAGAACCATTCCCGGCCACCGGATGGCACATGCGCAGAACTCCGACATGGACAAATTGAAGCCCTTTCTCGCTGCCGACTCCCGCAATCGCTGGCCTGACCCCGCAATCCACCCCGCCCCCCCGATTTCTCTGCCGCACTCCGAGCCCCAAGCCAGCCAACCAGCCCGATATCCCCTTGCTCAGTACCTGTACCATCCAATTTAACGTGACCGCCCCTCGCCCGGAAAAATCCCTTATCCAGAACAGGCCAGATCCCGAGGGTTCAGGATAAGGGAGGTTCAACCTGTATTGTGCAATGAGAAAGAGTTAATGAATAGCCTTGTAGTAAAGGGGCCTTTAGGGAAGAATATGATAGAACTTTATATTGAGTTTAAAAATGATTTCGTTAAATCCGAAACTTGGGTCTTAAATCTAAACAAAGCAAACCAT
The DNA here is from genome assembly GCF_044704955.1 of Pristiophorus japonicus. NCBI lineage: Eukaryota > Metazoa > Chordata > Chondrichthyes > Pristiophoridae > Pristiophorus > Pristiophorus japonicus. Next base: position 230,257,302 of record NC_091979.1, on the reverse strand, counting down.
GTCGGTATGAGGGGCGAATTGGCTAACAGATTTTCCTAACGTGATTTCTCTTTCATAAATCCATGTTTACTCTGCCCAATCCTATTATTATTTTCAAGTGCCCTGTTACCACGTCCTTAATAATAGATTTTAGCATTTTCCCTACTACTGATGTCAGGCTAACTGGTCTGTAGATGCCTGTTTTCTCTCTCCTGCCTTTCTTAAATAGCGGGGTTACATTTGCTACCTTCCAATCTGCAGGAACCATTCTAGAGTCTATGGAATTTTGGAAGATGACAACCAATGCATCCACTAAAACTCTAGGATGTCACTATCTCTGTAAGATGTAAGTCATCAGGTCCAGGGGATTTATCACCTTTCAGTCTCATTCATTTCTCCGGTACTACTTTTTTTTACTACAACTAATTTCTTTCAGTTCCTCATTCTAGCTTTACCTTTGGTTCTCCACTATTTCTGGAAGGTTTTTTGAGTCTTCTTCCGTGAAGACAAGACACAATGTATTTGTTTAATTTCTCTGCCATTTCCTTATTACCTATTATAATTTCTCCTGTCTCAGCCTGTAGGGGACCACATTTACTTTTGCTAATCTTTTCCTTTTTACATATCCCTATAGAAGCTTTTGCAGTCTGTTTTTATGTCTCTCGCCAGTTTACTCTCATTCTATTTTCCCTTTCTTTATCAATTTCTTGGGTGTCCTTTGCCGAATTCTAAAATCTTCCCAATCTACAGGCTTACTGCGCTTTTTGGTATCATTATAAGCTTCTTCCTTTGATCTAATACTGTGTTTAAAACATCTCGCTAGCCACGGTCGGACCACTTTTCCTGTGGGGTTTTTAAATGCCTTAAAGGAATGTATATTTGTCATAAATTATGTATTAATTCTTTAAATTGATAAGGAAAGAGAAAAAAGAAAGAGTAAATTAGCAAGAGACATAAAAACAGATTGTAAATGTTTCTCTGGGTATATAAATAGGAAGAGATTCGTACAAGTAAACATGGGCCCATTAGAGGCAGAGACAGGAGATATAACGGACAATAAGGAAATAGCAGAGACATTAAACAAATACTTTGTATTGTCTTCATGGTAGAAGATACAAAAAACATTCCGGAAATAATGGGTCTAGAGAGAGAATGAGGAACTTAAAGAAATCAGTGTAAGTAAAGACATAGTACTGATGAAATTAATTAGACTAAGTGTTGACAAATTCCCAGGACCTGACAACCAACATCTTAGGGTTTTAAAAGAGATAGCTGCAGAGATAGTGGAGGCACTGGTATTAATCTTCCACAATTCCCTAGATTCTAGAACAGTCCCCAAGGATTGGTAGGTAGCAAACATATTTAAGAAAGGAGAAGAATCCTGGAACTATGCGCCAATCAGCCTGACATCAGTATAGGCAAAATGTTAGAATCTATTATTAGGGACATGATAACAGGGCATCTAGAAAATCGTAATATGATCCGGCAGAGTCGACATGGTTTTATGAAAGAGAAATTGTGTTTGACAAATTTGTTAAGATTTGTTTTTGAAGATGTAACTAGCAGGATGGATAAAGATGGAAACCAGTGGATGTGGTGTATTTGGATTTTCAAAAAGCATTTGATAAGGTGCCACACAAAATTAAGACTCATGGGATTGGGGGTAATTAATATATTAGCATGGACTGAGAATTGGTTAACAGACAGAAAACAGAGAGCAGGAATAAACGGGTCACTGTCGGAATGGCAGGCTGTAACTAACAGTGTATCGCAATCATCAGTGTTGGGGCCTCGGCTATTTACAATCTATATTAATGACAGATGAAGGGACTGAATGTAATGTATCCAAGTTTGCTGATGATACAAAGTTAGTGGGAAAGTAAGCTGTGAGGAGGACGCAAAGAGGCTGCAGAGAGATATAGACAGGTTGACTGAGTGGGCAAGAACATGGCAAATGGAATACAATGTGGGGAAGTGTGAAGTTATCCACTTTGATAGGGAAAACAAAAAAGCGGAATATTTGTTGAATGGTGAGCGCCATGTCTGCATTCAGAGGGACCTGGGTATCCTTGTACATGAATCACAGAAACAGCAAGCAATTAGGAAAGCAAATGGTAGGTCAGCTTTGTTACAAAGGGATTAGAGTACAAGAGTAAAGAAGTTTTACTACAATTATACAGGGCATTGGTGAGGCCACACTTTTGAGTACTGTGTACAGTTCTGCTCTCCTTACCTAAGGAAAGGCATACTTGCCTTAGAGGGAGAGCAACAAAGGTTCACTAGACTGGTTCCTGAGATGGGGGGGATTGTCCTATGAGGAGAGATTAAGTAGACTAGACCTATATTCCCTAGAGTTAAGAAGAATGAGGGGCGATCGAATTAAAACATATAAAATTCTTAAGGGGCTTGACAGGGTTAATGCTGGGAAAATGTTTCACTGGATGGGGAATCTAGAACACGGAGTCACAGTCACAGAATAAGGCGTCGGCCATTGAGGACTGAGATGAGGAGAGATTTCTTCACTCAGAGGGTTGTGAATCTTTGGAATTCTCTACCCCAGAGAGCTGTGGATGCTCAGTCCTTGAATATATTCAAGACAGAGGTCGATATATTTTGGGGAACAAAGGGAATTAAGTGATATGAGGATAGTGCGGGTAGGTGGAGTTGAGGTTGGTGGTCAGCCATGATCTTGAATGGCGGAGCAGGCTCAAAGGGACAAATGGCCCACTCCTGCAGCTATTTCTTATGTTCTTATGTGTAACATTGGAGTGAACTATTGGTAGTTAAGTGTTCTGTGACTGCATATCACACAACACCAAACTGCATATAAGCATAATTGAATTAAAAATGAAAGACTTGCATTTCTATAGTGCCTTTCACAACCTCAAAACGCCCCAAAGCGATTCACAGCCAATGAAGTACTGAAATGTAGTCACTGTAGGAAACGCGGCAGCCAATTTGCGCACAAGCTCCCACACACAGCAATGTGGTAATGATCAGATCATCTGTTTTAGTGATGTTGGTTAAGGGGAATATATTGTCCAGGACGCCGGGGATAACTCCCTGTTCTTCTTCGAAACAGTGCCGTGGGATCATCTACATCCACCTGAGAGAGCAGACGGGGCCTCGGTTTAATATCACATTAAAAAAACAATATCTCTGACAGTGCAGCACTCCCTTAGCACTGGAGTGTCAGCTTGGCTTATGTGCGCACGTTTCTGGAGCGAGACTTGAACCCACAACCTACTGGAGTGTGAAGCTTCTCAGAGCTACAAGAATCAAGCAGCTCAGCATATTATGCATGGGCCTTGCAGATATCTATACATTAAAGCTAGGAGCTGACCAGTCTCATCCTCTTTCAACCCTTTCTGACAAAACATTTATTTTCCTTTCCAAAAACTCATATCTATAAGGACAAAGATGTGATTGCACGAGAGGGTATAGAGATTTACGAGGATGTTGCCTAGACTGGAGAATTTTAGCTATGAGGAAAGATTGGATAGGCTAGGTCTGTTTTCTTTGGAACAGAGGAGGCTGAGGGGAGACCTTATTGAGGTACCCTGTATATAAAATTATGAGGGGCCTGGATAGAGTGGATAGGAAGGACCTATTTCCCTCAGCAGAGGGGTCAACAACCAGGGGACAAAGATTTAAAGTAATTGGTAGGGGGTTTACAGGGGATTTGAGGGGACATTTCTTCACCCAGAGGGTGGTGGGGGTCTGGAACTCACTGCCTGAAAGGGCGTTAGAGGCAGAAACCCTCACCACATTTAAAAAGTACTTGGATGTGCACCTGAAGTGCCGTAACCTACAGGGCTACTGACCAAGAACTGGAAAGTGGGATTCGGCTGGATAGCTCTTTGTCGGCCAGGGTGGATACAATGGGCCGAAGTGGCCTCCTTCCGTGCTGTAAATTTCTATGATTTTATGAAGTCCATCCGAGACGCTAATAGTTCCCACATCTGTGCTGGCATTCTTCCAGAACCTCTCTCTCACTCCTAGACATGTTGCAAGAGACATGTCCCTCTCTCATTTCCAGCTTCTAACCACCTATCCCTCTGGCAGTCTCTCGCCTCTATTTGAATGATTAGTGCTTATCTGGCCGCTCTGCTTGCTCCTCCTGAACTTTCAAATATGCCATTTAGCATGTTCTTACCCTTCCCTTCACTGACATTAAACCTCAGCACACTGTCTCCTAGTCTAGCTCAGATATTCCCAGGATTTCAGAAGTATGGAACTCTTTATCCTCCCCAGTCGTCCTCTCCTCCTGCAAGGTTAAGGTTTTTAAAACCCAAGCTGTTGGGATCACCGAACCACGACTTTTCAATTCACTCTGTCCTTTGTCCTAATATTACCAACCCATGGGAGTCCTGTCATCCACCAAGGTTCCTCAAATTAAGAGCAAGAGAAAAGTCAGACGAGCCACAGAAAACACACACCCCGACAAAACTGTATAAGAAACTTCCTCTTAGCTACAACCATATGAGTGCAAAGATAGGCTGGGAGTGTACAAGCCTGCCAATCACACGCAGCCTTCGGATGAACCTGATCTTAATTAAATTAAACTTTCATTCAGCCGCACTATAGGTTATTCTCCTCGCCCCCCCACCACCAACTAGAAACTCAGAATAAGTATGCACAGCTTTTAGATAGATAATTGTGAAAAACACTTCACAGTACAATGATAGATTTGGGCGTTGTGGGGAGTATTTTTGAGCTTTATTAACACTAGCTGGTTGTGGGTCTGGCTGTGGATGGAGCAAGAGTGTTAGAGCCCCTTGAATGTAGTAAAATGCCCCAAAGCACTTCATAGGAGCGTTATCAAAAAATATTTCAGATCAAGCCACATATAAAGAGATATTACGACAGGTGACCAACAGCTTGATCAAAGAGGAAAGGTTTTAAGGAGCGTCTTAAAGGAGGAGAGCGAGGCGGAGAGGTTTAGGGAGGGAATTCCAGAGCTTAGGGTCGAAGCAGCTGAAGGTTTGGCCACCAATGGTGGAGCAATCAAAATCGGGCATGCACAAGAGTTCAGAACTAGAGGAGCACAGAGATCTCGGTGGGTTGTGGGGCTGGAGGAGATTAGAGATATGGAGGGGCAAGGCCATGGAAGGACTTGAAAACAAGGATGAGAATTTTTAAATTGAGGCGTTTCTTAACCGGGAGCCAATGTAGGTCAGCGAGCACAGGGGGTGATGGGTGAGCAGAACTCGGTCCGAGTTAGGACACGGGGCAGTGAACATGGGGTGATGGATGAACGGGACTTGGTGCGATTTAGGACACGGGGCAGTGAGCACAGTGGGTGATGGGTGAGCGGGACTCGGTGCGAGTTAGGACACGGGGCAGTGAGCACAGGGGGTGATGGGTGAGCGGGACTCGGTGCGAGTTAGGACATGGGGCAGTGAGCACAGGGGGTGATGGGTGAGCAGGACTCAGTGCGAGTTAGGACACGGGGTAGTGAGTACAGGGGGCGATGGGTGAGCAGGACTTGGTGCGAGTTAGGACATGAGGAGAGTTTTGGATGAGCCCAAGTTCATGTAGGGTGGAAGAATGGAGGCCGGCCAATGGAGCATTGCAATAGTTGAGTCTAAAGGTAACAAAGCATGGATGCGGGTTTCAGCAGCAGATGAAAAGATATCCCCCAGTACTGAGCTGCAAAAGCCTTTTATTTAAAATGCTTTATGTACTTTAAAAATCAGACATTTCAGCAGGAGGAAATCCACCCAAGCCCCAGAGAGAAACCAACAGGCACAGAGAATTTCAAACAATGTAGTAACACAAACAGCGTTTAGAATGTGGAATTCTCTACCACAAACCCACATTGAAGCAGAGTCCAGGATAAAAAGATAGTTGCTTGATTTAACAAAGAGGAATATTAAAGAGTACGGGGAGTGAGTAGGAGGGTGGGATTAGACTAGTTGGCTCATGTGCAGAAAAACACTGGCACACATAACTGAAGGGCCTGTTTCTGAAATCATTATGCCCCTTTTCACCACCATCGCTCAACCCCCCACTCTGTATTCCAACTTTGTCCCCACTGGTGCTGAAAGTGGTAGCACAGCAGCGAAATCCTTAACCCTCCCATTAATCCCAACACAAACCATTTTCAAACTCAGTGTGATTAAGTTAGAGACAACAAAAATTTAGAATTATATAAATATTTTAAAACATTTTCTAATTTATATATTCTGACCCTGCCAGAAATTAAGTTTACATTTTTAATTTTTATTGCTTTGTAAATGTTATATTTAAGAAAATGTTCCAATATTTATGAATGTAAATGTGCAGCCATTAAATAATGACAAATACCGACTGGAGCCCAACATATCTGCACTAAGAGCCAACAAAGTGACTGCCGTCATCTATCGATTCACTGACATTCTGGGAATTCTATTCTGCAATTCCCTCTTTGTCTGTGCAAACAGAAAGCTGACAACCTTTGCTGTAATGCACAAGGGTGCGTTTCCCTATAATCAGGGCCACTGGTTTATACAATGAGTGAGCAAGTCACATTTCAGTCTCCTTACATGGCCTGCTGGGATTTTTGAGGGCCTGCATTCTGTTTCTCAATGATAGCCAAAATCTACAACCCTTCCTAATATCACACCGGAGGATGGGTCACGATCTGTAAACATCATCATCAGCAGTCTAATCTGCGTACAGTCCGTACACGTACATACTGAACGCACATCACATGAGCAACATCAAAAAGTGTGCTGCAGATCAAGAGCACGTCATTTTTGATCTTGCTTATAGTCTTTGAGGACCATACCAGGCCCTGGGAGGGAGAAGAGAGCTGGCACGACATACAGGTTTAAATCCATGTTCCTGTAGACCGCAAGTTGCAGGTACTGACATGTCTTGGTGCTCTGATTTAACAGTTATTCATCAATAAAGCAGCAGTTCTTTTCCAAATCTCCAGACCCATGAAGTTCAACCGGGGCAAACTGATGAGTAAAACAATGCACAAACAGGGCTGTATTGCGCTCTGTGACTCGAATGGACAGGACTCGGAGGGCTGCAATTTGAATATCCCTACTATGGATTACACCTGGATATATTCCCCAATAGACACACTTAATGTACAGTATGCACTTTCCACACATCTACAAACCAACATCAACGAATGTGCTTTCAGTGTTGATGCTGGGCTTATTTACTGCATCTGAACAAAGTACAGGCAACTCTCGATTATCCGTACACGGATCTAACGGAGAACCCGCTGCAACAGCACTTTTAAAAACTGTGATTCTGTCCCGTGCGCTAAACATGGATCCAACCAGTAATGAAATATGACTAGGGATGGCACGCAGTTCGGGAGTCAAGCCTATGCACATGGGTCCCTTTTTAATTCCGATTTATTTATAAAACTTCCAATCAAACTCGTCAATCAGATTATTGTAACTCGGACCTGGACCGTCTGTCCGCTCATACTGCGACCCATCCTCACATTATCAGATCGTAGGTATTGCTCCCAACCCCGCTCTGTTAGGGCATTGTCCAGATCATCACGCTGGAAGCAAGTTCAGAGGGGCAAAAGATTTATCCAACTCTTCCTCCCTTCCCTGCCGTCTTTCCGTTTTCTGACACCTCTGCAACTTTATTCATCGGCAATCACAGAGTGCCGCCCGGTCTCGGGGTAAGTAAAGCTGAGTCTCATTCGACCTCCAGCGGTTGAAGCCTTTAGACTGGCCATTTTAAGAAAAAGTAGACACAGTATAACATGGGTCTCTTCACTTTATATTAAAATGAAAAAGTGGACAACCCATCCTGGAAGCAGAAGCAGAAAAGCATCCAAGTATAAATTTGGGACTCAAACATTCTCGGCAAGTACGTGCACTCACCCTAGCAGCAAAGTCATTTACATAGAAACATAGAAAATAGGTGCAGGAGTAGGTCATTCGGCCCTTCGAGCCTGTCTTAAATAAGATCATGGCTGATCATTCATTCAGTATGCCTTTCCTGCTTTCTCTCCACACCCCTTGATCCCCTTAGCCATAAGGGCTATATCTAACTCCCTCTTGAATATAGTGAATTGGCATCAAGAACTCTCTGCGGTGAAGAAGTTTCTCCTCATCTCAGTCCTAAATGGCCTACCCCTTATCCTAAGACCATGTCCCCTGGTCCTGGACTTCCCCGACATCGGGAACATTCTTCCCGCATCTAGCCTGTCCAGTCCCGTCAGAATCTTATGTGTTTCTATGAGATCCCCTCTCATCCTTCTAAACTCCAGTGAATAAAGGCCCAGTTGATCCAGTTTCTCCTCATATGACAGCCCAGCCATCCCTGGAATCAGTCTGGTGAACATTCGCTGCACTCCCTCAATAGCAAGAACATCCTTCCTCAGACTAGGAGACCAAAACTGAACACAATATTCCAGGTGAGACCTCACTAAGGCTTTGTACAACTGCAGTAAGACTTCCCTGCTTCTATATTCAAATCCCCTAGCTATGAAGGCCAACATACCATTTGCCTTCTTTACCTCCTGCTGTACCTGCATGCCCACTTTCAGTGACTGATGAACCATGACTCCCAGGTCTCGTTGCACCTCCCCTTTTCCTAGTCTGCCGCCATTCAGATAATATTCTGCCTTCGTGTTTTTGCCCCCAAAATGGATAACCTCACATTTATCCACATTATACTGCATCTGCCATGCATTTGCCCACTCACCTAACCTGTCCAAGTCACCCTGCAGCCTCTTAGCGTCCTCCTCACAGCTCACACTACCACCCAGTTTAGTGTCATCTGCAAACTTGGAGATATTACACTCTATTCCTTCATCCAAATCGTTAATGTATATTGTAAAGAGCTGGGGTCCCAGCACTGAGCCCTGCGGCACTCCACTAGTCACTACCTGCCATTCTGAAATGGACCCGTTTATCCCGACTCTCTGCTTCCTGTCTGCCAACCAGTTCCCTATCCACGTCATATATTACCCCCAATACCATGTGTTTTGATTTTGCACAACATCTCTAGTGCGGGACCTTGTCAAAAGCCTTCTGAAAGTCCAAATACACCACATCCACTGGTTCTCCCTTGTCCACTCTGCTAGTTACATCCTCAAAAAATTCCAGAAGATTCGTCAAGCATGATTTCCCTTTCATAAATCCATGCTGACTTGGGTCCGATCCTGTCACCGCTTTCCAAATGCGCTGCTATTCCATCCTTCATGATCGATTCCAACATTTTCCCCACTACTGATGTCAGGCTAACCGGTCAAAAATTGCCCGTTTTCTCTCTCCCTCCTTTTTTAAAAAGTGGTGTTACATTAGCTACCCTCCAGTCCATGGGAACTGATCCAGAGTCGATAGACTGTTGGAAAATTATCACCAATACATCCACTATTTCTTGGGCCATTTCCTTGAGCACTCTGGGATGCAGACTATCAGGCCCCGAGGATTTATCGGCCTTCAATCCCATTAATTTCCCTAACACAATTTCCCGCCTAATAAGGATATCCTTCAGTTCCTCCTTCTCACTAGACCCACTGTCCCCTAGTACCTTCGGAAGGTTATTTGCATCTTCCTTCGTGAAGACAGAACCGAAGTATTGGTTCAATTGGTCTGTCATTTCTTTGTTCCCCATTATAATTTCACCTGAATCCGACTGCAAGGGATCTACGTTTGTCTTTACTAATCTATTTCTCTCACATATTTAGAGAAGCTTTTGCAGTCAGTTTTTATATTCCCTGCAAGCTTCCTCTCGTACTCTATTTTCCTTCTCTTAATTAAACCCTTAGTCCTCCTCTGTTGAATTCTAAATTTCTCCCAGTCCTCAGGTTTGTTGCTTTTTCTGGCCAATTTATATGCCTCTTCCTTGGCTTTAACACTATCCTGAATTTCCTTTGTTAGCCATGGTTGAGCCACCTTCCCAGTTTTATTTTTACTCCAGACAGGGATGTACATTTGTTGAAGTTCATCCATGTGATCTTTAAATGTTTGCCATTGCTTATCCACCGTCAATCCTTTGAGTATCGTTTGCCAGTCTATTCTAGCCAATTCACGCCTCATACCGTCAAAGTTACCTTTCCTTAAGTTCAGGACCCGAGTTTCCGAATTAACTTTGTCACTCTCCATCTTAATAAGGAATTCTACATATTATGGTCACTTTTCTCCAAGGGGTCTCTCGCACAACAAGATTGCTAATTAGTTCCTTCTCATTGCGCATCACCCAGTCTAGGATGGCCAGCTCCCTGGTTGGTTCCTCGACATATTGGTCCAGAAAACCATTCCTAAGACACTCCAGGAAATCCTCTTCCACCGCATGGCTACCAGTTCGGTTAGCCCAATCAATGTTTAGATTAAAGTCGGCCATGATTACTGCTGTACCTTTATTGCTTACATCCCTTATTTCTTGTTTGGTGCTGTCCCCAACCTCACTACTACTATTTGGTGGTCTATACACAACTCCCACTAGTGTTTTTAGCCCTTTGGAATTCCGCAGCTCCACCCATACCGATTCCACATCATCCAGGCTAATGTCCTTCTTTACAACTGCACTGATTTCCTCTTTAACCAGCAACGCCACCCCGCCTCCTTTTCCTTTCTGTCTATCCTTCCTAAATGCTGAATACACTTGGATGTTGAGTTCCCAGCCTTGGTCCCCCTGGAGCCATGTCTCTGTGATGCCAATCACATCGTATCCGTTAACTGCTATCTGCGCAGTTAATTCATCCACCTTATTCCGAATACTCCTCGCATTGAGGCACAGAGCCTTCAGGCTTGTTTTTTTAACACACTCTGCCCCTTTAGAATTTTGTTGTAACGTGGCCCTTTTAGTTTTTTGCCTTGGGTTTCTCTGCCCTCCACTTTTACTATTCTTTCTATATTTTGCTTCTGACTCCATTTTATTTCCCTCTGTCTCCCTGCATAGGTTCCCATCCCCCTGCCATATTAGTATAACCCCTCCCCAACAGCACTAGCAAACACTCCCCCCTAGGACATTGGTTCAGGTCCTGCCCAGGTGCAGACCGTCCGGTTTGTACTGGTCCCACCTCCTCCCAGAACCGGTTCCAATGTCCCAGGAATTTGAATCCCTCCCTTCTGCACCACTCCTCAAGCCACATATTCATCTGAGCTATCCTGCGATTCCTACTCTGACTAGCACGTGGCACTGGTAGCAATCCTGAGATTACTACTTTTGAGGTCCTACTTTTTAATTTAGCTCCTAGCTCCCTAAATTCGCCTCGTAGGACCTTATCCCGTTTTTTACCTATGTCATTGGTACCTATATGCACCACGACAACTGGCTGTTCACCCTCCCTTTTTAGAATGTCCTGCACCCGCTCCGAGACATCCTTGACCCTTGCACCAGGGAGGCAACATACCATCCTGGAGTCTCGGTTGCGGCCGCAGAAACGCCTATCTGTTTCCCTTACAATTGAATCCCCTATCACTATCGCTCTCCCACTCTTTTTCCTGTCCTCCTGTGCAGCAGAGCCAGCCACGGTGCCATGAACTTGGCTGCTGCTGCTCTCCCCTGATGAGTCATCCCCCTCAACGGTACCCAAAGCAGTGTATCTGTTTTGCAGGGGGATGACCGCAGGGGACCCCTGCACTACCTTCCTTGCACTGCACTACCCGGAATAGCCCAATCCCCGAGGGCCCCGGATAATCGAGAGTTGCCTGTATTGTAAAGTTTGCACTTACAACAATATGCTTTAATGATATAAATACACTTGTATAATCTCCAACTCAGAGCCTTTCAATTTGCCTGACCCATAATATTCTGACTCAGAAGCGAGTGTTATCCACTGAGCCAGGGCAGGCAACTGAAACAGGGAGTTTGGGTGGGGGGGGGGGGGGGCTTCGATAGCCCTGGGTGCAAGCTTGGGCTTTGATAGTACTGAGGGGATGATCCTTAAGTTTGATGGAGCTGGAATGGGGTCTGGGAATTTGGCAACATTGGGATGGGGTGGAGGTGTTGGATTTTGGCAGTAGGAGGAGGGAGCATTGTAGCCTGGCACGATTGGGGGTGGGGGGGGGGGCGGGGGAAAGACATGGTATATGGAAGAACTGTAGAATGGAATGTGTGGTTTAGCTCACTGATGAATTCCTGGGGTCTGCCAGTAGTGTGGGATGGGGAAGGCACACTCAGGTGGAAAGTTGGAACTGGCTGCAGAGATTTGTGTTTCTAAATCATCTCTGCAAACAGCGGTATCAGTGTTTTGTGATCAGTTCCAGAATGTGTGTCTTGATGCCTTACTGCCTGGTAGCAGTCACTGATTAGAACGTTTACATGTTCTATTAACATACTGGTGATGTTAATCAGAGCCTTTCTAGTTGGTGGAGAAGCATTTAAAATTGCATTAATTTGCATGAGAATGAAAAAAGAACTCAAATTAGGATGAAGAGAGACAACGTTTCGCTGTATGACCTCTCTGTCCCCAGCTTAACACCTCCTAAAATAAAAAAAATAGCTTTTATGTAAAAGATTAATTGAAAACCTATTTAAATTAATTGTCATTGTACTTAAATCAATTTCAAAAATACACGTTCTAAAATATTCTTAGACAGAAACACAATTTAACTTTTTCCACTGAGAAAAATAAATAAAAAATGTTATAACTGAACATAAAAAAGTTGCAACAGGTGTGCAATCAGTACACTCTGTCACACTTGAAGGAGAACTGTGTTTCTCTCTCAAAGCCTCTTAGAAATACTCAATATAAATCTTACTTGAACAAAGCTGTGGAAATCTGTCCTCTAGTTTCCATTCAATTCATTTTGTAAGACAGCAAAACAGTGACTTAAAAGCTGAAGAGAAATGTTGCAGCAACTAGGTGACAGAACGCGACTACTGCACCCTGGGAAATTTGCACAGTGCACAAGCCCATGGAACAAAAGGGACAGTGGAAGCATGGATACGAAATTGGCTAAGTGACGATACAGAGAGTAGTGGTGAACTGCTGTTTTTCGGACTGGAGGAAGGTAAACAGTGGTGTTCCCCAGGGGTCAGTACTAGGACCACTGCTTTTCTTGATATACATCAATACCTTGGACGTGGGTGTACAGGGCACAACTTCAAAATTTGTCGATGACACAAAACTTGGAAATATAGTGAACAGTGAGGAGGAGAGTGATAGACTTCAAGAGGACACAAGACAGGCTGGTGGAATGGGCGGACACATGGCAGATGAAATTTAACGCAGAAAAGTGCAAAGTGATATACTTTGGTAGAAAGAATGAGTGGCAATATAAACTCAAGTGTACAATGAACAGAGACACTTGGGGGTATATGTGCACAAATTGTTGAAGGTGGCAGAGCAGGTTGAGAAAGTGGTTAAAAACACATACGGGATCCTGGGCTTCATAAATAGAGGCATTGAGCACAAAAGCAAGGAAGTTATGAACCACCTTTATAAAATACTAGTTCGGCCTCAACTGGAGTAGTGTGTCCAAATCTGGGCACCACACTTTAGTAAGGATGTGAAGGCCTTAGAGAGAGTGCAGAAAAGATTTACAAAAATGGTTCCAGGGATGAGGGACTTCAGTTACTTGGACAGATTGGTGAAGCTGGGGTTGTTCTCCTTGGAGCAGAGGTGGTTGAAAGGAGATTTGATCGAGGTGTTCAAAATATGAGGGGTCTGGACAGAGTAGGTAGAGAGAAACTGTTCCCATTGGCAGAAGGGTCGAGGAGGGTCAGCCCATCGTGCCTGTGTTGCCTCCAGTGCAGCCTTCGGCCGCCTGAGGAAATGAGTGTTCGAAGACCAGGCCCTCAAAACTGTCACCAAGTTCATGGTGTACAGGGCTGTAGTAATACCCACCCTCCTGTATGGCTCAGAGACATGGACCATGTACAGTAGACACCTCAAGTCGCTGGAGAAATACCACCAACGATGTCTCCGCAAGATCCTACAAATCCCCTGGGAGGACAGACGCACCGACATTAGCGTCCTCGACCAGGCCAACATCCCCAGCATTGAAGCACTTGACCAGTTTCGCCGGGCAGGCCACATCGTCCGCATGTCAGACACGAGACTCCCAAAGCAAACGCTCTACTCGGAACTCCTTCATGGCAAGTGAGCCAAAGGTGGGTAGAGGAAATGTTACAAGGGCACCCTCAAAGCCTCCTTGATAAAGTGCAACATCCCCACTGATACCTGGGAGTCCCTGGTCATAGACCGTCCTAAGTGGAGGAAGTGTATCCAGGAGGTGCTGAGCACCTCGAGTCTCATCGCCGAGAGCATGCAGAAATCAAGCGCAGGCAGCAGAAAGAGCGTGCAGCAAACTTGTCCCACCCTCCCTTACCCTCAACGACTATCCGTCCCACCTGTGACAGGGACTGTGGTTCTCATATTGGACTGTTCAGTCACTAAGGACTCATTTTAAGAGTGGAAGCAAGTCTTCCTCGATTCCGAGGGACTGCCTACGATGATGATGATGATGGCGGCTCCTTGATAGAGCTAATATGTATATACTTTGAAAGTATGATAAATTTAAATTACATGAATGCAACTGTAGCACTGTAAATAATTATTTGACACTAGTTATTAACTATACAAGACATATATACACATGTCTAATAATATGCATTCTGCATATCCTTTGACAATATATCAGATACAATGCATTAAACAGAGATACATAGCACAATGTGCATCATATCCCGGTATATCTAGAAGGCATTTGCTTTTATACATTAACATACTATATAATCTATATTCCCTGACAATTGTTATGCATAAATATATATGCGATTGTACATGAAGTAAGTCACCATAAAAACATGTTTTATATATATATATATATTATACAGTATATGATTGTGTTGATGCATAACATACTTTCAACATTAATAAGTAATGTGATAGCAGTTTCTATATTAGTGAGCCATATATTTCTAATGCAGTTCCTGTGTCACAAAACTGTCACACCTGGACAACAGGTAGAAAAGGATTGAGCATGTGTGGGTAAAGGTGGCGCAATGGAAGAGGGATTGGGGTATGTGGGATTGATGGTGGTGCAATTAAGGAGGCAGATGTGGGGATGATTGGGCAGGGACAACAACTTGCATTTATATAGCGCCTTTAACGTACTAAAATGTCCAAAGGCACCTCACAGAAGCAATTATCAATCAAAACTTGACACCCAGCCACATAAGAAGATATTAGGACAGCTGAGCAAAGGCGTGGTTAAAAGGTTAGGTTTTAAAAAGCCTCTTAAAGGAGGAGCGAGAGATAGAGAGGTTTAGGGAGAGAATTCCAGAGCTTGGGGCACAGGCAGCTGAGGGCACGGCCGCCAATGGTGGGACGATGACAATAGGGGCTGTGCAAGAATTGGAGGAGTCATGAGGGTTGTAGGGCTGGAAGAGATTACAGAGATAGAGTTATTAAACTGAGAGATCCTTTGATCCTTTTCCACAAGTAGCTATTGGGACAGAGACTAGAACATCCTTTAAAAGGGAATGGGATAAGTATTGAAAAGAAGGAATATAGAATAAAAAGGGGGGGGGGGGGGAAGGAGGGGATTGGGTTGCAGGAGAAAGCGTCAGCACTAGCACTGGCACTGACGGCCGAATGTCCTCCACCTCTGCCACAATTTCTCTCACTGTCCCACTCCAGAAACTTGAGCAATAAATCTAGGCTGACACTCCTAGTGCAGTGCTTTGGGACATTCTGAGGTGGCTGTGAAAGGCGCTATAGAAATGCAAGTCTTTCTTTCATTCTATGAACCTCCTCCTTCATTGAGTCTTCGCCCAGGGAGGAGTTTAGAAATGTTGGCACTGAGTTTAGGACGATGTGAGCAGTGCCCCGAACACTGAGCCTGCTGCCCTTTGTGTAATCTCTCAGTTTGGTCCAGCTGCCGGCCGGTTTTGACAGGTTTACCGAGGCTCCCGGTTCAGAGTTATCGCCTTCAAACAGAACCAGAGTCCAAGGAGATAGAGACGTGCAGTAACATTTGCAGCCATCACGTGATCAGATGCGACGCGATGAGAAGCCACGTGATTAAACCTCCAGCAATGACTCTGACCAGAGTTGGCAAAACTACCTGAAGACTGCACCATGTGCCCTCTCAGGTGGACGTAAAAGATCGCAGGACACGATTCGAAGAAGAGCAGGGAAGTTCTTCCCGGTGTACTGGGGCCAATATTTATCCTCATCCAACAGCTCTAAAAAAGTTTGTGGGAGCTTGCTGTGCGCAAATTGGTTGCCGCGTTTCCCACATTACAATACTTCAAAAGTACTTCATTGGCTATAAAGCGTTTTGTGACGTCCTACAAGTTCATTCTTTTTTTTACACTTGACTCCCTGTGTGCGACGCCTGGGGGAGGGGGGTGGGGGGAAAGAGAATCAATAAGTGTTTGCAAATACATATTGTTGTATAAATGTAAAGAGAGAACATTTCTGCACAACATTAGCATGCAGTATTTATACATTTTTGCTGCGTGCACGAAAAGGCACAACAGACAATTTACACATTAACCAGCCATGTTAAATATTTCAGTGCTGGCAAAGTGTTGACTGAATGTATTATTATTATTATAAGAGCAGCACCTACCTGCCACATGATGTGCTGTTTAAAAAGGGATAAACGGGTCCTTTTCAGAATGGCAGGCAGTGAATAGTGGGGTGCCGCAGGGCTCAGTGCTGGGACCCCAGCTATTTACAATATACATCAATGATTTCGATGAGGGAATTGAGTGTAATATCTCCAAGTTTGCAGATGACACTAAGTTGGGTGGCGGTGTGAGCTGTGAGGGGGACGCTAAGAGGCTGCAGGGTGACTTGGACAGGTTAGGTGAGTGGGCAAATGCATGGCAGATGCAGTATAATGTGGATAAATGTGAGGTTATCCACTTTGGTGGCAAAAACACAAAGGTAGAATATTATCTGAATGGTGGCAGATTAGGAAAAGGGGAGGTGCAACGAGACCGGGGTGTCATGGTACATCAGTCATTGAAAGTTGGCATGCAGGTACAGCAGGCGGTGAAGAAGGCAAATAGTATGTTGGTCTTCATAGCTAGGGGATTTGAGTATAGGAGTAGGGAGGTCTCACTGCAGTTGTACAGGGCCTTAGTGAGGCCTCACCTGGAATATTGTGTTCAGTTTTGGTCTCCTAATCTGAGGAAGGATGTTCTTGCTATTGAGGGAGTGCAGCGAAGGTTCACCAGACTGATTCCCAGGATGGCAGGACTGACATATGAGGAGAGACTGGATCGACTGGGCCTGTATTCACTGGAGTTTAGAAGGATGAGAGGGGATCTCATAGAAACATATAAAATTCTGACGGGACTGGACATTTTAGATGCAGGAAGAATGTTCCCGATATTGGGGGAAGTCCAGAACCAGGGGACACAGTCTAAGGAAAAGGGTTAAGCCATTTAGGACTGAGATGAGGAGAAACTTCTTCACTCAAAGAGTTGTTAACCTGTGGAATTCCCTACCGCAGAGAGTTGTTGATGCTAATTCATTGTATATTCAAGAGGGAGTTAGATAGAGTCCTTACGGCTAGAGGGATCAAGGGGTATAGAGAGAAAGCAGGAAAGGGGTACTGAGGTGAATGATCAGCCATGATCTTACTGAATGGTGGTGCAGGCTCGAAGGGCCGAATGGCCTACTCCTGCACCTATTTTCTATGTTTCTATGCAATAGGAGGAGGAGTCGGCCATTTATCGAAAACACTGAATCTAACCTATCCAGTCCCGTCAGAATTTTATGTTTCTATGAGATCCCCTCTCATCCTTCTAAACTCCAGTGAATACAGGCCCAGTCGATCCAGGCTCTCCTCATATGTCAGTTCTGCCATACCGGGAATCAGTCGGGTGAACCTTCGCTGCACTCCCTTAATAGCAAGAATGTCCTTCCTCTGATCTTCTAGCGTTATCCCCATATCCCTTGATTCCTTAATGTCCAAAAATCTATCGATCTCTGCCTTGAATATACTCAACAACAGAGTCTCCACAGCCCTCTGAGTGAAGAAATTCCTCCTCATCTCAGTCCTAAATGGGGGACCCCTTATCTTGAGATTGTGACTCCTGGTTCTAGACTCCCTAGCCAGGAGAAACATCCTCTCTGCATCTACCCTGCCAAGCCCTGTAAGAATGTTGGATGTTTCAATGAGATCCCCTCTCATTCTTCCATGCTCTGTTACAACATTTGTACATTACAACAGTGACTAAATTCCAAAAGTCATAGGCTGCAAAGTGCTTTGAGACGTCCTGTGGTCATGAAAGGTGCTATATAAACACAAGTCTTTCTTTTTTTTCTAGAGTATTTGGGCTAGTCTATTCTATCTCTCCTGGCATAAATGTAAAGAGAGAACATGTCTGCACCACATTAGCTAGCATGCAGCATTTATATATTTTTGCTACATACACGAAAAGGCACAACAGACAACTTACAAATTAGCGAGCCATGTTAAATATTTCAGTGCTGGCAAAGTGTTGACTGAATGTATCATTACCTCGAGTCTCGTCGCCGAGAGCTTGCGGAGGACAAGCGCATGCAGCAGAAGGCGCGTGCGGCAAACCAGACTCCCCACCCTTTCTTTCAACCACTGTCTGTCCCACCTGTGACAGAGACTGTAATTCCCACATTGGACTGTTCAGTCACCTGAGAACTCACTTTCAGAGTGAAAACAATTGTTCCTCGGTTTTGAGGGATTGCCAATGATGATGATGTATTATTATTATATCGATAATGATAATGATGATAATGATGACAATAACGATGATAATAATAATAAATGTTGATAATAGTGATGATAATGATATGAGGAAAGGTGGAGTAGGTTGGGCTTCTACTCATTGGAATTCAGAAGAATGAGAGGTGATCTTATCGAGACGTATAAGATTATGAGGGGGCTTGACAAGGTGGATGCAGAGAGGATGTTTCCACTGATGGGGGAGGGGGGAGACTAGAACTAGGGTGCATGATCTTAGAATGAGGGGCCACCCATTTAAAACAGTGATGAGGAGAAATGTCTTCTTTCAGAGGGTTGTAAATCTGTGGAATTTGCTGCATCAGAGAGCTGTAGAAGCTGGGACATTGAATAAATTTAAGACAGAAATCGACAGTTTCTTAAACGATAAGGGGTTATGGAAAGCAGGTGGGGAAGTGGAGCTGAGTCCATGATCAGATCAGCCATGATCTTATTGAATGGCGGAGCAGGCTCGAGAGGCCATATGGCCTTCTCCTGTTCCTATTTCTTATGTTCTTATATGATGATAATGCTAATGATGATAATAATAATGATGATGATAATAACAATAATAAATGATAATAATGATAATAATGAAAGTAACAATAATAATAAATGATAACAATATCATTATTATTTATCATTATTCTTATTATTACCATTGTCACCATTATCGCTATCATTATTATTATTGTTACTATCATTATCATTAATGGCAATAATGATGGTAATAATTATTTTTATTAATAAATGATAAATGTTAATAATAATGATGATAACAATAAATGACATTATCAGTATTGTTATTATTATTTGTTATCATTATTATCATTATTACCATCATTAATATTAGCATTATTGTTATCATTTATTATTAGAATTATTGTTATCATCATTATTACCATGATTACTATCATTAATATTAATGATGAAATTAATGGTGATGGTAATAATGATGATAACAGCAGTTGTACAGGGCCTTGGTGAGGCCTCACCTGGAATATTGTGTTCAGTTTTGGTCTCATAATCTGAGGAAGGACATCCTTGCTATTGAGGGAGTGCAGCGAAGGTTCACCAGACTGATTCCCCGGATGGCTGGACTGCCATATGAGGAGAGACTGGATCAACTGGGCCTTTATTCACTGGAGTTTAGAAGGATGAGAGGGGATCTCATAGAAACGCATAAGATTCTGACGGGACTGGACAGGTTAGATGCGGGAAGAATGTTCCCGATGTTCGGGAAGTCCAGAACCAGGGGACATCGTCTTAGGATAAGGGGTAGGCCATTTAGGACTGAGATGAGGAGAAACTTCTTCACTCAGAGTTATTAATCTGTGGAATTCCCTGCTGCAGAGAGTTATTGATATCAGTTCATTGGATAAATTCAAGAGGGAGTTAGATATGGCCCTTACAGCTAAAGAGGTCAAGGGGTATGGAGAGAAAGTAGGAAAGGGGTACTGAGGTGAATGGTGGTGCAGGCTCGAAGGGCCAAATGGCCTACTCCTGCACCTATTTTCTATGTTTCTATAACAATAATTCTAATGATAATAAATGATAATAATAATGATAATATTAATGATGATGACAATAATGATGGTAATAATAATAATGCTAACGATAACAATAATGATGATAGCTGCACCTACCTGGCACAGACCTGCTGTGAAGTTTAGGCTCAGTGTGTGAGGAGAGCTGAATGATACCCTTCCCGGACCCCCCGGGGGCTCCACCAACTCCTACTCCCAGGTTCGGCGCCGGCCGCAAGGCCCGGCTAAAGGCCCAAAATGGCGGCGCGGCGGGGGTGAGTGCCTCCCTCACTCACCATCAGCCTCACCGCCTTGTCGTGTAGAATGAGGAGTCAAGGATCCATGGTCGCTCCGGGGGGGGAGGGTGGGGGGTAGGGGGTAGGGGGTGGTGGTAGAGTGAGCGCGATCCTGCTTCTACCGCTCGGGGCCTAGGTGCACTGAAGTCAAAGTGTGCCGAGGCTGGCTGACGAACGGACAGCCCCCGAGCGAGCGACAGATAGCAGGCGCCTCCCCCCGCGCGCGCAGCTAGGCCCGCCAGCCGCCTGCTCTGCGCTGCGCCGCGCCTGCGCGCATCCCCGCCCCTCCGCCGCGGTGCCGGCCGGGTGCTGTAGTCCGCGTCGCTATCCCGGCCCATGCGTGGCCGAGCCGAACGGACTACAGCTCCCGGCGGGAAGCACGCAGCGCGCTGCCCGCCGGGAGCTGTAGTTTGCTGTCCGCCCTTTTGCCGGGTGCAGTGGCCGAGCTGCGCTGCTGCTGCGCCCGGGCTCCATCGCCCCCCACATTGCTCTTTGCGAAACGAAAATGTGAGCTTGGACGTTAACGAAAAAAATTTTTTTTTAATTCCTCCCCACCTCTCCCTTTTTTTCCCAAAACCCTGACGTGGAGGGTGTGGTGTTTAGTGAGTGTGTGTGTGTGTTGGGGGGGTATACAGTGGGGTGGGTGGTCGGTGGGGAGGGGGGTGGGCATGAGGAACCAGCTGTGGAGCGCGCCGCCTCTGCGCAAGATGCCCGACCGGCGGATCCGTAAGGCCCGCTTCAAGGACCGCGACCTGCGCGTGCTCATCGACTCGGTGATGGAGCGTCGGGGCGACATTTTCGGCGAGGGCGGCCAGCCCCCCACTATGCAGAGCCGCCGCCAGCCTGGCTCTTCGTCATGGACAAGGTCAACGCCGTCTCGGGCACACGCCGCACCTGGGAGGAGGTGCGCAAGAAGGTCCACGACCTAAAGAAAAGCACCAAGGCAAGTCGGTGGCACAGGGCGCGGGGTGCGGGGTCGTCTGTGATGGCCTTCCCCTCCACTCCCCCCTCACTCTCTTGCAATCCCCCCCCAAACCCACTCGCTCTCCGCACTCCCACCACCCCACCCCCTCGCTCTTGCTCTCGCCCCCCTCTCGCTCTCGCTCCCTCTCTCGCTCTCACTCCCCTCCTCCACCTCCCCTCCTCTCCCCCCTCCCCTCCTCTCCCCCCCTCCCCTCCTCTCCCCCCATCCCCCCTCTCCCCCCTCCCCCCCCTCCCCTCCTCTCCCCCCCTCCCCTCCTCTCCCCCCCTCCTCCTCTCCC